>NC_091454.1:31795260-32143385 GCF_027789765.1 Dendropsophus ebraccatus | reverse complement strand
CCGGCGCTGCTATCACCTCGGCCCCGGGGGGCGCCTCACCTCTCCACGCTCCTGTCTCCCGCTGTGCCGGCCGGCGCGCGCGTCCCCGCCTCCTAGGGCGCGCGCGCGCCGGCTGTCTCAGATTTAAAGGGGCAGTGCGCTCCTAATTGGTAGTTGCACCTAATCACTCCCCTATAAATCCCAGCATGCCCTGTCCCCTGTGTTGGAGCCTCTACATGCTTCCCATAGCGTTTGGCCCAGCTCCCTGTTGTTCCTGTGTCCTGTCCGTTACCTGGTCCCAAGTCCCTGTTCCTGAGTCCTGTCCGTTACCTGGTCCCAAGTCCCTGTTCCTGAGTCCTGTCCATTACCTGGTCCCAAGTCCCTGTTCCTGGTTCCTGTTTCCCTGTCACTCCACCTGTTCCCGTGTCCAGCCTGTCACGTGCGCTCTCACCTGCAGACCATTGCCTGTGCCATCTCCTGCCACGCCTCGCCTGCCGACACCAGCAACCAAGCCAGGGGTAGCGACCTGGGGGTCGCCTGCCGCAGCAAGTCCATCCCGCCTTGCGGCGGGCTCTGGTGAAAACCAGCGGCCCCTTAGACTCCGCTCCCTGGTGAGGTCTGTGCCATCGCTGGTGCCGGTCCAGTGGATCCACTACTCCAGGCGTTACAATACCCTTACGGTAAAAAAAAAAAGTCCTTTCTAGTCTGATATTGCAGCTCATCCCTATTCTAGTGTATAGAAAAAGTTGCAAAACTTATTCCAGGAAAAGCAGGCCCTTTCTTTTTACTCATCCAGGACAGGCCCTTATCTTATTAGCATCTTTTTAGAATACCTTATAATTACATTTGCAGTCCATCTCACTCATTATTACTGAAATGAAGTTATGTGACTACATTATGATATATCGATTTGGAGTATTATATAGTCAAAGCACTTTTGGTGTACTTAATATAATAACGTAATGAACTTTTACAAAAAAATAATCAATATTCCTATAAGAAAAGTGTACCTTGCCCCATCCCTGAACACCTAAGTAATATACGATCTGAGGTTGGGATGATGGGTCTGAGCCTACAGCTCCAAGATGAGTAAAACTTCCAAACTTAATTTAGAATATAATAAAATCAAACCTCAACACTAACGCATTTCAAAGTAATAACTTTGTACAACTAGATTGTTAGGTAGAACATCCCTTATGTTATCCCTTATATTCTTAGCAACCAAACTGGCAGCCATCTTTGGATAGCAGTCAGATCAGTGTGCAGTGTTAGTTAAAATGTTATTTTAATGTACAATCTCTTTACCCAGTTGTGTTAATATTGAGAGATTAGTTCTCATAGTTCTATATATTGTATGCCATTCTGTAAAACATGTGAACATTTATTTTAGTGGTGTGTTTGTGTTCTTTTTAGATTCCGAGTTACTCACATTGGAAAAAAATCCAGTATACAAGGGGCCCAGGATGACCAGAACATCTCCAGTGATCCCATTTCATTTGACAAGGATACAGATGACCAAATGGAAAAAAAGACTAAAAATGGTCTCAGCTTACATCAAGCGTTTGAGACGCAAGAGATGTCACAAAATGGACCAGAGTTAGTGGGGTTGGATAAAAGTGAAGTCAGGGATACTGTGGTCAGCATCAGTGGACATAAACTTATAGAAGAGAAGGCTCCAAAAAGTATATTTAAGAGCAAAGCATCCAAAGACAGGAGGAGTAGTGCTCCAGAGCAGACAGCGGCCCAGCGGGAACGGATAGACATGCTTCAGTTAAGGGGACGTGACCAGCAAAAAGGAAGAAGCTCAGAAAAGTCGGACAAGCAGGTAATAAAGGTGATTACCCAGGCTCACAATATTATAGTAAATAATGTGGGGTTGCTCATCTGGCGCTCTATGGACCAAATGAGGGTTAGTCTTGATGCTTAGGCTGGGTTCACAGTGCGTTTTTGCAATCCGTTTTTTTCATCCGTTTTTTGCAAAAAATGGATGAAAAAAACAAATGCAAAACGGATGAAAAAAAATAGATGCATTTGTGTGCATCCGTTTTGATCCGTTTTTCCATTGACTTCCATTGTAAAAAAAAAAACGGATCAAAACATCAGTTTTTTTGGACGGACACAAAAACGTAGCTGACACTACTTTTGTGTCCGTTAAAAAAAACGGATCCGTTTTTTTTTTACAATGGAAAAACGGATCAAAACGGATGCACACAAATGCATCCGGTTTTTTTCCCCTCCGTCTTATGCAAAAAATGGATGAAAAAAACGGATTGCAAAAACGCAGTGTGAACCCAGCCTTACTGTGTAGCCTAGTGTTGACCATCCTAACTGATCCCAAATACAAGGATCCTGTGTAACCTGTTTGCAACAGAGAGAGTCAGTCACTCTCTAATATAGATGGGAGATAGCTGAATGCACTCATCTGGTCATTAACTTCCAATAGACTCAAGCTAAGGGGGACCACACATGCAGCTACATTTTTGTTTGATGATGCTCCCATGGATGATGTTGAGTGCCGCATCCTTAATGTGGGTTGACCACCGCTGGTGTGATGGTTTTTATTCTTAATACCCTCCATCGGAATAAAAGACCGTTTGTAGTCATGCTTGCAAGTTTAGGTCTCAGAGATTATGTGAGCTGATCTTGGCTTATACTGAATCTAAAAAGTCTTAAGATATAATCCTTCACATCATGGTGCTGGTGACCACTACCAATGGCAGCCATTACAGTGCCTATAGAGCTTTCCAAAGACTCAATGGCGAAAAGATCTGCAATGTCCTGCAGAATTACATCCTTCATTGCCCTTCGCGTCCTGTCTTTTACTTTTCTGCATGTATAGAATACAATTCTTGCTTTAAGGAGTTTGCAATTTATAGACATGAATTAGACATTAAATACCAGGATGAACAGTGCTACAGGATGAGATGGCACCAATGTAACCGGAGAGAGTACACCTTCCCTTACTAGTCATGTGCAGTGAAGTGAGATGTACTGTCAATGACTTAATTTGTGCAAAGCTGCTGGATAAGTCTTATGAGTCAGCTCCAGTAAAAAAAAAAGTTTCTTGGAACAGAAGGACTTCATATAGAAAGATTTGAGGCACTAAACCTCCGCTGCATAAAGACATGCTGGAGATTCAGTGCCCTAAAACATAGTGATAGGTTCCCTTTAAATGATATCACAGTTTCTGGATTTAGAGTATAAATCCGCTGTTCACACTAATGAATGAGCCGCCATGTTCTGGCATTCAGCCAAAACACTTAGCTAGTTCCATTTCATCTGCAGAAACTAATGGCTTTTAATGGCCCTGTGTGCACTCAGAAGAGAACAGGAGAAAGCAGGTTGGGATTACCACCACGGGTCACCTTTATAAGATGTTGCAGGCCTCCATGTTTTGCTGTAGAGATATTTTGGTTCTTTCATTGCTTAACACATTTTTGGAAGTCGGCACCTCAATTGTTGTCAAATAATTCCAGTGTTAACAGATGTTTAATTTTTACATAAGAAAATGTCTAGTGGAGGGGTGTGAGCTCAACCCTGTGTTCTATGTGGATCTGGTAAAAATGAAAAAAAAGTGATATACTGTATGAACGCACTAGCTGGTTTGCACCTTGGTATTCAGTAATTTGTATTGCCTATATACAAAAAAATTTCTATCTAGATGTTGGCAGAGATTTTTATACAGCTCTCATTGACCTCTATACTATGGGCTTTCACTAGAAGTGACTGCTGCCAAACTAAATTTTATCATGTAATATTGCATTTATTTACCCTTCACTGAATCACCCCAAAATATAAGGCATTAACCAAGACTACTAGTTTAATTTTCATAATTTTAGCACTGGGTATCATTCACCCGTTGCCTCTTTGGCCTCAGCGGGCCCCAAAGCCCATCTGCTGCATAAATACACTTACATTAATATAGTAGATGTTAGGGACTTTTGCGTTGGGGCCCAAAGAGCTTCTAATACCGTCACCACGAGTTGTTCTGTGCAGTAGACTTTGGAGGGTCACATTTAAAAAAAAAAATGGATTTGTAACCAGCTAAACATTAGTATTATGCAATAACTGTTATCATTTTGTTCATTCTACAGGCAAATAAAGATGACTCCTCGCGGGAGCAATGATGTGTAAGTTACGGGATATATCTCCATAATGATTGCTTAGCGTTACAGAAGATCTATAACCTCCTTTAGTTTATGGTGAGATAAGCTGCCACAAGAGGTGAAGTTCAGCCAGAATTATTTGCGGACCCCCGTCCCTGTGCGGGTCTGAAGCTGAAGGTCCAGGAGCTTTAGTGCTAGTCTTATCCTGGCCATAGCTATAATTAGTAAAAAAAAATCAGCATAGTTAAAAATTATTTATTTTTAACCTTTGTTAAACAGCACAGACCTAATCAGGCAATCTCAAAGGCTGGGTGGAGAGGGTTGTTTGAGAATTTCCAAGCAAAATGAAACCAACGCACAAAATAAAGACACAACACATTGTAATCAGGTATCAAATGGTCACAATTTTATTTAAAATCACATGACACTGAAAACAGCACACCCCCAACTCACAAAGAGTCACTCTACAGCATTCAGGCGAGGAAAAAACCCCTGTGGGGAAAACCTCAAGGGAACCATGGCTGGAGAGTTGCCCCTCCCCTGGGCTTAGAGAGTAATACCAATATAACATATTTATAGCAATTTGTACATTTAATACAATTTACAGGTAATAACAAAAAGAAAAACTATAAATATACTAAACGGGATGTGTGAGAGAGCTGGCTGCCATGTCTGTCAACTTATTAATGGCTGGGCAGAACCAACTTTTCTCCTTTACAAATCCAGGTCCACCTGTCAAGAAGGTAGAGACTCAGTTGAAGGGGTAGTCTAAAAGCAGAAAACCCTTTCTCCCCTGCTAGAACCTCCAAATTACATTATGGGTAGAAGAGAGTAAAATAGTCAAGCTCAAGATCGTCTGGTGCATCCAAGATGGCACTCATCTAGGCAGCAGGCCAGCTGTCAAACCTGCATTTAGAGGCTTTACGCCGCAAGTCCCTGGTGTCTAGAGGGATGGATCTCCCCCCGTTCTTCTGCCCGTGCCGGGCCTCAGCGTCGCAATGACGCTGATCCCGACTCGGCAATAGATTGCTGTGGCCTGCAGCAGGCCAAAGCAATCTATGACCGATGTAATCGATCTTTGCTGTGTATATACACAGCATTGATCTCTATGAGAGATCAGTGCTGTGTATATACAAGTCCCCCAGGGGGACTTCTAGTTACAGTAAAAAAAAAAAAAGTAAAAATGTTTTTTTATTAATAAAAAATCCCCTCCCCTAATAAAAGTCCAAATCACCCCCCTTTTCCCATTTTACAAATATAAATAAATAAATAAACAAATAAACAAACATCTTTGGTACCGCTGCGTGCGTAATTGCCCGAACTATTAATTAATCCCATTCCCGATCTTGCACGGTAAACGGCGTCAGCGCCAAAAAATTCCAAAGTGCAAAATTGCGCATTTTTGGTCGCATCAAATCCAGAAAAAATGTAATAAAAAGCGATCATAAAAGTTGCATATGCACAATCAAGGTACCGATAGAAAGAACGCATCATGGCGCAAAAAATGACACCTCACCCAGCCCCATAGACCCAAGAATAAAAGCGCTATAAGCATGGGAATAGAGCGATTTTAAGGAACATATGTTTGTTAACAATGGTTTGAATTTTTTACAGGCCATCAGATACAATGAAAGTTACACATGTTATATATTGTTGTAATCGTAAGGACTTGAGGAACATGCATATCAAGTCAGTTTTACCATAGGGCGAACGGCATAAATGCAAAACTCCCCGAAATCAAAACAAGTTCCTTTTTTTTTTCAATTTGACAGCGCAAATTATTTTTTCCCGGTTTTGCAGCATATTTTATGGAAAAATAATGCCTGTCATTGCAAATTACAATTGGTTTAGTAAAAAACAAGGGCTCATATGGGTCTCTAGGTAAAAAAATGCAAGTGCTATGGCCTTTTAAACATAAAGTGGAAAAAGCAAAAGTGCAAAAACGAAAATTGGCTTTGACTTTAAGGGGTTAAAGAGTCACTGTCGTATTTTTTTTTTTTTTTCTTTTGCAGAAATCAATAGTCCAGGCGATTTTAAAGGGAACCATTCACCCCGTGGCCCCCGGCAGAAACTGAAATACAGTGACATAAAGGTCAATATACTTACCACATCGGTCCCGTCCCGAATCCCGTTGTTGACACGGAGAAATTGACGATTCTTCTTCTCGCGCCCATTATGGTAATGAGCGCCGCTGGGTCCGAAGTCCAGCCTTCTCCCCGCCTCCGACACTTGATTGACACCGGGTCCTCTTCCTCCTCGTCTTCTTTCTTCTCGCCGGAAGACTGAAGACTGAAGACGTCAATCAAGTTCCAGGAGGCGTGGATGGGTGGCGACGAGAAGAGGACCTCATGAATAAGTTGGACTCGTCCATCGTTTCCTATGGACGTTGTACTCATCTCAGCTCATTACCATAATGGGCGGAGAAGAAGAATCGGCGATTTCTCAGTGTCAACAACGGGATCCGGGACGGGACCAGGAGCGATGTGGTAAGTATATTGACCTTTATGTCACTGTATGTCAGTTTCTGCTGGGGGCCACGGGGTGAATGGTTACCTTTAAGAAACTTTGTAATTGGGTTTATTAGTCAAGTATGCCCATTATCTGCATTTAAAAAGCCTTTTCCCAGGGAGTTAGCCAACAGCAGAAAGCTGATAACAGGATTACAGGCACAGAGCTGGGTGACAGCTGTAATCAGAGCTCAGAGAGGTCAGTGGGGACTGTCAGAGGAGATAGAGAGGTTTTTGTAGATTAACTCTTTGTTGTCCAGTTTTGGTCTTTTATTTAGCTCTCTCCATAGGACAGGGGGGAGAGCTTGAAACTGCTTTTTCATGATAAAAATGCATTTTTCGGCTAATAAACCCAATTACAAAGTTTCTTAAAATCGCCTGGACTATTGATTTCTGCAAAAAAAATTCACAACAGTGACACTTTAACCCTTTTATGACTGGTTACACGATGGTGACCAGCTTATGGTTCGGGCACTAAGAACCCTAAATAATAAGCTTAGAGATTACACAGGTAGTTGTAGATATGCCAGAGACCGGTCCTGTAACCAGCACATACATACCAACTTTTTGGACGACCAAAGTGCGATATGGTTCACTACAGAACACTAATACAACGTGTACCCGTCCTGTAACAGCTCTATATCTGTTAGTGACCGCACTACATACAGCGTCTGTGGTTGTCATGGTGATGCTGCCACAATCAAACATGGCCACTTTGCGTTTTGCAGGAAATGGATCTGTTAACGCTGCCCTTGCATGGGATGGCAGATAGATCAATGGTGGATAGATGATATATAGGAGACGGTGGATACATATTAGATAGATTGATGGATAGCTAGGTGAAAGTACTGTATGCTTTGCTGCTCACCTCACATACAGCCAGCTCTCCTCCATGGAGTGCAGTGCAAGAGCTCCATTGGCAAGCTGAACCAGCAAGATGTAGCACCACAATGACAACGTTAGCAGTGTATACTGTATCTCATCCTTTCATAGGTGCCATTGTCACAGGGTAAAATGAATTGTTCACTTCACCTGCCAGAGGTTTTAATTTTATGGCCAATCTGTGAGATGATGTATGACATAGCTGGAACTGTAGCAGTAACTAAATAAAATTGAAATAAAATTTACAAGCTAGGTCGATCATGATGGATGACTGGGAGGTCAATTACGTTCTTATAGGTCCTATCTAGAGTGTAAGGTAAATGCGAAATTGAATTCTTCCTTCCATCTTCCTCTTGTTTCAATTAGAGATGGAATGGCTCCAAAGAAGAATAGACTTGAATTGTTTTCTCTGACCGTTTATGTGTGGAATGGTTCTTGTAATTTCCTTGCCCTTTTTTTTTCTTCATGTTTAGTAATTTTTCACCAAGCCCCCGAGGCACCTGGCGCGTTAGATGACAGAAGAGACGAGGCCTTGTGTGTCTACTGGAACTGGGAATAAAGGAGAAGCTGGAGAAGATCTCGGGCAGCTGGAGCGCTGTAGAAGCTTACATAGCAAACCAAGGCAGATTTATGATTTCCATTCTGCAAAGGGGGAAACTACAAATGGACATATAGAGCCATAGAGCTTTATTTTAATATTTTTTATTTTAATTTAAAGGGAATGATCACTATTTTTTGTGGTTGTATACCCTGATTGTATATATTGCTGTAGGGTCCACAGTTACTAAATCTAAGTGTTTGTGTCACTACTATTGTAACTGGCACAGTCTTCAACTTCATAAGACTCTATTCACATTTCAGAGCCAAAATGGTAGTATTCCTCTGAATTACAGTATAACCAATGTGTCCATAGGCCCCTGGAGTTTCTGTTATACATTCGAGTTGTTTGCATCAGAATACTGTACTTCAATGGCCAATACAGACCACCGTATGCTGCCCAGTGGCGGATGTTGGGGGATACCCCTGGTGCATGGCTTCATTGTGCCTGAAAAACAAAGTGAGAAGAGAAGCTAAGAATCACGTCCCTTGGCCAGGACGTGAGTAAGAATGTGGGTGATCCTATCATTGTCTTGTGTATTCATACGTATATATTATTGCCCATAATTAATAATCCATTGTTGGTAGATGGGTCCCTTCACGATACAGTGATCAATGTGTCTTACTGCTGCGACCCCAGCTGTAATGTGTTGGGGAACCCTACAGGAAGTGCTCCATTCTCTACAGCACCACCACGAAATAAAGTATGACAGTCAATGAGCCACCTGTGTAAAACCGAGTCTACAAAGCGAGAGAAGACTGTGGCTACCTATGGTGACAAATAGATAAGGGTCCATCTGCACTAGCACAGTATTCACTAAAAAGGTATTTGGATTCGAAAATACCAGTATTCAAGTATGTGGGTCGCAGTGGGTAAATGCAGTGTATCTTTTATTCATCCTAGGCACCAAAAGGTGACTCCTTTTAATATTAAAATGTGGCTGTGGATTCACAAAATCGCCCATGTACTGCCTTTCCTAGGATCAGCCAATCGGTCAGATAGGGTCTACTATCGCTCTTCTTTCCAATGATCGTTGAGGGTCTCGTTACTCCTCCATGACATCTCAGAAGTTTTCTGAGACCACAGGTACACTGTAACCAGGGTGTAGGGAACCTTGGCTCTCCAGCTATTTAAAAACTGAAACTTCCATCATGCCTGGACGGCCAAAGCTTTAGCTTTAGTTTTGCAACAGCTGTAGATCCGAGGATCGCTACCCCTGCTTAACGGCTTATAAAATCAGACAATGCATTAAAGGGTTTTATCTACTGTATATTTATATCTTATCCTACACCGTTTAATTGGACACTGCTGCCAAAGATTTTTTTTTTAAAGAGGGAAGTGCTGTTTTGCCTTATTCTTGATGAACACTGAAGGATAATAGGATGTCTGTATGTATATACATGTTACTAAACCAACCAAATGAAGTTTGCTTCCTTATGAGCATTATCATTAGGTTACAAATAATAAATGCAAGCGTAAAGTTAAAAATCTAAAAGTTCCTATATTTCACCTCCATCTTACCTCCCCCTCCTCCCTGCTTGGACTACAGCAGACCATATGACAGTAGATTTTGTTGAGATTGCATTATGCTCAACCCCTTTGTTCCCTGGGAAGATAAATGTTGCCATTGTCAGCTTATCTTCCAGTTCTTATTGAAATAAATATAAACGCTTGGCTGAGTCAGGTGAGATCGCTGTTGGCCAGCATTAGGCTGCTTTGTCTGTATGGGAGCTAGCAAATCCTCCCCTCACTGCAGACAATAGTCCATTAGTCATTTACCTACCTGGGGCAGCATGGAGCCACTTTCTCAGAACTGGTTCTTTAGAGAATAAGAAATAACCAACTTGGCTTTGATAACTGAAAGGAAGAACGAGTTATTTCGGGATATATATGTGGTCATTATATATAACTTTACATTTTTAGATCATAGGAAATATAGCTTTCTAATTGGAATCAATGTATTGGTATTGCTATTATAAAACTATCCACCTAATGATCCAGTGCTGGTGCGGGAGTCCCTCACAGGCCGTCAATTGACTTTGTTTCCTATTTATGCTTTACAGTGTGCCAACAAGCTATGTTTTAGTACAGCTAAGGAACACCTTAATGATACCAATATTTTTTGGGTATGAACAGCAGGCAATACAGAAGGAGCCTTGCTATCCAAGCTGGCTGAGGACCAGGTTTGGTTGAATTAGCTTCTTGACGTATTTTTATCTAGGACTGAACTAGGATATGATCATCAGTTTTCATACACCCCTACTGGTTGTGCTAGATAACTGTGCTATGTATGTTATATGCTGCCCTCCTGCTATATGCACTGCCATATGATATATATCACACAACTGAAGACCAATCCAATCCCTTTTTGCCCTACCTCTGATATTGTCAGATTCAGCACAAATTGCCTCTTCATTTGCTTGTGCATATAATACTTAGGTGCCATAGGCCTCATCTGGTCAATTTTAGGTAATGTACACCCACAGTTCTGCCTTTATTTGCCAAGGCTATTTTTACACTGTGAGCAGTGCCTATTTACTGTATGCAAAAGAAGAGCCCGATTCTTGAAACACAGGACTAGCCAGATATCCCTCCGGGAAGGACCCAGCCAAGGGGTGGCTCCTGTAAGGAAACCACCATATTAAGTGGCCCTATAAGTCAATGGAAAACTAAGGCCAGGTATCCATCCACATAAAGCTGTTTCGGGGTGTTGCCCCTCATCAGTGTGGAGCAGGATTCTGGTTAGGTGGGAGCAATGCCTAGTAGAGCCATAAGAGAAACAGATCGCCGATCTCAGGGAGACCAGCCAAACGATAACACTGTCAGCTGCTAGTGAAAGCGCTCAATGCAGTGAAATCCTAGGTACCACCTAGGAATATGGTGGTTTTCTTACTGAAGCCACCCCTTGGCTGGGTCCTTCCCGGAGGGATATCTGGCTAGTCCTGTGTTTCAAGACTCTTTAATGAGGTTCCACAGGCTCTTCTTTTGCATATTCATGTTTCCCAGGGAGCAATGCACCTAGGATTTCACTGCATTGAGAACTTTCACTAGTGTTATCGTTTGGCTGGTCTCCCTGAGATCAGTGATCTGTTTCTCATTTACTGTATGGGCCAGGAAAGGTCGTAGTGTGTGCAGTAAATGTATCCAATGGGATCACTTTGGCATCTGATCAGGGGCTATACATTAGTATGGAATAGTCTACAGTGCTGTGTGTCCCAGACAAGCATACTTTTATAAAGTAAGCCTATGTATGAAGGATGCATGGCCTCGGTTATAGATGTGTATCAAAGGTATATGTTACATAGTCCCCAAAATATCCTTGGATGGACACAGTGTGAAAATAGTCCATCTAATGTGAACGTCTGCTGTAAGAACCTGCAGGGGCGCATTGAAAATAATCGAAACAATATTGCAGCCCTGCTGTGACCAAGGAGCGGAATCCCCATAATATAAGTGGAGCCAGTCAGTGTCCACCTGTACACCCTGCAGTTTTTAGATTCAACATTCTGTGCTGAAGTTCTTAATATATCTTGGTATGAGACAGTCTGAGCTGTTCCCTCTATAAAGCTCCTTATCTCCCACACAAGCATAAAATTAAAGGGGTTATCCCGGTGTAGAAAAACATGGCGGCTTTCTTCTAGAAGCAGCACCACTCTCATCCTCAGTTTGGGTGTGGGTTTTGCAGTTCCGCTCCATTGAAGTGAACTGAGCTGAATTGTAATACAACACACAACCTGTAGTGTCTTCTAACCAGACAACCGCAGCATGCCACGCTAACATGAGCTGAGTGTAGATTTCAGTCACAATATACTTAAGCTCTGTAGTAAATGTCAATTTGGTGTGTGACTAGGACTTGCCCCCTTTTACAGTAAGGGTAGGTTCACACTGCCAAGTTTTGACATAGTTACTCCATTTTTGTGTACTGTATGCTATGGGGGCCATGTACTAAAGAGGGAACTACACAGGAGGGGACCATCTACAAAGGTGGACTACACAAGAGGGGTACATCTACCAAAGGGGGAATTACACAGGAGGGGGACATCTACCAAAAGGGAACCATCTACCAAAGGGGGAACTACACAGGAGGGGGCCATCTACCAAAGGGTTACCTACACAGGAGGGGGCCCTCTACCAAAGGGTTACCTACACAGGAGGGAAAGGGGAGATTACACAGGAGGGAGCCATCTACCAAAGGGAAGCTACATAGGAGA
Organism: Dendropsophus ebraccatus; assembly: GCF_027789765.1. Taxonomy (NCBI): domain Eukaryota; kingdom Metazoa; phylum Chordata; class Amphibia; order Anura; family Hylidae; genus Dendropsophus; species Dendropsophus ebraccatus. Next base: position 32,131,102 of record NC_091454.1, on the reverse strand, counting down.
GGACATCTTCTAAGGGGGGGATTACATTGAGGCCATCTAATAAAGGGTGACTACATATGGGACCATCTTCTAAAGGGAGACTGCACAGGGGGCCGTCTACTAAAGGGGGACTAAACAGGGGGTCATTTACTATAGGTGGACTACACAGGGGGTCATGTACTATAGGATGACCAACACAGGGTTCATCTACTATAGGAAGAGCAGGACCTACATGGAAGCCTATTTACTATATGGAGAAGCACTGATTACGGGACCCTAAAGCGCTCGCGTCTGTGCACCGGGGGTCAGGATGGATGGACAGGTACATTTAATCTGCCCATGCTTTCACGTGGCATTTGGACCTCTTTATCAGGAACAGATGGCACTCACTACCATAAAGACATATTGGGTACTTGATCAGCACAGACTTTTGACTCTTCGGACTGAAAAAAAAAAAAATTGTGTGTTGGACGATCACATTTAATAAAGTTTCACTTATTAATGTTACGTTATTTTATATATCACACTTGTGAGGCGTTGTGAGGCTAATGTGTTTTCCCAGCTACACTCTGTATGCTGTTCTGTGCCTGGTATAACGTCCTGTGCCTGCTTTATGCCAATTTCAGCTTTTTGTACTTATGGCCTGAGCCAAATATTGTCGACTAGGATGTTAAACACTTGTTATAAGGTTCTTCCTCCGTTGTGTGTAAATATTTTTTGCTATGGAAAATTTTTATGCAATAGTAAGATGATGAAATTGGCAAATCCCAGCAAGTGTGTAGCATTTTATTCAGCAATGCACATCGGGTGAGTGAAATGCATGGGAATGTCAGGTTATTGATTATGCATTGATTAAAGACCTGAAGCCGAATGTCTTGTTGTATTCATTTATTTATCAGAGGAACCTGCTACAGGTGTCAGATATTTTAGAAGTCATAGGGCTGCTTCACCTGACCTCCAAAGAGCCCTTCACCAAAATCTTAAGGGTATATTCACACGAACGGGCTCGCAGCGAGGTTCTCGCTGCGAGCCCGGCAGGTCCTGGCAGTTCCCACACACTACATACTTGCTGCGGTCTAAACGACCGCAGCGAGTATGTAATTCTGCCGCCCTTAACCCCTTCTGCTCCTGCCCGGCTCCCCCGCTGTAAGCATACTTTACCTGTCCTTGCTGCACGGGGTCCCGGCGTCCTGCTCTCCCGTCCGGCCAATTAGTGTGTTGCCCAGCCGCAGCCACTGATTGGCCGGACGGGAGTGCAGGACGCCGGGACCCCGTGCAGCAAGGACAGGTAAAGTATGCTTACAGCGGGGGAGCAGAAGGGGTTAAGGGCGGCAGAATTACATACTCGCTGCGTTCGTTTAGACCGCAGCAAGTATGTAGTGTATGGGAACTGCCAGGACCTGCCGGGCTCGCAGCGAGAATCTCGCTGCGAGCCCGTTCGTGTGAATATACCCTAAAGAGGTTATCCAGCGCTACAAAAACATGGCCACTTTCCCCCCCTCTTGTCTCCAGTTCAGGTGTTGTTTGCAATTAAGCTCCATTTACTTCAATGGAACTGAGTTTGAAACCCCACCCAAGACAACTGAGGTGGAAAAGTGGCCATGTTTTTGTAGCGCTGGATAATACCTTTAAAGCGACTCTATACCCACTGTCAGGCCCCCCTACACTACTTATACCTTTCTTTAGATGAAGTGAAGACCTTTCTGATGGCATTTTACAAAACGCTGCTGTTGCTTTGCTGAGGCTTGTCAATGAGGAGGGGCCTAGAGTGCTGGTCCCCCTGGCCGATGGCACAGTGTCAGCTGGCTGCTGTTCTCCCTCTAGGGCGCAAGCCCCCTCTACTGCAGAGACGCCAAAAGATGTTGCTGCAGACTGAGGACCTGTACCTCCTGCTGTCAAAAAGTGATCGTTAAGGGGTTAAAAAAAATTGTGAAAAATTGTGTGCATGCAATCACAACCCCTGTTGATTAGGAGAAAAAAAAAAAAAAAATTCTTGACAGGTAAGTGAATTCTCCCAACCAGTTTCCAATATGCTTTGGGCCTTACTGGCCCTTGGATATAACTAAGACCTGTAACGTGTTGGATGTTGGTGGTTTCATCTTTTTAATGTCGTATGTAGCAGTAGCTTACGGGGAGCGTTTTATTGGATCCACTGGAATGTGTAAATTTGGATTATTGTGCTCCCTGGCACTCCTGCTGGACTGCACCTCTATTTCGACCTGAACAACAAATTGTGTTCTGCTCCGAGCACTGGGATAGTTTAGCATATCTGTGTAGTATGACCTCTATAATGTCTCGCGTACACTACTGATCCATGTGCCCCAATACTTGGTACCTAGGACTGTACCCACCAAGTAGTGATACCCTGACTGGTTGTCCTGACCATACTAAAAGAATTCCGGTTCTTGTCCTATACAAATCTGCTGATCTCATAGTGACCACAGGGTGCCTGTTATGTAGAGACTATTTGTTTTAGCATGGCCTACATTTTCTTTGGTAGGGGGTTGCTTATGAATGTCTAATTCAATAAGAAACAGATGTCAACCATACTGGGGCCTAAGCATCAGGAGGTCGAGTTCATAACAGGGGCACATTTTTCCAGGGAAGGGACTCTCTGCCTTCCACAAGTGTTGACTTTCCCTGTCTGTCAGGCACGCCATTGACAACCGCTGTCCTTATGAAATGTGACTTTTTGTAAGAATGTGAAAACACGCGATCCAGCACGCACGAGGGGATAGAGAGACGCACTGCAGCTGGAAAAGGACGGATTGTTTCCTATTACTGGTGACTTGTGATAGATGAAACAGATAGCATTGTCCCCAGCGGATTCAGAGAGAAAATATTAAAGTGAATGTCTATATTTTAACAAAGATTATTAAAACAGCTAAAACCAGCATTTTAACCTCTTAAGGCTATGTTCACACAACGTATGTTTTCGTAAAAGTACGGCCGTTGTTGCTATCGGCAACAACGGCCATACTTAGTAAGAAAACATACGTTGCCTTGCCTTCTATGGGATCCCGGCCGGAGTGTATACTATGTGTATACTATGTGCGGTGCCGCAAAGAACTGACATGTTCGTTGTTTTATTTGTTTTGTTTTTAATATGGCACCATTTTGAGTACATGTATTGTATAACTTTTATCAATTTCTTGGGGATAGTGGGAAAAACCAAACAGTAAAAGCAAAACCTATGGTGAAATTTGTTTGTTTGCCATATACTTTATCCTGGGGATCGGTCTGATCACAGCGATAACAAATTTGTACATTCTTTATATTCTATGCAACTTGTTACATTCCAAGAACTATATATGTTTTTCCATTGAGCTTTATCAGAGATTGTTTTTGCAGCACAAGTTGCAGTTTTCATTGGTATAATCACTGTCACTACCTATGTGGATGATCTGCCTTGACTGACGGCTCCTTACTTGGCTTACTTTACTCACATAAGTTTAAATTGTATGGCCACCGACAGGTGATGTTGGTAGACATAGGGGTCGGGCACCATGGAAAATTGCTGCCCGACCCCTTTGTTTTCAGAAAGCTAGGCTGCCACCAGAGCTGTCTGGCTGTGGCTTTACCTCTCTTCTTCCTATAGAGAACACAGGAACGGGCTATGCTGAACGTTTATGTATATGGGGAGGACTGGACGGAACTGTTGGCCAAACGGTCGTTTGCCTTACAGTTATGGAAGATGTATGGCCAACTTTAGTTGATCCCCATGGACTGGGTTACAAGCAAATGAATGTCAACAAACATAAAAATCTGAATTTAGAGGAAAAAACTGAAACAAGTCAAGGGCCAGAACCAGAGGCCAGTGTCAGAACCAAGTAAGGACCTCTGCTTCTGGCCCGGCTTGTTTTCTGGTACTGTCTAATACAATATCCTAAGGCAGAAGTCAGGTTACAGGAAGAACCAGCTGACGAAATGGGTTGATTCTTGAATCTGTGTAAATCCTAATTATTTACAGATAATCCTCATTAGACTCAGTCCATGTGATATATATGCCTTGTATCTGTATGTTGGAATAAACTATGCATGCAATAAATATCATGTATGTTACACTAAAGAAACCACAAAATACTGTAGCATATGCCTTAAACACATGTATATACATAATCAAATAAATGATGTATAGGAACACAGCCAGCCATACAATTACTATATACATTTGCATTTAGCATTTCCATTGTTCTGCCTTATCACTCAACCACAAAGGAACCATGTGAACCATTGAGTCACACTTTGTATCCATCCCATTAGGTAACACTATACTGAATGGCAGGAAGGGGTTAAAGTATTAGCAGCCCCCATTGCTCTGACACAGAATTATCGCCTGCATAGATGAAACAATACAATTCTAGATGCTTGTAGCTGCCCATAGGGAAAGTAAGAAATCGCACTAATTTTCTATTGTTGAATAAAATGTATCGGACTTTGTTCACATCTGCGTTAGAAGTTCTGGTAGAAGTCTCCATTGCAGATTCCAGCAAGAATCCCAGACATAACAGGAATGCTGGCATATGCCGTATTATATTGTGTAGTATAACACCGGGCACCAAGCTGATGGACCCCATTATAACCAGTTGGATCCATCTGGCGTCACTGCTGTCTGGCATGTAGCAGATCCGGCACCCGTCCCATTGTCGTCCTGTTCTTATGATTGTGCAGAACAATGGAAATCTTGATGGAGACGTGAACAAGGACTAAGCTATATTTTTTAAGTGCGAGTAAGAGAGAGGAAAACAGATTATAAACCCCATAGGTGAGAGGGACTGATGTGACTGCGGATCTTTGTATAGTAATGTATGTTTGAGAATACAGTACTGCAAACGGATGTTGGTTGACCTCAGGGAGATCAACCAGAACACCGCAGAGACACCATCACGTGTCTCAATGTCAGTGTATTCTAGAACATTGCCCCCTGGGAAGTTTAATATGCAAAAGAACACGGCAGAGACACCATCAAGTGTCTCGACGTCAGTGAACTAGCCAGACCTTCCTCCGGGAAGGAACAACCAAGCCAAGGAATGTCTCTAATCAAGGAAACCACCCAAGAAAGGTATCCATCCACAGACAGCTGTTTCAGGGTATTTGCCCCTCATCAGTGTGGAGTAGGAATCTGGCTAGTGGGAGCAATGACTAGTAACTGCATGCAAAAGGACTCTGGTTGACCTCAGGGAGATCAACCAAAACACCGCAGAGACACCATCACGTATCTCGACGTCAGTGTATTTTAGAACATTGCCCCCTGGGAAGTCAAATATGCAAAAGAACACTGCAGACATGTGATGGTCTCCAGCATCTTCCTTCCCTTTTCCACCCATAGGCTCCCAAACTGTAGTAAAGTGACCTCCATTACACTGACATACAGGATGCTGGGTGACCTCCATTACACTGACATACAGGATGCTTGGAAAGATGGGTGACCTCCACTACACTGACATACAGGATGCTGGGAAAGTACCTGACTCCCCCTACACATAATACCCCACCTGGTCGTCATCTCAACAGACACACACACTAACAATGCACGCCCTGGCCGCGATTCCCCCCCCCCCCACACACACACATACACACTACACGGTGGCCACCATCCCCCTGGTTACAATACTCGGCCGCCATCTCCCCCATTCCCCTGGTTACAATACTCGTCCGCCATCTCCCCAATTCCCCCTGTTACAATACTTACCCGCCATCTAAGCTTGAACTGCCAGGGTGACAAGAGGCAGAAGCAGGAAAGAGGCGCCGCAGGAGCGTGACCTCTGTGCCTGGTGACGTAACTTGGGAACAGTGTCCCCAGCGTGCGGTACGTTGTGCCAGCTGGTGCACACATCAGAAGTCCAGGGGCCTCAGGGAGGGAGGAGATTGGGAAGGGGGCGGTTAATGCGGTGCCGGAGGCGCAGTTTGTGATGAGTCCGGGGGGGTCGGGCGCCCCCTAGCTGTCAGTGCCCCGTGCGGTTGCCCGGCCCACCTGGTCCTATAAACGGCCCTGCCCATTTTAATGTGGTGTTGATGATAAGGGGTGACCAAAGAAGCATGATTTTAAAGTGAATGTACCACTAGGTACATGGCTTTGTGTTTTTTACATGAATGCCCTTCCCTCTGTGACACGGCTCCATTACAATCAATAGAGCCGCATCACAGAGGGGAGGGGACATCGTCACACTGGGGGCCGTTGGGACCGCCCTCAGGGCTTCATGCCGAGCCGGTGCTTGGGCATAGACCGATGCCGGGCGCGGGAACCAGGCGGTGGTTAAAAAAAAAAAAGGACTGTGCCGATCTGCTCATGTAAAAAAAAAACACAGAGTGGTGTACTAGTGGTACATTCTCTAAAATGCTTCTCACAGTTGGCATGAAGCAGCTCTGTTACTATGTTATGTCAGATATAATAAAACACAAAAAGCATCTGTCATTTGAAACCAGAACTTTATTAAGAAATAAATATTTGTATGCAAAATTATGTTTTTTTGTGCAACAAAGCAATAAAACATTTACAGGTAACAAACAGCACAGTAACCTCTCAAAACTGCTGACAAGCCTAAAGAGCTCTACAGAGAATAGGGAATATTAGTACTATGACATCTTGTGTTCTGGTCATGAAACTGCATGACTGAGGAAAATTCCAGGGAAACCTGGAATTGTAGTTTTGCAACAGCTGAAGGGCCGCAGGTTCCTATGCCTGCTTTAAAAAAATCTAAAATTCACAGGACATGACAACTATCAGAGGATTGCAGGATATTCCCCAAAGACAACTTTGGTTCCACTTCATGGCAACAGTTTCCAGTCCTATCCCTTTAAATTTTAAAAGTATGGTGACACTATATAATAACAACCTCTTATGGTGCGTTTACACAGGCAGATTTATCTGACAGATTTTTTAAGCCAAAGCCAGGCACAGACCATAAACAGGGAACAGGTCATAGAGAAAAGACTGAGATTTCTCCTTTTCAAATCCATTCCTAGTTTTGGCTTCCAAAATCTGTCAGATAAATCTGCCTGTGTAAACGCACCATTACAGTGGTTTACAAGGTGGAGTAATGCTGCGTTTACACGGAATGATTATCGTGCGAATTCACATGATAACGGTCGAATTCAAATGATAATCGTACGTGTAAACGCAGCGAACGATCAAACGACGAACAAGAAATCGTTCAATTTGATCTTTCAACATGTTCTCAAATCGTCGTTGATTGGTAGCAAAAAATTCACAGATCGTTCTGTGTAAACGGTCATCGCGAAAGTCCGGCCGCCCGCAGCCTGGCCCCCCGCTCATCCGCAGCCCGGCCACGCATCCTACAGCCCCCTGCGCTGGCTCGATAACCACCCCCGCGGGCCGATCAGCACCCCCGCCGCCCCGGCCACGTGCATACCTTACCTGCTCGGCGTAGCGGGTGTTCGAAATTCCCAGCTCCCCTCCTTAGTGCATTGATTGGCTGAAGAGGGGAGCCGGGAATTTCAAACAGCTCCTCTTCAGCCAATCAGTGCTGAAGAGGAGCGCTGATTGGCTGAAGAGGAGCTGTTTGAAATTCTCGGCTCCCCTCTTCAGCCAATCAATGCACTGAAGAGGGGAGGCGGGAATTTCGAACACCCGCTACGCCGAGCAGGTAAGGTATGCAAGTTGCCGGGGCGGCGGGGGCTATCGGAGCGGCGAAGTGGCGATCGAGCCGGCGAGGGGGCTGTAGGAATGTAGGCCGGGCTACGGATGAGCAGGGGTCGGGCTGCGGGCGATCTTAAAACGATCGCAAAATGATTTTTCCGTACGATATATCGTACCGTCATCAGTTATCATCAGTTTCTTTCACTGAGCATGTGCAGAAGAGGAGGGAAACCAGGAAACTGATATACAAACAGACTGAAGATCATTTTTTTAAAGCCAAAATGCAAACAAACTACGAAATAAAAATTATTATTTTTCAATCAGTTTGCTCATATCTGTTCATTTAATATGGAGGGATCTATTCATAAATGAGACAAACGCAGATGTGAACCTAGACTTACTATGTATTCCCAGCACAGCTTACAGACGCATAAGGTTCTAACACCATGAAGTATGCATATTATTACTAACAAACAAATACTCACATACATACTTCCTGAACTCCATAGGGCCACACTTAAGGTATCTGTTTAAAGGAGGAAAACTGATGCAGTTGTATGCCATCCTTTAGCATTAGTTTTCCACTGACTTACATTTAAAAAAAAAAAAATTTGATAAAAATTAATCCTTTTAAAAAAAAAATTAGCATACACAAAGATGTGGTTGACCACATTTTTTTGTACGTTAAATATAAAAGTTCTAAAACCGATACAATGAAATGGATGGCGAAATGCAGTGTGACCCTAGTCTAAGTAGCGGTATAACATCGGTATAACAACAGTCATATACGATTTACGATTTATATATAAAAGTAATCTACATGAAAAGTTGAATCTATCCATTTGATACTCCATCATTTTCTGTTCCCATTGCTTTAACTTTAAGTATCTATACATTGCATTACTTAAAGGGGTATTCCCATCTACTGTAGGTTCTTATGGCATACCCACAGTATATGCCATAATTGTCCCCTCCTGTGAATACACCATAAATGTTCCAGACAGGAATACCCCTTTAGGGTGCCTTCACACATGCACGGCAGCACTGATTGGCTGATGAGGAGCGAGGGGAGCCGGCAGCTTGACACAGCCGCAGCGCCAAGCAGGTAAACCAGGCTGCGGACGGCCGTTGGTTAAAGGGGCCGAGTCGCATATTTGCAGCGGAATCGATTTTCCGCTGCAGGTATCGGACCCCATAGGCCTTCATTATACCAGGATCCGCAGTGAATTTTGCTGCAAACTTGCAGCATGAAATCCGCTGCGGAACCAGTACATGTGAAGGCACCCTTAAAGGCGTTATTCAGGATTAGTTGCTTTCTTCCAAAAACAGCAATACCCCTGTCCTCAGGCAGTGTGTGATATTTCACTTTAGCTCTGTTCATTGGAACCGAGCTGAAGAACCCCACCCAAACTAAAGAAAGGAGAGGTGCTGTTTCTAGAAGCCTAGATTAACCCTTTAACTAAGACTGGTATTATAGCCTAGACCAGGGATGGGTAACCTTCAGCTGTTGCAGACTCACAATTCCCTTCATATTTGTCTAGGAATAATGGGAATTGTAGTTTTACACCAGCTGGAGGGTCCCAGGTTCCCCATTCCAGGCTTAGAGCTACATTTACAGTTCTGCCGATCTCTGCTTGTTAAAAGACAAAACTATAATAGTTACATTGCAGTTTATAATACCGTGGAAGTTAGTTTGTCCAACATCAGATAATATGTAGTTCACTGTGTCAAAAAAACACTTACCTGAATGCAAATGACCAAAACAAGCTCTATATAGACACTGAGCCCCCACGGATGTTTGGGAGATTTCAGCTATGAAGCCTGTAGGCTTGTGAATACAGCTCAAGATTATAAGACAGGCTGTGACATCTTCCTGTATTATAAAAATTTCTCCATTTTCCATGAAGAAATGGATGACAGTCAGCTCATACCAATAAACACAAGCAATAGAAAACCAGCATCAAGAATTATTGCTGTCCCAGGAAGCAGCTTTATTTTGCTATATTTCTGTCTTTTCACAAAGCCCTTAAAAGACAATATATTTTATATTAATATCTGTAATACAATCCCTTACAATATAGTAAAAGTGCAAAGATTGCATAATAAAAAAAGTTCTTTACAGCAATCCATTAAATATCAGGTAGGGCCACGTCTCGTGGAATACTGTCTGCTATAGGTAAATGGCGGTCTCTTTGGTACATGAGAAAGTTCCTTCCGGAAAACTGTAAATAGTTCAATATGACGGCATAACTGCAGCATCTTGTGAATAAGAACTGTGTGACTGTCCAGCAGGGGTTAATAAAACATGCAGAAGATCAGTGATCAGACGACGTACTCTCGGTTCCTTTTGTCGGAGGTGGAGGTGCTGCCCGCATCTGCAGTGACAAAGAGGTTAGGACATTTTGGAGGGTAGGACCATCTATCCAGCCAGGTACATATGACATATGCTGAGGACATCCATAAAGGACTAAGGTGAGAAATCCCACTAAACACAGTCCACTCATTGGGAACACTGGGAATAGCTCGCTTTCCCTGCACCTTCTGTTATTACTATTATTTTACTTCAAAACTTTACTGAGTTTACTCAGTTTTAATACCGCAATTTCTTAAATCTACAGGGGAAAAAATAGGTGAGAGTATTGGATTGGATTCTTCCAGAGTTTGTTCCCCCTTGAATAAAATAGTTTTTCAAAGTCTAGGACCATTTCCTGGTACTATACTCACACAGAATAGCCTGAGCTGCAGTACCAAAGACAACCACTACTAAGTTTATGGCGCTGTGCTGGGTATGTGGATCTGATTGGAGTAGTGCAGCCTCATAAATCAGCTGTGGTGGTAACAGGGACACCTACTAATTTGATGAGGATAACTTCATTAATATCATAGGCCCTGAACAGGAATCTGTCACATTAAAAATGCAGTACAATTAGCAGGCAGCATGTTACAGAGCAGGAGGAGATGAGCAGACTGTGATTCTACCTGTAACCTAATGTTGCAAATTAAAATTCTAGCTCACTGAAATAAAGGAATTGTATGATATCTTCAGATTCAAGTACTCCTAATGGTCACAGTAGCAAATAGTGACCGCTGCTATAATAGAAGGAGGAGGGGAGGAATATTGTGTGTGTATCGGTTTCTCATGACACTTACCGGTCTCAGGCGCGTTGCGGCAAAGTCTGGAGAGCTGTGAGCGCTGCCTGAGCCATTCTGCCTGGAGTCTGGAAAATAAACAGATTAAATCCCATTGTGTACTGCAACTCTGCCAGAAATACACTATATACAGGCTGCAAACTCTCCATCTATCCGCCAGGAAAATCTTCCATCTAAACCAGAGTCTCTCAGCTTATCTCAGTTACAAGTGTCTGCAAGGAATAGCCATATCCCTGTCCGCCAAAGGCGAGGATAACAATTCTAGGTGAAATGTTTCTCACTGTGACCCAACCTATTGCTTGGATTGGAACTATTGCTTCTGCACCGTGACTAGAGATGAGCGAACCTGGAGCATGCTCGAGTCGATCCGAACCCGAACTTTCGGCATTTGATTAGCGGTGGCTGCTGAAGTTGGATAAAGCCCTAAGGCTATGTGGAAAACATGGATATAGTCATTGGCTGTATCCATGTTTCCCAGACAACCTTAGAGCTTTATCCAAGTTCAGCAGCCCCAGCTAATCAAATGCCGGACGTTCGGGTTCGGATCGACTCGAACCCGAACCCGGTTCGCTCATCTCTAACCGTGACCTAATGTCCTACTGTTATGTGTCCCACAAAGCATAATAGGCTCTGTACACCTGCAGTTTGTACCGTCCTATAAAATGTGGCACACTTCTCTTCAGATACTAAGGACCCTATTACACGAGGTGATTATCTGCTCACTCAGGCTGATTCGGCAATGTTCATGCGAGTAGCCGATCGTCAACTGATCGTTGACCGCTTTAAAAAATCATCATCACTGTGTGTAATAGGAGAGGCGCGGTTTACATAAGTAAATAACAAACATGTATACTTACCTGTTCACACTCCCCGGTGTCCTCCTGGCTTTTTCCAGCTGACTGGAGCCGCTGATGAAGCTTCTACACCCGTCTCTGAAGTGACAGCTGCTCAGCTAATCACTGTCCATGGCGTTGTCCAGTCTGGATCAGTGATTGGCTGGGCGGCTGTCACATCAGAGACGGGTGTAGAAGCTTCTGCAGCTGCTCCTGTCAGCTGGGAAAAGCTAGAAGGACACTGAGGAGCATGGATAGGTAAGTAAAAAGCTTTGTTTTCTAGATACAGCAAAGGCTGCACAGACATCGCTAATAATATATAATATAAGATTATATATATATAATATATATAATATAATATATATGTATATAGCCCTTGCTGCAAAATAGTTGAGCCAGTTAGGGACTAATACGGCCCTAAGAGAGAAGCCATTATAAGCCATAAATACCTGCGTCGCTGGCTGAGAGTCTGTGGGTGGGCAGCGGAGAAGGGATGGGCCGTAAGAAGGGAGGAGGTGCCGGTGACGGGAGGTCCTGCAGTAACAGAAGCAACAGAATATGACCAGACTGGAGCAAGACAGAAGAGATATAATGTTACATAGGTGCAAACTCTAATCTTTTATAATATACCACTAGCTGTTTCACCTATAGGTCATTTATATATAGTTGGCTATGGTGACAGGAATTCTGGGGGACTGTATTGGGACCTCAGAATTCCACAATTGGTCACATATCTTCAAGAAAGCAAGAAGCCAAGCGCTGTATTCTTCTATCTCCAGCAGCTCCATAGACAATGAGTAGGACATTATGTGCTACACTCTGATGTGTCCCAAAACAAGACTCTGGTCACTCTCAAGATTGCAGTAGGTAGGAGATAAGTGTTTAAACGTGAAATACTCCTTTACAATCTAAGGTGTATAGGGCTCTCCCGAACCACCACCGACATGATCTGTCAGCGGTCCCTATACACTTTAGGGCTATGTTCACACTACGTAAGTTCCGTAGAAATCGGGCCATTGTTGACGATTTGCAACAACGGCCATGATTAAGATGGAACTGACGTAGTGCTGCAGTCTAAAGGAATCCTGGCCGGAGTGTAAACACATAGTATACGCTCCGGCTGGGATCCCTAGCGGCGCCGAAAGACATGTCAGTTTTCTGCGGCCGCTATTCATTGAATAGTGGCCGCAGAGAACCTGTCAGTTCCCACAGTGGAGAGTGCGGCTCGATGCGGGCACACAGGCATGCACCTGCTTCCAAATTCAGCAGTACCGCAGGGATGATCTTCTCTGACACCGGCTGTTCCATGTCATGTGTGTGTGTGTGCGTGTAAAAGGGCTTTTACATATGATAGGTGTCAGACGTGATGGAAAATCATTGCCTGATTAAGCCGCAGCAAAAGTTCTGTTGTTACGGCTTAAAATCCCCCCCATTGAGAACACAGGAACGATGGTCATGCTGAACATTCATGTGTATGGGGAGAATGCGCACTGGACTAGAGAGATAACCGACCGCCGGACAGTCATTTGGCCGTCAATTACTGAAGACGTATGGCCACCATAAATCATTTGGCTGCTTCACCTTAGTTCCCTGCGCGATGATGCTCCAAGCCATCTGTAATACAGCTCTATTCACTTGCACAGCAGGCAAGTAGGTGACAGCATCAATGTGCAATGAACAAGACTCTTAAGGTCATCCAAGCTAGCTCCAGGGGTCAGACCCGCACCCATCATATCCTAGCAATCTGCTATAATATTCTAAGGTAGGGATATCCATTGTTTACAATGATTGGATGACACAATGAGAGTAACGGGTACCATATAAACCTATAATATATGATTGAGACATCTAATCTTTGTAGAAAAAGTAAATAGCACACGTCATTAAATCTTCCACATACAGACCTCCTGAGAGTCAGGATCATCTCCCGTTAATTCTTCAACTACAAGTGAGGGAAAGACTCCAACCCGGCCATTGAACTCTCCTTTCCAAAATCCATCATCAACGCCACCTTCTTCCCTACGGATAATCTGGATAATGGCTCCTTCAGGAAACGTGAGCTCTTCTTCGCTCTGACCTTCGTAGTCGTAAAGAGCTCTAGCAAGAGACACTGCGGAGAGTAATGCCAAATGTAAGATAAAAGTATACAAAACCACTAACAGGAAAACTATGGCAAACGTTTAGACGTGCGAACCCTGAATATAAGGAATATAAACTAAAGCTTTGGCTGCTGAGATTTGTTTGTAACAACTGGAGGGCCACAGGGGCCCACCCTTACATTAGATGGTTGGCCGGCAATGTGGGCGCCCAAGGTACTGTGCATGAACAATTGATCTTGTTGATTGGCAATCATTTGCTTAAGTCTTTACACAACTTCAAATTAATCTTGCGGGCCATTAAACCTCCCTCCTTTATGATGTGGCTCCATTTTCTAAGAGGGGAGGGGGTTCCTCCTACTTGGGGGTGGGCTGGCCTGCCTCCAGTTCCTCAGGCCGGGCCGGTGCTCGGAAATAAACCATCCGTGGTTGAAAAAAAGGACGGCGGCACCGGCATCCCCGCGCCAGCACTGGTCTTTTCATGGTAAAACCAGAAAAGCAATGTACCAGCTGGTACATTCACTTTAACTTACCTGCTCCCAAACTGACAGATTACAATAATTTTTCAGTATGAAATTAATAGAACGCCAATTAAAAGTGAAATCCAACATATGATCACAATCTATGTCCCTGCACACCGTGACAATACAACCAGTCATCCTGCTGCCGATTTTACAAAAATGTCTGCCGCAACTCAGACTAAAAGTCACGCAATTTATGTAATTTAACAAACATAAAATCTGAACTGTGGCTACAGCAAAACACGTCCACTTTTATAGATCTGCCTGTGTAAACATATATTAAAGAATTAAAGTAACATATATAATAAATCATTTCCACCTACCTGTGGAATCAGAGCGATCCAGCTCCAGAATTCCAGAGAGGGACTGTGCTCCAGAAAGGCCTTCGATCTGACCAGCACTGAGAGATCCCACAACCCTCTGGTTAATGTAAGTGATGTACTTTTCTGGGACGTAACCCACTTGTCCATTTTTGTTCCGAGCCTTAAGTGAAAATGGAGAAAGGTACAGACTGTTACCCTGAGAGCCTATTAGGAGATAAATGAATTTGATTTCCATTTGCGCAGAGACTGGACTCTTTGTACTCGTCTACTCACTGGAGCTCACATTAATAATTGTGCTTTCAGAACAACGTGTGCCATTCAGTATGTCCTATGACCGTCACCATAGAAAATATACTCTATGATTATTCGCAGACCTCTCCTTCCTATTATTTTTGTCTGTGAGTGTATATATATATATATATATATATATATATATATATATATATATATATATATATATATATATATATATATATATATATTCACCCACAGTGCCCTGCCAGACACAGTATACCCACTATGTGTGCTGAGGCATATTACTGCATAAGCCAGAAGTGATTGATCAATAACACTAGCCAATTGGTTCAGCCAAGAAAACCTGTCAGCAGCAGATTTTACTAGATGTAAGTGCGAAAAGTGGGCACAGTCCACTGGCAGTCGTAGGTGGGTGCCAAACTTTTTCTTAGCAGTGCAGTTTATAGACAACAGCACGGTCACAGAGCCTGTGGTTCTGCAAATGCTGTGGATCTTAACATGAACTTGAATTTGCCAAGTGCTGACACCAGTACTGCCCAAACGAGTGTATATATATATATATATATATATATATATATATATATATATATATACGTATAGAAACTGCAATAACTGCAAGTCCTTCAGCAGAACTGCTTACTGTACAAGCAGGATGGATCAAACAATAATCGCAATTTTATCTATACAGCAAATATAGCAATTCAAAAGATTGCATTGCTATAATCTTTTTCATTTGCATTGCAGCCCTGGCAGCGTGTACCTGTATATGTGTATACCTAACGTCTTGCAGACCAACTTGAAATGCATGTAGAGAAAAGGGTCACCTCCATCTTAATCTTGCACTACACCTCTCTTTCCAGGTTGATTTTAAGCATAGCCTGACGTTACTTGCCCCAAATTCATTTGGCAGCGTAGCTTTCTATTATATATATGTAATTGAATGTATAGATATGTATGTAATTATATGTACGACTCTAGTTAGATCTCACAAGCCCTGGATTCATTTCGGAGGCCTATAGTGTAGGGTCCCTACTCATGAGGTCCCCGTACCATGGGGGCCTCCATTTACAAAAGCAGTACAGGCGATTTTAAGAAACTTTGTAATTGGGTTTATTAGGCAAATATGCCATTATCTGCATTCCAAAAGACTTTCCCCAGGTCCCCCCCTCCCCTCCTCTCTCTCATTCACTGCTCATTATCAGGATATCCCGTCTTGTTTACATTAGACATTCCCTGTCTAAGAGGAATTCAGAGGTCAAAGAGGTCAGTGCTGACTGTCAGAGGAGATAGCCCAGTGATGTAGCTGTAAATTAACTCTTTGTTGTCCTGTATTGGTGCCTCATCTCCTTCCACCCCTCCCCTCTCCTTGAGAGAACCATGAAGACAGGGGGGAGAGAGCTTCAAACTGCTTTTTCATCATAAAAATGCATTTTTCGGCTAATAAACTTAATTAACTCAAGTTTCTTAAAATCACCTGTACTATTGATTTCTGCAAAATAAATTTAAACGACTGTGACACTTTAAAGAAAACATATGCAAACCCAGGAGCAGTATGCATTTCTTTTAAGATTACCATGTCTTCTTAGTATGAATGATGCCCGTTACTGTTAATAAGTTAAAGATTTGTGAGCTCTGAAATTGACAGATAGATCCGGACTAACCTTCACCCACTCCTCCACATCTCCATCCTCAATGACCTCCAGCCTTTCACCTTGAGTGATGGACAGTTCATCAGCCTGGGAGGCCTATAAGAGCAGGAGGTTAAACACTAAAGTCAGGTTAGCTATGAAATAAATAATAATAATAATTATATATATATATATTTAGTTTTGTAATGAGAAACAAGACAGACAGAAAACTAAAAAACTAATACTACAAGCCATTGAGGTAAAATACCTGTAGCCACATCTAAACACGTGGTCTTATAGCAATTGTTTTTCCCTTTATACAAACAAATACTAAAACTATAATGCAATATGAAATCTATCGACAAAGAAGGTTTCAGCACCAGTATTAAAAGTGTTAATAGACTGGAATGTTCATTATATAAGCCCACCTTATAGTTATACAGCACGTGACAAGGTGTCGGATAGGAGCGATTGCCGCTCAGGCTAAGAGGGGATTCTTCAAATATTTCACCGCCATCATCCATATCCTCAAACTCTGAGAAGTCAAAGTCTTCCATCTGGAAAATAGAAAAGATGTCAATAAAACATATAAATAAGTGCACAGTGGATGAGCGACGCTGCTATACACTAGATTCTCAGCATAGATTGAAGCTTAATAGTAATCATCTGAGTGGGAACCAAATCACTGGGAAACTTTACACATGTAAACTATACAGATCCCTGTCCACTTTCTGCTACAGTACATTACTCAAAGACATGGCCCCCAAGACTCGCATTCAAAGAAAATTACAGCATTCATTTTTTGCCTTGTGTCTACTCTTCTTTCCTTCTCCAGCCTGTGAGAGCTGCCCTCCAAGGCTTCTCTACTTCCTGTCCTCCTGTGAGATTATGTACAACGTCTTCCCTGCTGCTATATGTAATAATGAGAGAAAAGAAAGTCCATCTTATGGACTTACCTTTCTCGGACTAGTAGCTTAATGGTAAAGTTTGCATTCAGAAAATAAAATCAACAAGAAAAAAAAAATCAATGCAAAAGTGTCCATAGGCTTTAAGGGATTGTGGATAATGAATATCCTCATAGTGGATGAGGATAATCTCTGTCTCTAAAACGTGACAGAATGTGTTGACACTGTAAAGGGGAATCACCTACTTGGACCCCCCAGCTCTGCTTTTCATTTAAAGGGATCATTTATTTTACAGAGCGCTGAAGGAACCGCCTCCTTGATGACAATTCCTGTCACTATGTCCTATTAGGATATATGGACATCATAGAAGTGAGACCCCTCATTCCATTCTGGTGGACTTGTGCTATCCTTGTGTTATATGTAGTACTACATTTTCCTTGCAGAGACCAGTGCAGTGGAAACGCCTGGCTGGCGGGAGGTTTCACCGACATAATCTGATGTGTGGTGGTAATAGGATCAATGTAATTTACAGATTTTCAATAAAAAGGGGCATTAAAGCGTCAGCATATAAGATATAACATAATACAGCAAATAAGATATGACATATATATATACATATATATATATATATATATATATATATATATATATATAAACACACACACACCTATTTGCCGCTTCATAGTGCCCTCTTTTATGTATAATAGGTGTAGCCCCAGTATATATTTCTGTTTTTTCAAGGCCTCTGCTTGCTGTCTTTTATTAAGTACCTTTAAGAAACTGATAAAAATCTGTCCTGGTCATGTGACTGACTCATTACAATAAAATCATCAGAGTTCTGCACTATAACGATCCATGCACCTGTGCATCCACATCACATGACCAGAACAGGCTTTTAAGTTTTATAAGTAAACAATGAAAGAAATCAATAGTGCAGGCGATTTTAAGAAATTTTGTAATTGGGTTTATTGCAAATATGCCATAATTTTACATCAGTCGAGCCCTGTCTGTTCTATGGAGAGGGGAGGAGGGAGATTAGTCGCCAGCAGAGAACAAAGGATTACACAGCGGGACCTGAGTGAAAGCAGTATTCAGAGGTCAGAGAGGTCAGTGCTGACTTCAGAGGAGATAGCCCAGTGATGTAGCTGTAAATTAACTCTTTGTTGTCCTGATTTGGTGCCTCATCTCCCTCCACCCCTCCCCTCTCCATAACCAACCATATGGCCCACTTCATACAACATAAACTCCGGATTTCAATATTTATGAGGGCCATCCAGGACTGTTGCAGTTTTGTTGCTATGAAGTATTCTGCAGAGAGGACACTCTAATGAGAAAATTAATAAAGATCAGCTTTAATGCTAAATAGTGAAGGGCATTATACTTCTGGCTAGGCGATCGCCATGGAGACAGAGTTATATAAAGAACATTTTATGGGATTTCATTTTCTAATTAGTCAACAAAAGGGCATCAAAGAATTAGAAGCCTGAGATTCAATGGTATATTTAACTCTGAGAGACAAAGGGGAGCAGGGATAGGAAATCTCCCATGTGGGGAGGACATTCACTGGCTGATGGCGACATCATGTGGTCACTTCCAGTACTGCATTTAAAAAGATATATTAAATGGGGACAGTAAAGTAGGAACCAAAGACAAGTCAATATCACATATATGAAATGTAATGTATAGATTAGAATATGACCTTTAAATCAGTATTCCCTGTTCCAGCTGTAGCAGGACTATAACTACCAGCATGCCTGTGCATAGTAGGAGCTATAGTTTTTCTACAGCTGAAAAGCAACATATTGGGGAATATTGCTTCAAATGGTGAATTGAAAGCAACAGAACTCTCACTAGTCTCTAATCAACAATCAGAAAAAGAAAGATCTGCTTATCTTCTCTATTACGAACAGCGCCACTCTTGTCCCCAGGCTATATCTGGTAATGCAGCTCAGCCTCATTTACTTAAAGTGACACTGTCACACCCTTTTTGCATTATTCTCTACACAGGTGTAATGGGTAATTTTTTTATTTTTTTTTTTGGGGGGGGGGGGGGGGGGGGTAAGTTTTCATACCTTATTTTATATCGTACGTCATAGTGCTTGTTCAAGTAAGATACAGGTCAAAAGTTTTCATCAGTCTGGGTCCAAGTGTTTAGACCCGTACTGATTGTGAATGTAAGTCTACGGAGTCCGACTGATATCACATGACACAGAGCAGGGAACGGACACACTGCAGGATGGAGGCGGTTTGACATTCTAATTCTCCCCCCGATTCTTTGTATTGGCTGCTTAGGTTTCCACGTGGTGGTGGTACCCTAGTCTAACGCCAAGTCCTCAAAAGCTATGGCCATTTTTGTGGTGTGTACTTTGGGATATATATATATATATATATATATATATATATATATATATATATATATATATATATATATATAGTTGTGACTAGAGATGAAGGGATCAGTTTGTAAGAAATTAAAATCATTCTGAATCTATAAAAAAATATTATTTTTTTTGGTGATTCACTTTATACAAATCTGTACAGGAACAGGGACACTTATCAATGACAGAAGTCCCTGCTCCTAGGATTACTCAGTAGTACTGGTGTTGCTGTCCAGTAAGTACAGCGACAATAGTTTTTTTTGTTCCCTACCCTGATAGGAACGGGTGCCATGGGAACTATGTACAGGAGCAGGGACTCCATTATAAGAACAGAGTCCCTGCTCCTGTACTGTAAGCTATGATGATATATGCAAAGCCACTTAGCTGGGCCATCATATGTAAGAGGTAATGCTGTATGCATTGTAGCTTATACTTTGGATATTTGCCCTGCACCACTGAATGTAACTGAGCAGTGAGGCATAAAATGTATAATTTGCTGCTTAAGAGACAGGAGTCCCTGTTTATTTTTTTTTTTTTTTTTTTATTTCTCCTGAAATTTATAAGAATATCCCAATGAAATTGACGTATGATTTCATAAAACTTACAGAGGGAGACAGCTCTCCATTAGACATACGGGCCTCGCTCATACGCCTCTCTTGTTCTAGTTCTTCATTAGCTTGTGTCATGGCGCCAGATAGCCAGGTATCTACATCTACCCCGACCTGGCGCAGCAGCTCCACACGAGCATCAGCTTTTACCTTGCTGACCTAGAATACAAAAACACTGATGCAGAAACAAAATCAAATAAATAAAACAAACAAACAACGCGGTGCAAAGATAAAGAAATGAAGACTGAATACTGAAGGAATACTAAGGTTTATATTCTAGTAAGAAACTATATCACTTCTCTTTCTCCACTCTACAAACATTTTTTATTGTTCTAAAGCATAAAAAACTTCAAGTGTACTAACAGTCTTCATATGAAATCTACTACCGTTTTGTGTATGCAGCTACTATGAAGACCTATGCATCTTTATGGTAACATTTATTTTGCAAACAGTGGCGTTTTATTCTCCCGTAGACTTCAATGGGAACGTTCTAATCGTCTCAAAAACACCATTGCTGTGTGTATGGCGTTTTTTTTCCCTGGGTTTTTTCTACCCTTTTGGTCCAGCAACTATGTCATGTGATGGTAAAGGGAAAGGAAGTTCAGCCATCTTGGTGCACACAAAAACGCCTAAACCACAAAAAAGATTAAGCACAGTTTAACCCCTTGATTTTTTCACCTAGCGACCATATGAGTCGTTATTTTTTGTGACACCAATTGTACTTTGCAAAGACAGCCTTTTCATCTTTACGTCTTTAATAGCTTAAAATTTTATAATTTCTTTTTTGGGTGTTATGTGACCAATATGTGGCGCAATTTTGTACGTTTTTTGCACTTACACAGATTACTGTGTGAGATCAGGAATAAATTTTTATCATGGGATGGAATTAATATATATATATATATATTGTAAGTATAGGAGACTTCTCTAAGACATACCATGATTGGTCATAGAGAGAGAGGAGCTGTGAGAGTGGACCTTTCTCCGTGTGATCTGCTGGTGGGAGTAATCTGTGAAGCTGAAGTGCTGCGGACAGAAGGGTCGGATTGTACAAAATTTATGCAGGATTGGTTATTGGAAAAGGTGTTGGTGGAGAAGTTATCTGGCCACTTTTCCATGGAAAGAGGTGGAGGTGGCGGGGAGGGTGGTGGGAAACGGCGAGGCCTTATGTGTTTCTCACCTAGTTATTTATTTATTCACCTACTTGTTTCTTGTTTTTTTTTGGCAGGTTATATATTTTCCTGATTAGGGGGTAAATGGTTAAGTTAGTGGTGTGGAACGTTAGGGGTATTAACGATAGATTAAAAAGGTTTGCAGTAACCAGAGAGATCTCCATGTTCCAGTTTGTTTACTGGAGACCCACCTTGATCCGGACCGTGTCAGTATATTAGCACGTAAATGGGTGGCATATCAGTACCATTCTACTTATTCTGTATACTCCAGAGGGGTGAGTGTGTTGGTGCACCAAAGTATTAAATTTAACCCAAAGGAGTTTAAAGTAGATCCAGGAGGTCGTTACGTATTCATTTACGCAGAGCTTGAAGGATATAATATAGTTCTTGCCTTTGCATAAATACCTCCCCCATTCACTGCGGATGTTTTGGTTCAATATTTCCAATTTGATGCAAAGTTTGAGAACTGTATGTTGAGTATAATGGGTGATCTAAATGCAGTGATGGACGAGAGGAGAGATTGGAGGAGAGATACGCCAAAGGTAGTGGACACGAGTAACTCACCGCTGCGTAAAATAGTGAATGAGTATGAATGGATTGATGTGTGGCGCCAGGAGTTTACAAGCTACAATTCTACACATAAAGTTCTTTCGAGAATCGACCTGGTCCTTGTAAATGAGGCAGCTCTTCTTAGAATTAAAAAAGTGGTGCATGAGGCTTGCAGTGTCTCAGACCACGTCCCGGTGAGGGTAGAATTAGAGTTAAATAATAAGGGCGGTGAGGTTAGTGAATTCAGATGTAACCAGCATTGGTTAAAGTTATTAACTACTCATGATTAGATTAAGAAGGAGATGCGGGAGTTTTTTTAATTTAATATCGGGACCCAGAAAGAGTGGCATAGCGCGGTCGAGGAGCTTAAAGGGGTAGTGCGGCGGTAAACAATTATTCACAGAATAACACACATTACAAAGTTATACAACTTTGTAATGTATGTTATGTCTGTGAATGGCCCCCTTTCCCGTGTCCCAGCCCCCCCCACCCGTGTAACCGGAAGTGTGGTGCTCTATACATACCTGTCACGTGTCGACTCGTCTCCGATCTTCAGTCAGCGATGTCGTCTTCGGCCGAATCCCTCCGTCCGTCCTGAGTGCCGGCCGCCCTCTGCCGCGTCATCGGCATCGGCATAACTGTGCTCAGCCAATCGCAGCTGAGCATCTGATGACGCTGAAGACATCGCAGACTGAAGATCAGAGACGAGTCGGCACGTGACAGGTATGTATAGCGCACCACACTTCCGGGTACACGGGTGGGGGGGGGTGGGACACGGGGAAGGGGGCCATTCACAGACATAACATACATTACAAAGTTGTATAACTTTGTAATGTGTGTTATTCTGTCAATAATTCTTTACCGCCGCACTACCCCTTTAAGGACTTTTTGCAGGAGAAGGCCCAAAATCAGTGCTTGTTTCGGGGGGCAGAGCAATATACACAAGGGGGAAGACCTGGTAAATATTTAGCCAACCTGATTAAGTGCAATAAGGGAAGAAGGCTGATATCGGAGATTAGGGACATAGATGGAACAATGGTTAAGAGATACAGGGAACATATTGAGGGTATTTAGGCAGTATTCTGTGACGACATACACGGCAAGGGAAGAAATTACGAGTCCGAAATGTATGGAGTATTTGGATGAAACGGAGTTGCCTGTGCTTGACCCCGAAAAGAGGGAGTGGTTGGAGCGACCGTTGGAGCTGGAGGAGGTTAACAGGTCGTGAAGGAAATGGCCAGCGGTAAATCACCAGGCCCAGATGGGCTTCCTGTGGAGGTGTATCGGTGGTATGGGGACGTACTCTTGAAACATCTATATGACATATAACGATTCGCTTGTGATGAAGGGTGTTTACCAGAAACGATGTATGACGCGAACATTGTCCTAATACCTAAAGGGACAAGGGTTTATAGGAGGGAGGACAACCCACGATAACATCATGAGGGTTCATGCTAATGTCCAAAGGGTCGGATCTGAGGGGGGCCACTCCATACAGTCACTTGATGCTGCTAAAGCGTTTGACAGTGTGGAGTGGCCCTATATGTTGGCTACGCTGCAGAGGTTTGGTTTTGGGGGGAGATTCATTGGCTGGTTAAAGATGATATACCACCACCCTAGGGCCAAGATTATTGTTAATGAAGAGGGCTCTGGGCCCTTCTAATTGCAGAGAGGGACCAGACAGGGTTGTCCTCTCTCCCCCCTGGTATTTGCATTAATTATGGAACCACTGGCTCGAAGGATAAATAGTAATAAAGGAATTGTTGGGTTTGGAGTAGGGGGGAGAGAGGACAAGATAGCTCTATACGCAGATGATGTGTTATTATTTCTGGGGGACACAAAAAACGGTTAAGAAATTGCGATGAACGAGGTGAAAAGGTTTGGGGACCATTCTGGTCTACTTATTAACTGGGAAAAGTCGGTGTTGTTACCAATTAGAGATAAACTGGCTGTAGACACTAGGCTCCGCGTGGAGGGGAGGGATGGAGCATGTAAATATTTGGGGATTTGGTTGTCGGTTGATCCTAGACGATTTGTAGAACTAAACATTGATCCTAGACTGAATAAAATGAGACAGCAAGTTTCCGTTTGGAATACTTCCTTCCTGGAATACTTCCTTCCTTCACTTCCTGGATAACATGGTGATGTCACGACCCGACTCCCAGAGCTGTGCGGGCTGTGGCTGCTGGAGAGGATGATGGCAGGGGGATGCTTAATGTCCCTCCAGTGCTCTGTGTCCCTCAGTGTCCTCCTGCCATCATCCTCTCCACCAGCCACAGCCCACACAGCTCTAGGAGTCGGGTCGAAACATCACCATTTTATCGAGGAAGTGAAGCCTTGATGCAGTAGTAAGTGCAGGTAAAAAAGCACTTTATAAGCATTTCCCGTAATAAGTGTTTATTGGTGATTTGTATAACTTTTGGGGGCAATACAATACTTTAATAAAAATTTTTACAGGACTTCTCCTTTAACAAAACAGACCCGCATGTGTCATCAGGTTGTGTGTGGTATTACAGCTGCAAAACCACAACCGAACTGAGGACAGGTGTGGTGCCATTTCTGAAAGAAGTTAAATTACAGTTAAACAGTTAAATTACATAAAGTTGCAAAAGTGAAATCACAAGCCCCTAGTAATCTGCACATACCTCAGCTTTCCGCACGCTTTCTTTCACTTCCTCCATTTTCTGGACAACACTGAGGACCTCCTCCTCAGAGGCCGTCTTCCGTCTTTCCTCTAGTCTTTGAAGGACCTAGATATTAGCAGGCTATGTGTTATTTTGGGCTGTCCTGTATAAAGGTTTCCTCATACTAGAAGTAGGTTTTATTATCCTTTCTATGATTGTTCAGAACACTTGGTGATCTGGCACATATCAGGTGCCACCGATGTCGGTATAAATAAATTCTGCTGTACCGGTCTATATTATAACAGATGAAACATAGCACCACATTTTAATAAACAGTATATACTGTATATATTAGATAGATAGATAGATAGATAGATATTAGGGGTGTTCTCTTTTTCGGAGAATGGGGCATTCTTTACTGATTCACCAATTCTCCTTGTGGCCCTCTGTGATGAACTCTATGGGGGCTACAGAAGAAGTGCAGTGATCTCTTATCCCATAGGATTCTGTTGAACATGTGACACAAGGTAAACTGTTTTCCACACAGGTGAGGAAGGGCGTATGGCAAAAAATACTAACAATGGGAATACTCCTTTAAACTTCTATGAACCGGCTACAGGTTCTCGCACACAACGCCAGTCAATTCCCAGGTACCGGTCCAGCATGAGTCACTGGGGGCAGATCCACTGGCCCCCAGTGTAACCATCTCCCCACCCCTCTGTGAAGCAGCTTCATTGATTCTAATGGAGCCACATCCCAGAGGGGAGGGGATATGGTTACACTGGGGGCTGGTGGGTCTGCTCCGTGCTCAGTGCTCCGTGGTGGGCCAGTGCTTGGGAATAGGCCAGTCCCTTCATATAAAAAATTTAAAGCAATTTACCTGATGGTACATTCACTTTAAAGCATCTACTCCGCAGCACTTTAGTGTACATACAGGACGGCATAGATTGCTATTACTAGTATTGATGCAATTTGTACGGAAATTTCCAGCTATTGTTGCCTTTGTACACAAATATATCGGAATAAAAAGAATGTGAGCTACACAGCGGGCACAGCAGACATCTGCCCTTTCTAAGCGCGGCCATACAAGCAGATCGCTTTTAACTCCAATCCTTTGTATTCCTACTGGAGGATTTTGTTTTCGGTTTCTCCTGGATACTGAAGTCTCCCATTGTGCCACCACGCTGGGATCGCTTTTTGTGCCTCAACTAAAATATTTATGCACTCTGCAATATATACATATATTTAGAAGAGGTAACAGCAAATTTGGCATCGGCTCAGTCCACCTGGGGCCGGCTTCCCGTGCCCTTGGACATCTGATCTGGAGTAACTTTGTGTGCAAGGTCAGAAAACCTCAGACACGGTAATGGGCGGGTGAGAGAAGCCGCGCAAAATCAATACCTGTCCTGAAACAGCATCCAGCGCCTAAGCCGAGCGAGGTAAAGAGGGAGAATAGGAATGAGGACAGACACAGGAAAATGTGTAAGATCAAAGAGGACTCTCACTAGTCACACACTATGGAAACTCCATAAATAGCAACTCCTGAACAAGCTTCTATTCTTGGAATCTCCCTATAAGTGACATTAATGGGGGTTTACATTACTTCGTATTTCACCAAAAATCCATTAGCAGAAAGCAGCCTCTTAGTAACCGGAGCCTACCCTGTCTGTAGTGGAGAAGACAAGGGCCAGTCTATGACTAAGACTCATCCAGCAGTGGTGGTGGGTACGCCACTGGACCCCATAGAACCTGCTATATCTGCCATATTTTTTGAGGATATCCTACAGCAGGTCAGACCACAGCTACCATTGTCGGTTTCCAAAATTGTGGGTGCAAGAGCGATTTTCATGAATATTCTTAATCACTGAATTCAGTTTTCATTTAGCCCCATTGCCACAGATGCATAAATCCAGCCTGCACCAATGTCGTCTGCCATTACAAAGGTTAGTGAGGTCACTGAATTCTGGAGTGGTGGCATAATAGGATGCCACAAGAAATTGGGGAGGGAGAGATTTCACAATCAGCCATGAGGGATATTATTTTAAAGCAGAAGCATTTAGGAACCGTAGCAACTTAGCCACAAAGCGAAGACAATGGACAATTACAGAGGAAATGTGCACCACCGGGAGCTTCAGGACATGGGTTTCCATAGCCAAGCTGCTGCATGCAAGCCATACATTACCAAGCACAATGGAAGTGCCTGATGGAGTGATGTTAAGCTGCTGCCACCGGACTCTGAAGCAGTGCAAACCTATGTTTTTGATGGATGGGTCATGGTTTTTGGAATGCCAGAAGAAAATCACCTGCCTGCACAGTGCCAGCTGTAAGGTTTGTAGGAGTTAGGGATAATACTATGGGGTTGTTTTAAAGGGGTCATGTTAGGCTATTTCATTCCAGCGAAAAGAAGTTATCCAGGGCTACACAAAATGGCCACTTTTCCCCCTCTCTTGTCTCCAGCTTGGGTGGGGTTTCAAACTCAGTTCTATTGAAGTAAATGGAGCTTAATTGCAAACCACACCTGAACTGGACACAAGAGTGGGGCAAAAGTGGCCATGTTTTTGTAGCGCTGGATAACCCCTTTAATAATTCAGCAGACTAAGTTCCACCATTGTGGCAACAGTTTGGGTTCGGCTCTTGTCTGTTGCGGCACGGCTGTACCCCAGTGTACAAAGCAAGGTCCATAAAGGCATCTAGTGTGGAAGAACAAGACTGACCCTGACCTTAGCCCCATCCAATACCTTGGGGATAAACTAGCATAGAGATATGGAACCAGGGCCTCTCCTTCAACATCAGGGTCTGACTTTACAAATTCACTTATGAATGAATGGGAAAAAAATCCCACAGACACCTCTAAAATTTTGTAGAAAGATTTAGTCTTTGGAAATCTGATGTAGTCTTCCCAAAAGATGTGAAATATGTAGTATTCCGTAAAGATCAGAAGCTGTTATAACTGCAAAGGGAAGACCCACTTCATATTACTGTATAGATAAGAGGTCATAGAAGCTCCGTATAGTGTTACTGAGTTCTACCAAGACTCGCTTTTAGGGTGCAACAATTTCCATTACTCTACTAACCCTTTCTCCATGCATCTTCAGTTTATAATCTCTGGCAGATCTGCTCGTCCATCTTCGCGCCTCCTTATCTAAGACATTCATTTCATCTGGTGCTTTAACAAGAGTTACTAGTTTTAGGATCTGGAACAATAATAAAATACATTTAAAAAAGGAAGAAAATATTGCATCAAAAAAATTCAATTTTCTCTATCTCCCACACATTTGTCATTTTATTTCCTTGGTGATCAGATATCAGTCTTTGTAGAAAGGAAAAAAAATGCTATATAAATATCAGTAAGACTAATTTAATACATTTTTATAAAATTATTGAAAGGGTAACTATAATCTTTAGCAAGCAGCAGGATTTTTCACAGCATATCCTGCCGCCCGCTAAAGATTATAGTTACCCATTTTTTGGATTGTCACAAACTGCATTCTACACTAAAACCACCAGGTGGCAGTGTCTTAATATAAAACTACATTGTCAGCAGACACGTGTATAGCAGAAGGCTATATAAAGGCTTGCAAAAGTATACTGCCTTGTTCGAGGATCACAATGAGATTCATCAATATTAGAAAGTGGGTTCAGATTAAATCACTTGAAATCTATAAGCTCTGACTGCATCATGTGCGAATTCACAAGGTAAAGCATAATACCAGCACTGCTGTGGTTTTTATATTTTTTTACTGCAACAAACCTATTAAAAATAGGGTTTTATATTAAAATCCCTCTAAAAAAAAAAAATAGTCACAGCACGCCATAGTGACATCACTGGGGTTGATCCATCACTGCAGATGGCAGCAACTAGTTAGCAGGAGTAAACGTAAATCCATAGAAAATATTTTTACATTTTGTGTAATTTTATTTTTCCTTGAAAAACTCTAAAGAACAAGTCTTTTTTTATGATCATAAAACCACAAGTAAAAGCCGCGGCCCTTGTTTTACATGCTGCTGCCCCTGCAGGTTTGTTCCTCTTAAAGCTTATAGGGGAAGTGGTAACGGTGAACTCTTTCTGTATCATCCTCAGTAATAGCATACAGCTAGAGGAAACTATAGTTACTATATACAGTGTAGTGTTGTAGGGATGATTGTATTGTATTATTTTTGTATACTGGTTTTATGGATGGAAAAAGAAGAAAATAAAGAAAAAATAAATAAAAATTATATATTAAAAAAAAATTATATATACAATGAGAGTGATCGTTCATAACTATGAAGTATCACTATCCATACACTGCCTGAAATGTATAGTAGATCCCGGCCTACCTACTGATATATGACTGCTATATGGGAAATTGAACTTTTTTTTCCATCTTGATACAGACACATAAAAAGTTTCCATTGGTCAGGGTCTGTGTGTCCATACCCATACCTCCCAACTTTTTGGACGGTCAAAGAGGGACACTTGTGGTTCAGTCTAGGAAAATTTTTACAAACATTTCTATTTCTAACACCTTCAGATGTGTGTATGGGGCTATAAGATCTGCAGGAGTGAAAAGAAGGCGCAATGTCACGTGATTCATCTGAATATAACAATTCAACTTGCACAACATGATAGATTAATATGCAAGTTTGGGTCTATTATACAGTAAGAAACGAGATACTTTCTAGAGCAACATGGATAGTTTATTAATGCAAATATCATTTCTAGGTCAAAAAGACGGACATGTAAGGGACAAAAAGGGACAGAGGGAATTGGCTCAAAAATAGGGACTGTCCCTCTGACTGTCAGACAAAGCCAGAAGAAGTATCCGGCTGAGCACTTCTCACCCTGGCTAGCTGCAACAGGCGGTCTCCATAGAATCAGCCACAGAATAAATCGCTTAACTGAGCCTACCCAAATCCTGAAGGATCAAAACTTGTGACATCTTAAGTGACAGGGAAAGTTTATAGAAGTATTCCACTCAGAATTAACCTTTAATATGTTGCTGCCTTGAAGCAGAACATAACAAAAAGCTTATTCTTAACTTTCCTTGCTCCCTCGACATCCTCCTGCGCCATCTTTGGCCTCTGGCTGAACGATCCCGACTCCACTTCTGAGATTGACTTGTCTGTCAGTGACAGCCTGCTCAACCAATCACTGTCACTGTCCCATTTTGGTCAGTGATTGGCTAAGCAGGCTGTCACTGCCTGACAAGTTCGGGATTGTTCACCCGGAGACCGAAGATGACGCAGGAGGACATCAAGGGATCACGGAGAGGAATATCCCTTTGAGCAAGATCTTGGAGACGGCAGCTCCGCTCATCATCTTCATTTTTTTCTATATAGCCGAGAACGTGAGAGGGCAGAAAAACTGCAGCCAGCCTCATGAACTTGAATGGAATTGCATTGCTTTCCACTATGCAGGGAAAAGCCACAGAATGGGATGGAGCCTGAACCACTGTAAAGTCCTTGTATAGTGATATATACCGTGACACTTTACATGATGGAAAACACAATCTTGAACAACCCCTTTAAGGAAGAAAAAAAAACTTGCATCAATAACCAAATACCTTGTCTGCCCCTGCAGGCTGGAAATCCTGGATCGGTGTCATGTTAAAAACATTGGTATCTTTCAAGAAGAGCTGAAGATTCTGCTGCCGGGAAACCTGAGGAGGGAAGAGAGAGGAGTGAAAGATACATTGGGCTCTCTGCTAAAGATCTATAAAAGCCATACTGCAATATACAGTCACCCAAACCAATAAACTGGAGATAGAAAATTAGTAACAGATACAGGCTTCTTACCTCCCTAATAAATGGTAATCTAGGCACATAAGGTAAATTCTGCGCTTTATTACAGGAAGGTGACAGGACATGATGTCATATATCATTAGAGTCAGACAGGATTTATACTGTATAGCAAATAAAGTCGGCCAAAAATGTTCAATCTGCATAAGGTTAATAGGAATCCGAGGGGATTGGCAAAGCATGAGTGATAGTAGGAGGAATTATTATAATCCCACAACACCTACACTTATTTATTACCCTATAATAAGGACTGGTGGCCTGTACAGACTACTTCTTTGTGTTCCCTCTTTCACAGACTGCTCCTTTTGACCTGTCTTTCACTTGACTATTTTAGTAAATACTTCTTCCTAGAAATGTATGAATAAATTGACAACTGGGTGTTACTATTCCCAGCTGGTTATTTATTCACATCTGTTTCCTATTAGGAAAAACAGAGGATCTGCCCAATGTTTTATTATAAGAAAGTTTTCTCTAGAATTGTTCTATTATGGAAAAAAAAAATAGATTTACTGACTGGTCATGTATAAAGGGTTTGTCTTACTATGATAACCCTTTACCATGTGCTCTGTTAGAGCTTAAAGGGTACCTGTCACCATTCCACTGCTCAGCATGGAGGATCAGGCTGTTGTTGCATGTGGTTTCTGATGCCGGACTGGGCTGGAGAAGACCTCATGGTAGCTCAGACTCCATTGTATACAGGGCAGCTACTGTATGACAGATATTTCTAGCTACACACATTGAACTATTACACAATATTATACCTAATGACAAACTAAACTCTGCTATTTCTTCCCATAAATTGTTTCAAGTTAATTTAATTGGATTCTACGAGTATTTCCCAATACATAAGAAACATAAAACATATCTGATACTAAGGAAAGAATATCAGCTGTTACCTGAAGAGATGCCTCCAGGGTGTCACGGAATCGTTCTTGCGTGGATCGGCAGGTATTGAGTTCAGTCTTATTGATAAGGGAAAGATAATCTCGCAACCGCTCATAAAGATCTCCGTCCAATACCTGTAGATATGTAAGAAGTCCCAAGAATTTTATTTTTACGTACATTCAGGATTCACACTGAATTACGTAACATTACCCAATGATTACTTATACAGTATATGTATTTATTAAAAGAAGAAATTCATTTATGCTGCAATACCCCAAAGTCAACACAGTGTGGCGCCAGAATCCTAGTTTTCCCTTTTGTGGTGCAGACTAAACAGCCAGTTAGAGGGAACTTCACAGTTCACGATTACTCAACCAACCACATGAACAAACAAGGCCCATGCCAAGAAAAATAGTTTAGTAATATTAATTCTAGATCATTTGTAAGCGAGCGAGGAAAGATAAAGAGTCAGATTGAAAAGATCTACAAAGTTCACCGACCTGTTTATAAGCAAATTTATTACATATGATGGTTTGATTAAACCGTGACTAATAAAATACTGTAAACTTGTAAAGCTACAACATATACCGTCCTACACTGCAATCCAAACGGTGGAAAAAAGTTCCCGATGTGTGTCCCTGGGGTCATCTTTTCTCCGCTATGTGTGGTCTACAATGGAGACTGGGCAGACTATATCCCATAGTATCTTACAGGTTTATTTTTAGTGTTTTCAGCACTTGCAGAACATACTGATAATTGAAGTGTAATGTGTCTTCAAAGAACAGTGAAACAAACTAAATCTCACCATAAACATCCTGGATTGGTCACTATCTGACAAGTTAATTAAATTTCAAATTTTTTTTTTTTTTTACTTTTATCTGTCTATAGGAAATGTGAGCGACAATCACTGTTTATAGCTCCTTCAGGATTACCACCTTACTTTTTTTTCCATATTTACTCACAAGTGACCTTGTCTATGGGGACTGTGGTTGTGGTTCCCCATGCTTTATCCTCTGGTACAAGAAAGGGCTACAGTATATGACAAATACAGTGGCACCTTGGTTTAAGAGTAACTTGGATTGAGAGCGCTTTGCAAGAAGAGCTCACAGGTTTTCAAATTTGTGACTTGGTTTAAGAGCATTGCTTTGGTGTAAGAACTCCCTGTACTGGGTGGGAGGGTGAGTGGGGGAAGGGCATGGTCTGTATAGTGGGGTCTACAGCCGTGTACTCTGACCCAGGAAGTCTTCCTCACCTTCCAAATCATAGCAGATCCACTTCAGATTCAGGTAATCTCTCCATAGCTGTAACCTCTCTCTCCCCGGACAGAGAGTGCTGCATGTATGTGCCCCCATCTGTCCTGCTCATTCCTTCATGCTCCCTGCAGTCTCTGTCCACCCTTGTGTTTCCCATCCTCTCCATTACTGTACAGTAACTTATAATATCACATATTCTGCTGTTTCTATATGTTTGTTTAATTTGTTTTACATGTTTTACAAGAATTAAAAAAAAAAAAACTTATTTTTGGGGTGTGGAACAAATTCTCTGTATTTAAATTATTTCTTATGGAAAAATGTGCTTCTCTTTACAAGTGGATTTTGATTACAAGCATGGTCCCCGAAACGAATTATGCTCGTAATCCAAGGCACCACTGTACATCAAGCAGGCTGCTGGGAAACAAGAGCTATACTGTCTTTTCCTGCACAGAGACCTTCTTATACAGTATGTACCTCTGATCTCGGGCATTATATATGGTGCCCTATATGCCTACACTTACCAGTCCAAGTATATGGAGCACCATCTATAATGCCATAGCGAGCAGATTCTCACAAGGCTGGTTGGGTCAGTGAGCTGACTGCTAGGGGTGAGATCTGGCCAGTTTTCCCAAATCAGAAGATTCAGGGAACCTGCATGCCAACCTGGATCTCTGACCCTTGAATGAATAGGCAATGGAGCCCTAAAGACCAAGACCGATCGCTAAGTGCCTTCTCCCAAGAGGTCATCGCCTCCTGAGTCATTCTGCAGGTGCCCGGCCCAACAAGGATTTCTGAGGAGGGCGCATTTGCATGGCACTTTTTGGGGCAGTGCGTGGCATCATATTTCGTTGGGCATGGAGTGTGGCACTATGTTTTGTTGGGTATGGAGTGTGTTTGAAAAGAGGAGAAATCTCAGGCTTTCCTTTATGACCTGTTCTCTGTTTATAGTCTGTTCTTGGCTTTGGCTTCAAATCTTTGGCAGATAATCTTTCTGTGTAAATGGACCCTGACACACTGTGATAAATCCACCTATGTTTGCACTAAGATTTAGAATCCTGGCCCATGTGTCTTGCTTTAGGGAAGATGATGCAATGAGTCTCCTTCTTCTCTCTGCAGCCTATAAACATATAAACTACTACAAGACAAGCAGACACAATAATTTAAAAAAAAAAAAAAAAAAAAAAGAAAGAAGGTTAAAGCAGAAGATTTAATGGTCTTACTGGAAGTCATGAGTTTTTGAGTAAAAAAAAAAAAAAAATCTAATGTCACTGAAGATTTTGCCTTTGCTATAATCAATATGGAGCAGCTATAAAGGCATCCAGTATGACCGGTCCTAGAAGTGCGAGACAATAAAAGACAGTTTCCATTTTTGGCATATGGATTGGATTATTGATATACCGGACTTGTATCAATACTAAGACAGATATCTACCCATTACGTGAGAAGTACTGAGACAACCGAGGGTGTGCTGCGAGCATTGCTAGTATTAACCTTTATTAACCCACGATGGCGTCTGCAGACGTAAAACGATGCAAAACCAAGTGCAGCTCAGTCCCATCAGAATAATATCTTGTTGATTCAATTTATTGTTTAGATAATCATGGAGACTGACAGTTGCAATACGCCCAGGACAACCAATATAGTAGCGCCAGCCGTGATTCAATAACAGTAAGGAGTATGTCTTATCCAATATAATAGCAGATAAGGAACACCGATATAAAGTCTGTATACAGCCCGAGCTCCACAGCTATATTAAAGGGAACCCATCACCATGAAAATACTACCTAAGCCATCACCATCATGTTATAGAGTAGAAGGAGCTGAGCAGATTGATATATAACATTATGGAAAAACATTTGGTATAACCTGTAATTTATTATTAGAAATCTCTGATGTTTCCAGGCTAAAGAGTCCAGTCCACTGAGTGACACCGCCCACTGGACTCCTTACACAGAATCAGAAGGAATTTTAAATCAACAAATTACAAGTTATACTGAATCTTTTACCACAATCAATTTTTTATATCAATTTTCTCAGTTCTTCCTGCTCTATAACATGATGGCGATAGATAAGATAGCATTGTCTTGGTGACAGGTTCCTTTTAAACCTGTCATCCTTCTCATGCCGCCTGAACCCAGAATCATCAGGGCTGTCCCTGGTGGATTCTACCAGAGGAAAATTTTTATCATCCCTGAGTTCACTGAAATGTAAGTATAATTGTATGTTTGTCTGATCATGTGTGTGACTTGAAATGATTGTTCTTTTGCAAATTGTATGAATGAGATTGAGTTGAATAGTGTGTACCTGTTGAGAGATTGTGCATGGTGTGGATCATGGGAGTGTGCATGGTGTGGATGATGAGAGTGTGCATGGTGTGGATGATGAGAGCGTGCATGGTGTGGATGATGAGAGCGTGCATGGTGTGGATGATGAGAGCGTGCATGGTGTGGATGATGAGAGTGTGCATGGTGTGGATGATGAGAGCGTGCATGGTGTGGATGATGAGAGTGTGCATGGTGTGGATCATGAGAGTGTGCATGGTGTGGATCATGAAAGTGTGCATGGTGTGGATCATGAGAGTGTGCATGGTGTGGATCTGTGCATGGTGTGGATGATGAGAGTGTGCATGGTGTGGATGATGAGAGTGTGCATGGTGTGGATGATGAGAGCGTGCATGGTGTGGATCATGAGAGTGTGCATGGTGTGGATGATGAGAGCGTGCATGGTGTGGATGATGAGAGCGTGCATGGTGTGGATGATGAGAGTGTGCATGGTGTGGATGATGAGAGTGTGCATGGTGTGGATGATGGGAGTTTGCACTGTATGTATGTATGTATGTACTCCCATCATCCACGCCAAGCACACTCCCATCATCCACAATCTTTCACCAAGCACACACTATTCAACTCACTCTCATTCATACAATTTGCAAAAGGACAATCATTTCAAGTCACACACATGAACAGACGAACATACAATAATACATACGTTTTCAGTGACCTCAGGGATGACAAAAACTTTGCTCCGCCAGGATTCTTCTCACTGAGTGAATCAGGAGGCCATCCGAATCGCGCTTGCCCGGGAAGCAGCCCGCTCCGACAGGACATCTTCCCTGCACAAGCGCAGTAAATAGAGGCCACTATGCATATACGATCAGGCATAGTGGGCGGGAGGGTGAGGACTGGGTGGGACAAGCAGGTGCTTCGGGCTGACGGGCGACGCCCCAAATGCTCCTAAGCCTTTGATTAGTATAGGGACAATTAGGGAATATCTACAGAATGCAGAGGAGGAGAAAAAAATTATTATCAGTGATAAAGTTAGAAGTTAAAGAGCTTGTAGGGCATATTAGTCAGTTCATTGGGCAGAACCTGCATATAGTGCCGCTTTAAGTAATGCATTTATTACACTGTGGGAATGCATAAGATTGCAGTGTGAAGTGAACCACCAAAGAGGCAAGGTACACAAGATCTGCTCCAAAGAAGGAAATTACATGTGTTTCTGTGCTCTCAATGGGGTCACCATCTTGGCCAGATGAACCTCCTGTATGAAACTGCATTGACTGTTTCACACAAGCTCTGCAGGTGGATTTGAAAGCAAGAGGATGCAGTCTGAAATCAATAGGTCAAGATGTGTGGATACAGCAGAGCTATGATGAGACAGATGACAATGCAGAAATAGTGGCGAGAGTCTGCATTACCGTGGCAAAATAAATAAATAAATATTAATAATCTAGGAGTGCTTTAAAAGTCCACTTTCGAAGAGTAAAATTTTGGCAAGGATCAGTAAAGTACCGATGCATGGAGCTATTCCTGCCTGACCAACTGGAGAAGCTCACATCAGATCTGGTTCATGTGGTGATACAAAGACTATAATGACTCACTGGTGTTTTCCTGTGCATGCTGATCTCATTGTTTTACAATACACATAAATAGAATTGTATAAAAAAAAGGAAAAGAAAACTTAAAAGTGTGCAGACGTCCTACTCAGCTAGCTACTCACACGTCACATTTATTGGCAAACCCGGAGAGAGGGTTTCTACTAATAGCTTGATTTTAGATTGATAACTATATATATATATATATATATATATATATATATATATATGAATTGTAAAGTGCTGCGGAATCTGTTGGCGCTATATAAATAAAAATTATTGTTATTATTATATATGTCATCATTCAACCACATTTCTAGCATTTCTGGTTTTTAACCCCCATAAAGGTACACTGCAGGAGACTACTGTAACTGGATATAAACGTATTTAATAACAGGCTCAGAGAGAACCTTCTATGTACCTGGCCTTCTATGAACAGCAGGAAACAAAGGGGGAGTAGGCCCTTCTGTCATTGTCATAAGATTGCCCTGACATTTTATATATGTGCACACAATCCTGGGTATTTTGTCAGGAGCTCGGGGCTGTCTGATTATATTACCTGCTGTTAGTTTATGTAATCCACAAAAATGCCTAAATGAATTATAAAAACAACATAAAGTTATGCTGTCTGTAAATGCGCTGTTCTCATGATTAAACAGATGGCTAAATAAAACAACAAAAAATAACATGAAATCATCACGTACGGTTATCATTCCAATACTCTCTGTCCCGTATTGATACACGGGAAATACCAACTCGGTCAATCATTAGCTGCGGTGGGTGATCCGCCCAAGTAGTGATTGGCTGGGCAAGTATTTTCACATTGGAGGAGCAGCGGATCAATATGGTGTGTAAAACCCCTTTCTGTTGATTCCTTGATTTTTTTTTAACTGATCTCAGGTCCTCTTAAAGGGGGAAAGGAAAAAAATTACTTATTGGATATCTTTCAGACATAAAGGTTTGAGCCTGATACAATGCTGATAGCTATATAAATAAGAACGCTGGTTGACCTCATTACTAGGCATTGCTCCCACTAGCCAGAAACCTACTCCACACTGATGAGAGGCAAAAACTCTGAAACAGCTGTCTGTGGATGGATACCTTGCTTAGGTGGCTTAATTGGAGACATTCCTTGGCTTGGTTGTTCCTTCCCGGAGGAATGTCTGGCTAGTTCACTGACGTCGAGACACGTGATGGTGTCTCTGCAGTGTTCTTTTGCATAGCTATATAAATAATTGATCACAGTCCTAAGTATAGATTTAGTATAGACGTCTCTGTACAGATGGGGAGGAATCTCTGAATGTGAGTGTCAGTGAGCCATGTTAGGAAACCCATCGGGTGATAGAAAAAGAATTCCTATATTACTAGAGGTAATATGGCATCTCCATACTGTGTTACTTTTACAGTGTCAGTAATAGAAGATAGGAAAAGAACAAAGAAAACAGACCTGACAAAAGAAAAGACTTTAACCCCCAGGGGGAGATCTATCAAACATCAATCAACGTTTTCCCTACCCACAGGACAGCGGAAAGGTAAGGGATCACGGGGGGGGGGGGGGGGGGGGGGGTCCGACCTCTGTACCCCACGCTGATCTCCATATCGGGCCCCCGGCTCCTGGGGTGGGTACAGCGACGTGACTCGCGTCTCTATTCATTCTATGGAACCGGCAGAAAAAGCTGAGTAAGCTGGAAGGGCGCTGTACTCAGCTCTTTCTAGCTGCTCCATAGGAATAAATAGAGCCACGGGTCACGCGCCGTACCCGTGGCTCTATATTTAATATAGAAGCCAGGGGGGGGCTGATATGGAGATCGGTGGGGTGGGGGGGTACAGAGGACAGACCCCCTGTGATCTCTTACTTTCCTACTATCCTGTGGATAGGGGAAAAAGTAGATTTTTCCTGGAATACCTCCACAGTGACAAGCATTGTGCGACAGTAAGTTCCATCCAAGTCGCACAGCTAAAATACTTCTAAGTCTTTCTTTTTAACAACAGTTGTATTCGACTTATGGTACGTTTACACAGACAGATTTATCTGACAGATTTTTGAAGGCAAAGCCAGGCATGGATTTGAATATAGGAGAAATCTCAGTCTTTTCTTTATGACCGGTTCTCTGTTTATAGTTTGTTCCTGGCTTTGGCTTCAAAAATCTGTCAGATAAATTTGTTACCATTACTTTGAGGCACATGCTGAAGAGGTCTAGCAAAGGTAATTTTTTGGGTCTGCACTGTTATCTTAATGTCATACAACCACAGTTGTCATGTAGACCTCCTCTAATTGTAAAAAAAAAAAAAAAAAAAGACAATGAAAATGTAACTACCAACCTTCATGATGTCAGGCAGGTGAGACAGGTAGTACAGATTGAGGTGGGCATTGGCAGCAGACAGGGCAAAGAGGTATTCATTCCGGGCCTCTGCCAGCTGCTGGGTACAGTCTGACAACTGCGCTGAAAACTACATTAAAAAAAGAAAAAAAGTCAGATTTGTTGACCTTATGTTTTAAATACACAGCCCGAATCTTCCAATGTATGGCATGTGACAGATCATAACTGTTTACATGCAATGGTTGGCAACCTGTACTGATCATTTCAGGTCATTACAAGGTGTGCTCATATCCGTAATGAAGCGTGCACCGACTGCAAGCAAATACAATAGGCAGGAATGTGCTTAATATCGGTCACAGTTGTTAGCCCTGTCCACCTGCTTGTTCTCGCTGTGTTTCTAGGCTGCTGGCACTAATCCTGGATTTAATTTGTCTGCTGGTTCACTTGGGTCTTTAGAATAATTGTTGGCTGAACGTTCTAACAAGTAAACCAGATATATTAAACTTTTGTCTCCTGCCAGGAAACTATTCCCGGATCTTAACAGTCGTCATACCTTGGCGCTGAGCTTCTGCAGACTTGCTTTCGAGTGAAAGATACCATGGTCGCTCTTCTTTAACCTGGTGAGAGGACCACACATGAGATCAGCTATTGTTCTACAATAGCAATGTACAATAAGGAACAACTTTACAGAGGTATTTATTTATTTCTTTACACTTTTTCAATAAATTTATATAACATGTTTAAAAAAAATGTATAATGTGTGTATATATATATATATATATATATATATATACACACATTTATTTCTTTACACTTTTTCAATAAATTTATATAACATGTTTAAAAAAAAATGTATTATATATATATATATATATATATATATATATATATATATATATATATATATATTTATATATATATATATATTTTTTTTTTTTACACATGGCCCCCCTGCTGCTATCAATGGCTGTTTCAGGAACTGCAGGGCTGCACAAGCGCTGTCCCAGGGCAATTATAGATATCTCTGGCTCTGCTGCATGCCTGTTCTAATGGTGCGTTTACACAGAGGTATTTATCTGGCAGATTTTTGAAGCCAAAGCCAGGAACAGACTATAAACAGGGAACAGGTCATAAAGGAAGGACTGAGATTTCTCCTCTCTTCAAATCCATTCCTGGCTTTGGCTTCCAAAATCTGTCAGATAAATCTCTCTGTGTAAACACACTATAATGCATGTTAGCATTAGAATGGACATTACAGTAGGTAAGCTGTCTGTGTCAGTAGCGCTGCAGCATAGTGTAGCAAAGTGAGCAGTTATTGACGGTTATTACTGCTAACTCTGCTACACTATGCTGAGGCTGCAGACTCAGACTGCTTCCTAAAGGCACTATTACACGGAACGATTATCGGCCGTATTCGGCTGATAATCGTCATGTGTAATAGAACATAACGATCAGCCGACATGAACAATATCGGCTGATATAGCGGCTGCTATATGCTATGGACTGCCCGGACGATCAAGCGATCACCCGGGCAGCCCCCCCCCCCCCCGCACGACTCCACCACACCACATGTAATAGTGGCGGTAGCGAGCGGGGAACAAGGAGCAAACGAGGGCTGACAGCGCTCATTTGCTTCTCACAGTCGCCCTGTGTAATAGGGGCTTAAGAGTAGTTTCTACCTTCAACAGACATGTGTGGAGGCTCAGTATCACTAATGCTGCATGCGGTGCTAGCAAATTTTAACTTTGCTAGGACAGGGCTTGTGCAGCTCTGCAGTTCCTAAAACAACCATTGGGGACAGCATTACAATTTCTTTAATAACATTATATTACAAAGTTATACATCTAGACACAATCTCTGGGTTAGTTTTTGATCCCACTAAGCAGACACCAAGTGATCTATTTTTCTGACACCCACCACTAAGTGGGAGACCAACATGCAGAGGAAACATCTGCTTCCAAGCCTCACAAATAACTGTTTGTACTCATTATCCAAGCAGCAAGTGGATATGTCTGGGTTTCATTGTGGTCTCTTCAGAAAAAGGGACAGGTGTTAAACAAGTGGATATGGACCATGATAAAAAGAAAATAAGAAAAACAAAAGAATTACATGTATGTTTTTAAAAAGGCCGGGGGGCCCACAGGTTATTTTTTAGACACCACTAGGGAAACAGCTATAAAGTTTATAGCAGATTTGTAAATGTTATTTAGTGCTGCCGTCCATTTATAATTGTGTTTTTGCCTTTTATATACGGTAACTTATTAGTTAAATTTAAAATAAAATAAAAAATGTCAGCTAAAATGTCTGTAGATAGCAATGTACATCCAGCACAAGTGCTACATATCTATAGTGCGTCAGGTCATAAGTTCGCAGTATTCAAGTCTCACAAGGTTACATAATATAAAGGCAGGTTAGTTCATGCCTAGGAACAGGATAGATATTGTGGAAGCACTGCTCTACTCTGTACTTGTATTTTGGTAAGTAAGGCAAGCGGCAAATGTTTGATTATCCGGCCGGTACTGCAGTACTGGCTGGGATAATCTTTTCAGAGACCGTCCGGGTCACGTACTCTTACAACATGTGAACATAGCCTCACCCTGTATTTAAAAGAAATACTACTACTCTGGTTTCCCCTGCCTGAGGTTTCTGCAATGGCACCCCCTTACATTGAGCATGTGATGCTGCAGCGGATCACTGCCGTAGTGGTCTCGTCATGTATGTACTGACCACTGAGGGCGACAAGTGGCTGCATTGCCACGTGCCAAATGTATGGGAACGTCAGGCAGGGAAAGCTGGAGCATCAACGGTACTGGAGTAGTGCCAGGCTGGTGAGGTCAGCTTTTTATTCTTCTTTACCTTTACCCTGGCTCCTGCCGATAAGCAATTTTTCAAAATTTTATAAGATAGGGGACAAGAAGAGGGGATCCAAAGGCCCAGACCTCCACAATCCCAAAGATGGAGTCAAAATTGCCCCACAATGAATGGATCTCTCCATGCACCAGTGCGGTCTGCACTGCATTAATTCTTTATGAGGCCACCAATTGCTTCCCAGTTCGGTGCTCAGAAGCGTTCAGCAGCACGATAGAAAATGGAGAGTCGGCTGCAGTGGTCATAAAGGCGCACTTCATTCATTGCAGGGCAATAGCGTCCCTGTTCTCGGGATCGGTAAGGGTCCCCAGTTATCATTTTAGATCGGGGATTACAAGCCCAGATAGGAATGCTCCTTTAAGAGGTCCTACATAATAACTACATCGGGAATCACACTGAACCTGTTACCAAAAGTAAGGAAATTTATTATGGAAACCAAATAATGTTTACAAATGAGCTACGCAAGTATGACAGGCAGAATGGTTCCTAACCCAGGTCCTATCCACTCAGAGGTAGCCAAGAATGTACAAGAAACCATTAAACTTCATCCGCAGCTATCACTAACACATCCCAGAACTAACAGATCTGTTTATTTCCCGCTCTAGACAGTGACTATAATAACCCTCAGCTTTATAAGCCTTACACCAGAAATGATGAAATGCTTACAAATTCTGCAATTCTAAATCAAATGTTTATGTAACAAAACATAAATTAAAAAAAAGGTACAAAAACTAAATTTTAAAAAGTTGCAGACGCTGCTGATATTTTCCCATGTCATTAGGCGTCAGTGGGAAACTTCTCACCTTGCTTCGGTGTCAGCAGCCTTCTCTTTAGCCACTTCACTGACGCGTTCCATGTGGACGTAACGCTTTTTGGTTTTGCTGACTTCTTTCACCGTGTCTAATAATTCATTCTGAGCTTTCAAGAGCTGCTCTATGCTCTGGGGATGGAAGATGACATAAGGGAATTTATCTTTAAGATGAAAGGTAAAATTGCAGAATTCTTACATATGTGACCATGAAAGCTCCTTTATATTGGTTAATAGACCAATGCTAAAAGTAGTAAATACAATATTGATCTTCCCACATTACAGGATTACAGGGAGAACACTTCATAGGGCTAGGTTCACACTACGTTTTTGCAAAACTTTAAAAAAAAACAAAAAAACGATTGTGCATCCCTTTTGATCCGTTTTTCCATTGACTTCCATTAGAAAAAAAACGGATCATGGTGCATACGTTTTTCTTCTTTTTTTATTTATAATTTTATTAAGATTAAAAAAAATTTTAACAGGAAAGAAAACACAAAGGCAACAACATGTTGCCCAATAAACTGTACAAAACATACAAAACATATGTTGTCTTTTTTTGTATAGTTACATCATGCAAAATTAGGCAGTGGTATCAATACTGGAAACACAGAACTTACACGTAATACACTGGAAACACAATACTGACACATAATACTAAGGGATAACCCTAGGGGCCGTGAGTCGTAACGGCTAACGTATTATAGGGTACAATTTTAAGAAGCCCCTCTTTAAATACCTCACTGTTGCGTAACATTCACATCTGATACAGGTGAAGAACCAATAAACCTGGAGATAAGAGCGGGAGATAGGTTGGTCCATTTCTCCCAATTAGATCTCATTTTAGCAATGGATCCCAATCTTGAAGCAATGGACAATTCCATCTGACAGTTATAACCAACTACATTTATGATTTCACTCATAGTCGGGATTACGGTACATGTAGGAGAATCGTAAGATCAGGTAGAGCCCAGTCTTCAGTGCCTAATCCCAGTAGAGCTGCATCATGGAAAAACTGATCAAAACAGATGCACACAAATTAATCGGTTTTTCTATCAGTTTTTTGCAAA
Source organism: Dendropsophus ebraccatus (assembly GCF_027789765.1). Taxonomy (NCBI): domain Eukaryota; kingdom Metazoa; phylum Chordata; class Amphibia; order Anura; family Hylidae; genus Dendropsophus; species Dendropsophus ebraccatus. The sequence goes on along the minus strand of NC_091454.1, from coordinate 32,087,621 downwards.
AATGGATGAAAATAAAAAAAAAGGATTGCAAAAGCAGTGTGAACCCAGCCTTAGTCACCAGCTCCTTAGAAAAGGGTCCTGGTCCTCAAATGTTTCTCTTTGGCAGCCAGGGATATAGAGAATAACAATGGGACAGCCAACAACAATAGGGGTATGTTTACCAGCCAAGTGGGACATCAGTAAGCAATCTGAATGCACTGTATGCCCTAATCCTTCCTGAAACTAAATAAATAAAGCCTCAATGTATGGTATGTGCCATGATCCATAGTGTTCATACAAGGACTGCAACCTATTTTCCTTACTTACTGTACTTCATTCACAGTCACAGAGCATTAAAGTTTCGCAAAAATTTTTTTTTTTTAATTTTGTACTTTTTTCAAGAGCTGTTCTTTTGCAATTCTGGCCGTTCTAGCAGTTTCCGTTGTCAGGTTTCTATAATTCTCTGCAGCTGTGACTCGGGTTTGTCCTATAAAGGCCGTTCCTTCCATCATAGACTTCCACACAGAAAACACACTCCTGTGGGGATAAAAGAGACCATTCAGCAAACATGCAGAAACATGTACGAAATAAACATGACACCCTAGAGGTTTATTGTAATGGGTAAAAGGAGGGTTGTATAGAGCAATAATAACCAATATTAACTATGACAAGCTGCACTATAATTGCCTAAGAATATTACGGGTTGCCTTCTGTGCTACTGCCGGAGGGCCACAGGTAAAGATAGCGCACTAAATCAGCTATGACCTCTGAAAGCAAAGAATAAAAAACACATATGGAATACTTTTTGAGGGTGCGTTCACACATACAGGATCTGCAGCAGATTTGATGGCGCAGATTACTGACCTCTACAGTAACTCATACTGGGTCTCACTCCTGAGACCTGCAACGATCCCAAGATACAGCCTAGGGGAGTGCACAACAGTATGCTCTCTGCAACTCAATTGCTTCATTAGGACACACTACGCTACGTATATGCACACTACGCAAATCACGCGGATAACTTCCTTCTTGAAGTTCCGCCGGTCCCATAGACTCCATTCTATGCTCAGGCAGAATCTGCCGTCCGCCCAAAGAAATTGACATGACAATTCTTAGGGTGGAGGGCAGAATCTGCCTGCGCATAGAATGGAGCCTATGGGACTGGCGAAACTTCAAGCGGGAGCGCCAAGGGGAGAGTGATGAAATTTACTGGAAGATATCTGCGTGATTTCCATAGTGTGCATATACCCTTAGGGCCCTATTCCATGGGACGATTATCGTTCGCATAATCGTTAATGATAAACAATACAAACGACCGCTATTACAAAAGACCTGAAATCGTTAACCCATTTACATGGAAAGATAATCGTTACTTATGATCGTTCTTGCGGTCGTCTTGTGGTCGCTATTGCGTTCGTCACTACTGCAAACAACCAAACGACTTCTTATTCAATGCAAACAATTACGAGCAATGATAAAAATAGGTCCAGGTCTTATTGAACGATCAACGATTTCTCGTTCGGTCATTAGTCGTTAACTGCTATTCAAACGAACGATTATGGTTTAGAGTCGAACGATTTAACGATAATCTGAACGATAATCGTCTGGTGGAATAGGGCCCTTAGAGTCTATGGAAAAAGAAGTCAGATGTTCTGCTGATTGGGAAGTGAAGCAAAATGCCGTAAACTCCTCAGACCGTATCTCTGGCTTGCAGAGGGTCACAGGAATGAGACCCGATGTGATCTGAGGACATGTAAAAAGTTACTGCAAATGATAGTAACACTTTGAGAGTGGGTTCACAAGTAACGGATCCGCAGCGGTTCCCTTCACTCTCACTTTCAATAGGATTAAATACTCTCAGAGGAATTCTCATCCCGCTGCAAGTATGTAAAAGACAGTAAAGCGATTCGCAGTGGCAGCGCTCGGGCTGAAAGTTACAGTAAAGCGATCCACAGTGGATTTAGCTTAAAGTGTCACTGTCGTGAATTTTTTTTTTGGAGAAATCAATAGTCCAGGCGATTTTAAGAAACTTTGTAATTGGGTTTATTATCCGAAAAATGCATTTTTATCATGAAAAAGCAGTTTGAAGCTCTCCCCCCTGTCTTCATTGTTCTCCTATGGAGAGAGCTAAAGAAAAGACCAAAACAGGACAACAAAGAGTTAATCTACAAATCCCTCACGGGATATCTCCTGTGACAGTCACCAGTGACCTGTCTGAGCTCGGACTACAGCTGTCACCCAGCTCCGTGCCTGTAATCCTCTGTTATCTGCTTTCTGCTGCCGGCTAACTCCCTCCTTCCTCCTCCCCCCTCCCATCTCTGTAGGAGCAGACAGGGTACGTCTCCTGCAACAAGTCACAATTTTCAGATTTTTCAGAGTGGATGAAAAAGAGGAAGGAGGGGGGGACCTGGGAAAAGGCTTTTTACATGCAGATAATGGCAGATTTGGCTAATAAACCCAATTACAAAGTTTCTTAAAATCGCCTGGACTATTGATTTCTGCAAAAAAAAAAAAATACGACAGTGACTCTTTAAAAATTAACAGAGTGAAATCTGCTGCGGATCCGTTAGGTGTGAACCCACCCTGATGCTATAAATCTCTAAGTTGAGAGGCAGAACGGACTGGTCGAAGTTTGGTAATATCCCCATCCAACCTGCGGCAACTTTAACAAGCAATCTTGTCAAAATGGGCCAATAGACTGTGTGTATGTATGTATGTATGTATATATATGGTTCACTATAGAAAGCACAGAAGCTGGAAACAATAAATCACAATCAATGTCTCTTGCGGAACGTTAATTGAATCTAGTGAGTCAGTAACTTGGTCATCTTTTACTTTCTCATTACACAACAGATGAAGTTTCCTCTATAATGGTGTCAGGACTGATTGTCATTAAAGGATCGGCGCCGTTTGCCAGAACAATCTCTCGGCCAAAGTACAAAGCGTTTATTCACCGCAAGATTTTATTGCTGCCAAATTTTGTTTAGAATCTTTCATTATAAAAGGAAATGAAATGTATTAAAACTCCATTAGAGAGGTGTAAACTGCGGACATTAACCACTTCATTTCCACCTGTGTCCGTCAGCTCATCGCCAAATTAAATTATTCCTATTCATTTAAAGGGATCAGAATCATGTAACCTGCGGATATGTCCCTATAGTGCATGGGGTGCTAAGGATGAAGATCAGTTTTTTACATTGATCCTCAGCGCTGTTTTAGTAAACTTTGTAGTTTATGAGATATGTAAATAAGGTGGTTTGGTACACAGGGGCGGGACTACCATCCCTCATAATGAATATTGGAGCGGCGCTCTCCAGTGACGTCACTCCAGCGCCCATATCTGCAGAGCGCTGCATGAATATTCATGAGTCCTGCCCCTAGTGCACCAAACAGCCTCATTTACATATGTAATAAGCTAATAAGTTTCCAAAAACAGTGCAGAGGATCCACCCCATTATCTATAGGGACATACAAGCAGGTTACATGCTTCTAACCTGCTGTTGGCTTCCTTTTAATGACAATGACAATATGAGTAAATGTGGTCAATAAACTTTTTTTACTTTGCATTTTTTTCACTTTTTTCCATTTTTTTTTCCAGATATTTATCATATTTTTTATCATATATCATATATTCATAGACTTTTTTTTGAAGGATGAAAAAGGTGTGGGAGGGAAGATCTTGAACATAAAGGGGTTATTTATATCTGGCTTGAAGAGGGCGGGTTTAGAAAGTGGGGCGGAACTGTATCACAATTAATGCATCTGGACTAAAGCATAGCCTTATGGGGTGGCAAATGCACAAGTGATATGTGGAAAGATTTTCTGCTTTCATTTTACAGCCAAACATTTTACAAATCGGACCAGCTTTTTTTCCATTGAGTTTGGGGATTTTTTTTTGGAAACAATAAACCACTCAAAATACTGTGTGTGAACTTATTGTATGAGCATAATCAATGTCTGCAATAGGTTTATCACCTTTATATGAAGCACAGGTCCTACACTGGATGGAGGAGATGTATCAAACAGGGTGTAAAGTAGAGCTGACTCAGTTGCCCCTAACAACCAATCAGATTGCACTTTTGATTCCTCACAGACTCTTTGAAAAATGAAAGGTGGAATCTGATTGGTTGCTAGGGGCAACTGAGCCAGTTTCACTTTACACCATGTTTGATAAATCTCCCCCAAAGTGCCATATGCTGGCTGAATACACAGAAGTCTGAAAAACAATAGACCTGTTGTAACACCAAGAAGGAGAAGTCTTGGAATTACGGAACTCACAGGACTGATACTGTATACATAAAAATATGCAAATAATAGGAAAACAAAATATTCAAAACACCTTAGTTTATTCAGTATCGAGTATCAGCGCCCCTGTGAATGCCCCTTTACACCCTCGTGGTCTCCAGACCAATTTTGACCATCATTACTACTGGGGCCAAAGCAGAACTCACTGCTGATGAGGATAGGCCACCATTTTAGCCTCCATTGCTGTATGTGCTTCACAAAAACCTCATGGCTTGTCCTTCTTGATATTTCAGTGTTCAGGAGGGAACATTACACAAATGTCGTACACCTGGGATTATGGTGGGGTGGCAAAATGTGCCGTAGTCAGACCCTGGGTTGAAAACTGCCTTTGGAACGGGCCATGAGCACAACTCATTATGGGAGCCTTACGGTCTTCCATGGTCAAGCAACTTCATACCTACATATACTAAAAACAAAGCCCTTGAAGTGCTGTAATACCTCTGCATAGCCCCCTCCTTGGCCCCCAATATCTGACTGGGCTTGGGACAGGGATGTACTGTAATTGTTACAGCAATTCACTTTTTATCGGCCCACTGAATGCTCTCAAGTTCAGATGGGAGCTCAGATAGAAATACCCCTATAACTAGACAATAGTAGAGGCGGATGGCACCGCTACAGCAATCTCCAACACTTGGACTCAATATGGGGACAGGCTATGATCAGGATCCCGGTGAGGCAAAACACAGTGGTGCTCAGCTGAACAAAGGTACGTGATGGACAGTGAATAGAAACAAGTAGCGAGCACTCACCAAAAACTTGCAAATCAAAGGCGGTTCATTTCTTAGGCAACTTCATCAATGCAGGGAGGGGGGGAGTGTGGAGCATACACGTGCTCATTGATGGTTGTTTCACCACCACCATAGACCGAAAGAAGCGCAGCCCGCGTGAAACAATTGTGGTCTATTAGTGAGGAGGTGCTTGCTGCATACTCCCCCCTCTCTGCATTGATGAAGTTGCCTAAGAAATGAACCGGATTTGATTTGCAAACTTTTGGTGAGTGCTCGCTACTTGTTTCTATTGACCCCTATAACTAGGCTGTCGTTGGGTATGGAGTAACAAGAGCTTGATATTCCCTGTTGACTGTGTGTAGATGTGCTCTGGGAAGTATCACTGCAAAAAGAAAAAAAAATTGCATCTTTTCAAAAACGTCACGGCATGCACGCAATCCTTACTGGCCAAAGAATACTTGTACCTAGGGATTTGTAAGGAAAAAAGAATGAGGCGATTGCACAAAAGTTCCCTCCATAATTTGTGTGAAAGAACTCAAGTGGCTGCTCTTCAACCCCACTGAATGTATCTGGGCCACACGGCAAATTATCTGTGACCCTAACACCCTTATAGATTACATTAGGGGGGAGTATTCTCCACTCCTCTACCAACTGCATGTAATAAGGCAGCGAGCCAGGGAGTCTGAACACTCACACCCCAACCAGGCTCTGCAACATGTCACGTTTTTCTTTCTAATAATAAGGACAATTTAATATGATTGGGGGAAAAAAATTCCCTTTACTACTAAACAGGTGTGCACTTTGGTTGTCGACCATACAAACCTGTTACCTACTAAAGGTGAGGTTTCACCCAGTAAAATCAATAGAAGTTATTCTTAGATTTTTTTTTTTTTTAACTCTTAACCACAATGGGACTAAAGGTTCCAGTAGTAGGAGGTAGTCAGTGGAGCAGAGCACTCCTTACTTAGGATACATGTTTTTTTTTTTTCAATCAACCTATTAGTACTGAGGGTACTGAGCTAAAAAATAAATAAAACACACTTTAAAATCGACTGGTGAAAGAAAGTGCTAGAGATTTGTAATTTGCTTCTATAAAAAAAAAAAAAAAAAAAAAAAAAACAATCTTACAGTACTTATCAGCTGCTATATGTCCTGTAGGAAGTGGTGTGTTCTTTCTGGTCTGGAGAACAGGAAAGGTTTTCTATAAGGGATTTGCTCATGCTCTACATAGTTCCAGAGGTGGCATCAGAGAGCACTGTGTCAAACTGGAAAGAATACACCCCTTCCTGCAGGACATACAGCAGCTGATAATCACAGGAAGACTGGAGATTTTTTTTTAATAAAAGGAGATTACACTTTCTGATACCAATTGATATGAAAGAAAAATATTTTCACTTTAATATGATCAGTGCTTAAAATTACAGTGGATCTTCGTGTCTTCATCTTTTTCTCAAGTGTGCGGCACCAAATAGAAAAGGCATAATGATGCTCTATGAACACAGATACCCATGGGTGAATATATAATACGGCAACAATACTTGCAATGAATCCCTACTCCGATTCACAGACTTGATCTGGAAAATTACAACTATAACACAGGCCATATATCACATACACAACTACTGTATCTACGATGTGACATACTGTATTACTCTAGTGTACCCACCTACCTGCATTCACTGGATTCATTCTTTCCGCGATGCCAGTCTCTCTTAAGGTATTGACTCGCCAGCCTCTGTAAAGCCTGAAGGTCACAAAAACAGCAAGCTGATAAATGTCCTCTGTCTGGCGGTGGTGTTTACTGGAACATATTGCTTTCTTAGCACGGCTCTGCTACATTTAGCACTTGCACATAATGCGCACACATTCCACTACCACTCAGATCGCTGCCAACAGACACAAGGGTTACACAGGCTCTCACAAATATTGGTCCTAGCCAAAAGGGATGTGTGTATTAGCTGCCAGTAACATAGTTCACACAGGAACACGACTGACCCATGACCACAAGAAGTATCTCCATGCATTTTAGCAGGATGAAAACTGACTCTGCCAGCCAAGAACGCCATAAAGGACGGGAAGCGAGGCCCAATCTACATCTAGAACAAGCTCAGAGGCTCTGAATCATCATGCGGATCTTTACTGTACTGCTCTATCAATAATATCAATAGATTAGGCTCACATTAGCGTCATGACTCAGATAACAAATGGGATACTGAAAAATCCTTGGGTCCTGTTCACACCGCCATAAGCCACTCTCTCTGAGCTGCAGATAGATGGTTATGAAGCTTGCATTAACTTCAAAGGGAGTTTTAGGGTGAGTGGAAAAACAGTGACATTTTACTTCGTTCCTGTGTGGTTCCCAATCTCCCATTGAAGTTAATGGGAGTGTTTTTTTTGTTGTTTTTTTTTTACTGAGGTGTGTCATTACAGTCGTAGGCTGGGTTCACACTACGTATATTTCAGTCAGTATTGCAACCAAAACCAGGAGTGGATTAAAAACACAGAAAGGATCTGATCACACAATGTTGAAATTGAGCGGATGGCCGCCATTTAATGGCAAATATTTGCTGTTATTTTAGAACAACGGCTGTTATATTGAAATAATGGCCGTTATATACCGTTATATTGCGGCCATCCACTCAATTTCAACATTGTGTGAACAGATCCTTTCTGTGTTTTTAATCCACTCCTGGTTTTGGTTGCAATACTGACTGAAATATACTGACTGAAATATACATATACTGACTGAAATATGCGTAGTGTGAACGCAGCCTTATTAACAGGGGGTTTGACCAATGTGACCTGATTTTAACTCCATTTGGCTTTTTTTTCCCCCCCGAGTGGCTACATGAACAACGGTTACAGTCTATGGCCATCCATACAACTGAGAAGTTGTTTACATATGATGAAAACATAATGGGGGAGATTTATCAAACTGGTGTAAAGTAGAACGGTCTCAGTTGCCCCTAGCAACCAATCAGATTCCACCTTTCATTTTCAAAAGAGTCTGTGAGGAATGAAAAGTGGAATCTGATTGGTTGCTAGGGGCAACTAAGCCAGTTTCACTGTACACCATGGGGGAGATTTATCAAACATGGTGTAAAGTGACAATGGCTCAGTTGCCCCTAACAACCAATCAGATTCTACCTTTCTTTTCCCAAAGAGTTTGTGAGGGATGAAAAGTGGAATCTGATTGGTTGCTAGGGGCAACTAAGGCAGTTTTACTTTACACCATGTTTGATAAATCTCCCCCCATGTTTGATAAATCTCCCCCATTATGTAGACCAGATCTATGCCCCAGTAAGATGTGGCATATCGTATGACCCACTGACCACAATCCATCTTCCACGTTTTGAAAAACTTAAAAAAATTCTATTTGTATTCTTATGTATTATTATTGTGAAATGCTAGCTGCTCCTTCCATACCCTATAAGTACTGTTCCTACTGTGTTTTTGAGAGAATGTTGTACCTGGTATCCAAATGACATTGGTGCCTTTTAATGCCACACTTACAGCAAACAGAGATCCCAATGTGCTATAGTGTCAGGCTTCCATATTGTCTCTATAGGCGTTATAATGAGTCACCTACCATAATAAAGGGCATCCTACACAATGCCAAATCACCAGAGATGCCTCGCATTGAGAGTAATAAAGTAAATAAAATGTGTTCCATACACTAATGCTATACTTGGCAAGACTCCTGATTTTGACAGTACAATCCCACAAAGTGAACGACCAAAGAGTTGAACGTTTGGGGGAGTACTCAAGTGCTTTTACCAAATTTACCAAGAAAATCTGGGTGCCACATTTGCCACTGTTAGTACTGTGCCACAAGGACATTACTGGGGCCAGGCCCCATAAGTGGGAAATATAAATGGTCACCTACTGTGCATGTGGACATCCCTTTATAATCTATGAGAACTGTGGACATTTATATGTATGTAAAACATACATCTAAAGAGCCTTCCTGTTCTGCTAACCACATCTGGGCCAAACTGAGGAAACCTAAAAAACTCTATTAGCTCATTCTTCATTTTCTTTATCTTATCTTTATCTCATATCTTCAGAAATGTCAAATACTAACATCAATGGGGCTTTAGTAGCTCATACACTGATGCCATCACTTACAGTACTGCCACAGTGCCAATGAAGCTACACATGGTGGTGCCCATGAGGCGATCCATGGTGGTCTGACCATTAAGCTGTCCACCATGGGTCAAGTCATCAGCCCTGTGTGAGTGGTTTAAGTTGTGGCCCATAGTGTTGTCTGAGAGCCCAAGTGGCGCCCGGGACATGAGCCATAGTGGCGCTCGGGACATGAGCCATAGTGGTGCTCACGACAGGAGTCATAGTGGTGCTCAGGACATGAGCCAGAGTGGTGCTCAGGACATGAGCCATAGTGGTGTCTGGGACAAGAGCCCAAGCGGTGCTCAGGACATGAGCCATAGCGGTGCTCAGGACATGAGCCATAGTGGTGCCCAGGACATGAGCCATAGTGGTGCCCAGGACATGAGCCATAGTGCTGCTCAGGACATGAGCCATAGCGGTGCTCAGGACATGAGCCATAGTGGTGCCCAGGACATGAGCCATAGTGCTGCTCAGGACATGAGCCATAGTGCTGCTCAGGACATGAGCCATAGTGGTGTCCAGGACATGAGCCATAGTGCTGCTCAGGTCATGAGCCATAGTGCTGCTCAGGACATGAGCCATAGTGGTGCCCAGGACATGAGCCATAGTGGTGCTCAGGACATGAGCCATAGTGGTGCCCAGGACATGAGCCATAGTGGTGCCCAGGACATGAGCCATAGTGGTGCCCAGGACATGAGCCATAGTGGTGCCCAGGACATGTGCCAATAACCCCAATCTTAGTCTATACTCATCTGCCAGGCTATATAACAAATTATGCTCTTACACTTCTTATAATGTACAGTATAGAAGACGGGGCTGAATTTTTTTGGTGTTTGCTGAGAGAAACATTAAAAAATAACATTTTATCGGCACAAAGGAAACATATTTTCATGAATATGATTGTGCGCTGTAAAACGGACAATTTAGCTATAATGTCAGGATGTGATAAAGAGACCACAGCTATGTAATGAAGGAAGATAGCAAGATTTATTGGCAAATAATGAAGAGTCTACTTTATATTTCCTTTGGACGTGATCCACTCGCGAGCGTTGTGCCAACATACAATTATTAGTCACTTTTATGGAGCTTTAAAGCAGTTTTATTGTGTCTTTTAGACGGCTCTGTCCGATGTTAAAGGGAGTTTTAATGCGCCTGGTAAGCAGTTTGCTAATGTCACCAGAGCTCTGTACTCATCCCCTGGTGTGCGGCTGCCTGTCTGTATGCTGACTGATAAGTAAACAGGACTCCTGTGTGATACTCACTGCGTGGGTCCCTTGTTCTGTCTCATTCCCTAATGTTTATTTGCAGATTCACAGACGTGGCACTGGCTGGAGGTTTTCTTTTATTTGCTTTACAATTTCGGCTCAAAAAAATCGTTTGGTTGATGTAGCCTTAAAATGAATGTAAATTTTTATTTTTAACTAATCTTGTTCTGACACAGAGCTCCATGTCTCCTACGCAGAAATGGACTTAAAGGGAATCTGTCACCAAGACAATGCTACTAGAGATGAGCGAACCTGGAGCATGCTCGAGTCAATCCGAACCTGAACTTTCGGCATTTGATTAGTGGTGGCTGCTGAAGTTGGATAAAGCCCTAAGGCTATGTGGAAATCATGGATATAGTCATTGGCTGTATCCATGTTTTCCAGACAACCTTAGAGCTTTATCCAAGTTCAGCAGCCCCCGCTAATCAAATGCTGAACGTTCGGGTTAGGATCAACTCGAACCCGAACCCGGTTCGCTCATCTCTAAATGCTACCTAAGCTATCGGCATCATGTTATAGAGCAGGAAGAGCAGAGCACAGTTATATATATCTTTGTGAGAAGAATCAGTATAACTTGATTGAAATCCCTGATCATTCTGGGTTAAAGTGATACTGGTCCCCCCCCCTTTCTATATTAGGAATTTTCAGCAAGCTTATATTCTGGATATTTCACATCTACCTGTATAAAGAATTTGCTGGTTGTCTTTCTACTCAAAAATGCATGTTGTAGTTGGTGGTCAGTGCCATATAGGCATGTGCATGTTATAGTTGGTGGTCAGTGCCATATAGGCATGTGCATGTTATAGTTGGTGGACAGTGCCATATGGGCAGGGCTTCATAGCCATTGTGCCCCATATCCCTGCCTACATCGGTGCCATAGGCCCAGCCCCCTCCGTGACATCATTCCTGCCTAGTCCTCGACCCCTCTGTGATATCAGTGAAGTGGGCTGGCATGGAGGCCTAGGCCCTGCCCCCTCAATAACCCCGCCAGAACTGGCTAGATCAAAAGTAGCTGAAGGAGAATTTCTGTAAGTTCACTGCATGTGGGCTAAACACCACACATATTGTTCTTCTACACATTGGGGGAGATTTATCAAACATGGTGTAAAGTGAAACTGGCTCAGTTGCCCCTAGCAACCAATCAGATTCCACCTTTCACTCCTCACAGACTCTTTGGAAAATGAAAGGTGGAATCTGATTGGTTGCTAGGGGCAACTGAGCCAGTTTCACTTTACACCATGTTTGATAAATCTCCCCCATTGTGCCCAACTCATCCTGCAAAGCCATCTTCTTAATGTGGAGAAAAACAACATGTGTGGTTTATCCCACATGCAGTGAACTTCCTGTAATCCTCCTTCAGCTACTTCTGATCTGGGCAGTTCTGATGGTCACAGAGGGGGTGGGGCCTAGGCCTCCAGGTCAACCCATTCTATTAACGCCACAGAGGGGCAGGGTGTAGGTGGCGATGATGTCACAGAGAGTGCGGGCCTATCGCGCAGATGTGGGCAGTTAGATGGGGCACGAAGGCAAAGAAGCCCCCCACCCAGATGGCACTGTCCACCAACGATAAAATGCATTTTTGAGCAGAGAGACCACCAAGAAATCCTTCATACTTTAAGATATGAAATGTCCAGAATATAAGCTTAAGAAGGGTGCTGATAACTCATTATATGAAAAGGGGGTGGGGCAATATCACTTTAAGGAGTCCAGTGGAAAGTGTCACTTAATGGACGGGACTCCTTAGCATTAAAAAAAATCAGAAATTTCAATGAATCTTTTCCCATTAAGATACTGTATATAGCCATCTGCTCAGCTCCTTCTGCTCTATAACATGATGCTGATAGCTTAAGTTGCATTTTAGTGGTGACAGGTTCCCTTTAAGAAAAAAAATGTCAGATATCTGAAGGTGGCTCATTGATGGATGGAAATCACCACATGGCTGTACCAAGGCAGTGGGAAAGAACTGTGGTCAGTGCATGGGTCAAGGCAGGCCGAACTATGTTATAAATCGGTGGACAGGCTGGGGTCAGGTCAGGCAGCAAACAAATATACAATACACATGCCAAACAAGAAAGAAACCCAACTATGTTCAAGGATTTTTTTTTATTTTGAGTAGAGTTTGACTTTAAAAGGGATCTTTTAACTCTAGATCATGCTCAGAGCTGCACACATAGGCAGGTAGCTGATAGGGACAACAAACAAATGATACTTGTATCTTAGCTGATGGCTGTTTGTAAGGTAATAAGATCATGTTTTTCTTCTGAGCTTAAACATCATAGTAGTCATGCTGAGCTGTAGCATGCATGCCTTCTTCCTCCCCCACCCCTTCCTGCCCAGCATGAAAGATGTATAGGATTTGGCTTCCAGCACTGAACCTTCTACATTGATCATGCAGGGTAGGGAAGAGGCATACATGCTGCAGTCCAGCCCGGCCTCTACAAGCTTAGAGGTAAAATGTGGACAGGTATCATTTGTTTTATTGCATCGTTTTGCCCATGTCTGTATACATGCTATGATTTAGCAGTGGTTCTTCTAAAATCTCTTTCTATTTGATCATCTGATTGTCATTTTGATTAACTTAATTCCACAATAGGGTTTTGTGTATGTCATAACATTATTCATCTGAACAGATTGTTGGCACAGGGAATACTGTGTAAGACCTTAAAAAAGACCACAGAAGCCATTCAGCCTTACCTGACCATATTCCTTTTCAATGGCTGCACGCTGTTTGCAGAACGACCTAGCAAAGAAACAAGATTTAGGTTCATTAGACGTCATCCAACTTTAATGGTCTTTATGTTCATCCAACAACCTTTCCCCCAACTCTCCCAGACACATGCACTCTGGGACTGGCCAAGAATGAACAATTGGGCGAAAAAACGCTGCCAGATATCTCTGGTGATTTATCTGCCTTCAAAAATTGTACATTGAAATTTAACCTAGTCTAGTGTGCGAGAGTTGGAAATATAGCCTGGTTCAGCCGGGCAGGCTCTTGTTTATGGGCACCTTAAAGAGACTCTGTCAGCAGGCTTAGGCTGTCCTATCTCAGGGTAGCATAAACTAGCGACAGAGAAGCTGAACAGAATGATGTATTGTTCTGTGCAGCTGATTCACAGATATCCTACTGAATAACATGGACACCTCATTCACACGATCCGTGCCACGATCCTTCTCTGGATCGCGGCACATATCCCCTAGCATTGCAGTCACCTACTCCCCCCATGGCAGCTGGCCTACACACGCTCACTTGAAGTGGCCTGGACTACCCTGCCGGGAGAAGAGGGCAGCATAGTCCAGGCCACTTTCTGTTAACATGTAAGCCGGCCGCCACGGGGGAATAGGTGAGTAGTCAGATGCGATGACAGGAGCACACATTATGCATTCCTGTCACCTCTGCTGCTGGGTGGGTAAATCTGTGCGGTGGAGGTCGCGGCACGGTTTGTGTTAAAGGGTGCATTCACTTTAATTCTACAATTGTCCATGGAATTCTACGGGACGTGTGAATGCAGCCTAAGTAGTCCTCTCTATTATGTGCATGAGCCCAGTAGCCCTGAATATTCATGAGAAGCAGAAAACTCAGCCCACCAGCTGCTGATTGGCAGTTATCTATCCATGCTGTATATAGGCAGTCACCTGTCAATTAGCAGCTGGAAGGAGGTGGTAGGGGTGTGGCAAGAATCCTATTCTCCTGCATATTTGGAGAACGGCAGAACAAAATTCTGTCAGTATTACACCGATATATTCAGCATTTCTGTCACTAGTTTATGCTGCTCTCATCTCATCAAGACAGCATAAACCTAGTGACAGATTCCCTTTAAGGGATAGAGGTTGCACATATAGAGAATAGTATTGAGCAAATGTCATAATGTTCAGGTTCGGCAAGGTTGTCTAAACGCAAACACTCAGCGTTTAATTCCCCCTGGTTGCATCCAACTTCTGCAGACGCAGGGAGTCAAACGCTGAGGGTTTGGGTTTAGACAACCTTGACGAACCCGAACATTTTGACCGTTTCAATCAACACTAATAAGGAATCATCAATATATTTATCATAGCTAAAGGTCAACTTCTTTTTTTCTGGTATGTGTGTAAATAGTCAGACAAAGTGGGTTGTTTTCAAGAAATGAATTGACATGAGAAGAAATCAACTTCTCCAATTTAGAAAATAACTAAATTTTCCTTTCTAGAAAAAAAGAATTAATTAAAAATATAATCCATACATTAGAAATAAGGAAGAATGAGGGCACTCACCCGTTTACTTGACTTCTTTTATTTCATTCCATATAAGCAGACGCGGACATAGTCTGCTCACTGCAGTGAGGACGCCAACCCCTCCCCCAATGACACGTGACAGCTGTTTCGCACGTAGATCACGTGCTTCGACTGACGTTCGCCTCGTTTTCATCTGGACCGCACTGTCCTTCAGTTATGAGTGAGCACCACCCAAATTGACACCCTATGAGTCCATATTTCAACCTCAGCTGAATTCCTCCTATAGACGTAATAGCCTATAGCAGTGCCGACCACTCTATCTAACTAAAGAGAATTAAAAATATAAGCCTCCGAATATGACGGTATGTGACGTCTCTGCTTCTTAAAAAAAAACAAAAAAACGTGCCTATCTTTTGACCTCTGGCTGCGGTTCCTCAAATAATGCTGCTAATAGGACCAATTAACATCACACGCTGCCAATTCAAGTAAATACATTGAGTCTTGTAGCTCCTAAGTAATAACTATTCAATCCTTAAAGACAGGACCGCTAGTACCACCCATCTGCTAATTTCCATCCATATTGCATCTGGGGTTTTTTTCTTGCCGATTCACAAAAATTGTGGATTGTGGGTCCGTATTTTTACAGATCGCTTCTGCAAAAATACGGATCCCATAGGGTTCTATTGGTGTGTCCGTAGAGGAATTTCAGTCCGCACTAGGGCCTGTCCTTTTATTTTGCGGTACGGATCACAGCCCTGTACACAGACACGGCTGTGTGAATGGGGCCATTGAAATACATTGATACTATTTTCCTAATTGCGGATGTGTGAATAGGGCCCAGGGCCCACAATGTCAGTGTCTTTAAGGAGTCAGGACTTATCCAGCATTCAGCTATAATAGACAGAAGGAATTAACTATTTAACTGTGTCCTGTAATAGAAAAGTGGTGTCGCAAAAGAAAGAGCTCACTGCAATGAAGTCCGGAAGAAGTATTGATTGAGAGGATGTATTTATAAAAGGCAAAGACATGACCGAGCCTCCTGCACCAAGGACAATTATGTACTATATGGAGACATCAATGGGTTTTTATATAACTTGAAAAGCTTCCCCTACTTTCCCTAGAAATCTTGCATTTTTTTTTTTTACAGTTCGTGGTTTTATTTTTTTCTGAACATGTGTATAATCCAGTGGCGATCTGGCGGATTGGTGCTTGTGAAAGAGACTGCTTTTAATCCAAGATCTGTCCTGGGGTCTGTTCGGTAGGTGATGCAGTTATTGTCCTAAAAAACAACGTGGCGTGGCCTAAAGTGTCTGTGCCCTAGGCTTGCTGTCCCTCTGTCCCTTTCTGTCCCTCCTCTTCGCCCTCTTCATCATTAGGAACGCCCCTAGTAGGATTTATCCCAATAATCCCTTGTCTAAGCGGTGCACATAGCCCTTAACGATCCAGCACATGTACAGTGTTCAGAAAAGTGATGAATAGAAGCAATCCTGCCAGGGGCCATTCCTAATGGAAAGGAGGGCGGGGTGAAGAGATGGAGAGGCGGTGCAGGCCTGGGGCACAGACACTCAATGTTTTTCAGCATAATAACTGCATCACCTGCTGAACGGACCCAAGAACAGATCTTGGATTGAAAGCAGCTATCTGACGGTACAAGCAGTTTGGGGGGGGGGCATATTGTGGGTATGCTTTAAATAAATCTTATACAAAGCTCAGCGATTTTGCAGCAAGAGACTGCTGGATCGGTCTACAGGAAGTATATCTCATGTTAAATGGTTTCTTTTAAAGTGACAGGCAGAGGAAAAAAGCAAACAAAAAAGAAAACATTGATCCTATTTGACCTAAACAGATAATAAATGACATTAACGTATAAAATGGATTGATCGTAACCATCATGGATCCCGTAAAAAGGGAAAGCAGTTTGAGTAGAACCTAATAAACTTGTAAAGAGGGGGAGGGGAGGTGTCTGCCTTTATTTAAGTTATATTGACGAGTCAGGTCAGGTCAATACCTTTACTGCAAGGGCAAAGTGCTTTCTACAACAAAATAAAGATATTCCATAAAAATCTACTGTGCATTGTCTGGACTCGAAAGTCAAATCTGAACAAAGAGGTTATAGGTCGGAAGATGAGATTCTGTGTGCAGTAACACAAGCCGACCAGCCGACTGGACCAGACTGCCATTGTTCTGCTTCGCCTGTGACATAATGTCTGAGATGAAGCCTTCGGGCCCCAGATTCATGACCTGCTGACTCCGCTGTCCGACAACTGCTGCGCATCCATAAAAATAGAACTGGCATCACACAATCCACCTTACCTGGCACTGCACTATTTATATCTTGCTTTTAGCTGCAGTAATTGTGTCCATTATGTACAAACTACAAAGGATGCATATGCCACAAACAGACGGCCTGCGTCTATAATGCAAATCCGCCCCGGCTGTTCCTGGGCTCCCCTAAGCGACATAAAGGATGATCAGAAAATGTAAGCTGGAGCCATTGTGTATTATAAGGCAGCAGAATGTCAGCTCACGGGGCAAGAATGTACAGTATTTCAGCTTTGCTTTATATGGGAACAATTTACAATGCGGGAAATTTGTCTATACTAAAAAAAATTATGCAAAGTAAAAGTCTAATAGTATAGTGCACAAAGGTCACAAATAAGGGTGCTAACACACACGACCAATGCGCAGCGGATCAGCAGCAGATTTGATGGTGCAGATATGATGCTGTGTTCAGTTATTTACATCAAATCTGCTGCGTATCCGCAGCAGAAAATTCACTGTGATACGGTGTGTGTGAAGCTACCCTAAGGGAACGTTCACACTTACCGGATCCGCAGCTGATTTTCTGCTGCGGATCTGCAGCGGATCTGCAGCAGATCCACAGCAGATTTCATTTAAATAACTGAACACAGCACCAAATCTGCTGCGGATCTGCTGCGGATCCTAAAGGTGTGAACGCACCCTAAAGCTTAATTGTAATACCTAATATTTGGTACTAAAAACATAAAATCTACAAGGTAATTCCCGTTCCAAATACCTAGGGACGTCCAGGCCTGAAAACTTATATGAATAATAGTAAGAGATTTGCCTCCTTGTGCGGCTGACCAGAGGTCAAAGGAGACACATAGCAAGTAACTAACCTGTTTAGCTTATAGGCAGACTATACAGGGGCGGTCCATTTTAGGCTTTCCCCAATTTCTTTTCCTCTCAATAGGCCCACAACCTTCAAAGGGAGAACAAAAGTTGGCCTGTTCTATTGATGCTGTGATGAGGTGGCATTACTCTTACTATAGTACTGTATATACCGTCATATGGAATCATCATTGTTATGCTTAAAGTGTGTTTAGAATATAATGCTAAATATAAGATCTGTGGGTGTACAATTGCTGGCACCTATGCCAATCTGGTGACTAAAGGAAGTGCAGCGAGTGCTGTTTATTAGGTACAGCACCCTACTTTTCTTGCGGTTGTATATGGTACTGCAGATCAGTCCCAGCGGATTAGCAAAGATTACAGGAGTTGCTTCCCCTCCAATTATTAGCTGGTATTCTATCCAAAGACTGTAGCTCTAGAAAACCCCTTTACAAGGCTTCTATACTTGCTCCCGAGCGGGTGTAGATTTGTGCCACAATGCCTGCGCCAGGTACAGGACTGACCAGCTCTTAGTAAATCCGGCCAGAAAAAAGGGAACAGGGCTTTACTTAACCCTTTAAGGACGGGGCCCATTTTCGTTTTTACGTTTTCGGTTTTTCCTCCTTGTGTTTAAAAGGTCATAGCACTTGCATTTTTCCACCTAGAAACCCACATGACCCCTTATTTTTTGCGTCACTAATTGTACTTTGCAATTACAGGCTGAATTTTTGCATAAAGTACACTGCGAAACCAGAAAAAAATTCAAAGTGTGGTGAAATTGAAAAAAAAAAAGCATTTCTTTTATTTGGGGGAAATGTGTTTTTACGCCATTCGCCCAAGTTGTTACGATTAAAACGATATGTAACATGTATAACTTATATTGTATCTGATGGCCTGTAAAAAATTCAAACCGTTGTTAACCAATATACGTTCCTTAAAATCGCTCCATTCCCAGGCTTATAGCGCTTTTATCCTTTGGTCTATGGGGCTGTGCGAGGTGTCATTTTTTGCGCCATGATGTGATCTTTCTATCGGTACCTTGATTGCCCATATACGTCTTTTTGATCGCTTTTTATTAAATTTTTTCTGGATTTGATGCGACCAAAAATGCGCAATTTTGCACTTTGGGATTTTTTTGCGCTGACGCCGTTTACCGTACGAGATCAGGAATGTGATTAATTAATAGTTTGGGCGATTACGCACGCGGCGATAGCAAACATGTTTATTTATTTATTTATTTGTTTATTTTTATTTAAAACCTGGGAAAAGGGGGGTGATTCAGACTTTTATTAGGGGAGGGGGCTTTTTACTATAAACAACACTTTATTTTATTTTTTTTACACATATACTAGAAGCCCCCCTGGGGGACTTCTAGTATATACACTTGGATCTCTCATAGAGATCTCTGCAGCATAGATATGCTGCAGAGATCCATGAGATCGGCACTCGTTTGCTTTCGGCTGCTGCAGCCGAAAACGAACGAGTGCCGAGCCGAGGACGGCGCCATCTTGGACGCGTCCCCGGCCGGCATCAGTAACGGAGATCGCTCCTCCGGGACAAGGTCCCAGAGGAGCGATCTCCCCCACTAGACCCCAGGAAAACGTTGCCTCCGGTAATCAGAGGCAGCTGTCAACTTTGACAGCTGCCTCCGATTAGCTAATTAGCGGGCACGGCGATCAGACCGTGCCCGCTAATAGCGGCGGTCCCGGGCTACACGCGGCACCCGGGATCGCGGCACTTCAAAGCGGGGCCGCCGCGCGGCCCCGCTTTGAAGTGCAAGTGAGGACATATGACGTAGGGGTACGTCATATGTCCTTAAGAGGTTAAAGAGTAACTGTCATATTTTTTTTTATTGCAGAAATCAGTAATATAAGCAATTTTAAGAAACTCTGTAAAAGGTTTTATCAGCCAAAAAAGCCTCCTTCTGTACTCAAGAAGCAATCTCCCAGCCTTCCCCCCCCGTGACTTCTTATCTGTGCATTATCAGGCAAACACGTCTTCATTACAGAGAAGCCAGTGAAGACGGGCTCTGCTCTCTCCATTGTAAGCCTATGAAGGGGGGTGGGGCTGAGGGAGATGAGGGAGCAGGAAGAGGTGACATGAAGGTCAGCTGTTTGTAGACTCCCTGGGCACCTAAGATGCTGGATTCTGGGGTCAGAAAGGTCAGTGCTTATCTATGAACTTACTGAGAGAAGATTGCAGGGTGTTGTGCTGTGCAGAAATCCTCCGTGCTCAGTCACTCCTAACAGCCCCTCCCCTCTCCATAGCCACATAATGGAGACAGAAATCCTGCTGCTTCTGATGTGAGGGGGGAGGCTGGGGGATTGCTTTTTCAGTCCAGAAGGAAACTCTTTTAGTACATAAAACCATTTACAGAATTTCTTAAAATCGCTTGTACTGTTGATATTTAATGTTTTCAGAAAAATGATCCTGAAATGACAGTTACGCTTTAAGACTGGTGTACTCATATGCCTTGACAAATGTCCCCCCAAATGTCTTGTTCCTTTAGGCCTGTGACTTTCTATAATAACAGACAAAAGAAACCAGGGCTGTGGAGTCGGGAGTCGTGGAGTCGGAGTTGAAGCTAGTTTTGGCTGAAGTCAGAGTTGGAAAAAATCTATTGACTCCGACTCCAGCTTTTAAAAAAATCTTAGAACAATTTAGAATTGAGTTTTTATATGAATCATCAATATCAATTATCAATATCAATTATCAATGAATCATCAATATATATTATGAGCAGCATTCTAATAGGACACTGGCCCTATTAGATAAGGGTGGTTGTGGAAAAGTTGTCGGTCACTATTTGGCAGCTTGTTTCTGAGCTGGAAGAGTCCATTATGTGGGGGGAGATCTGTGCTGGTCTCTTCCTGGATACTGGATGATTGTATATGAGCTGCAGTGTAATATGGAGATATCCTGTGTAATATAGAGGAGGAAAAGAAGACATAAGTAGTGTAGCAGTAACCTTAGTCCTCAATGTGGTGTTTTTCTTCAGTGTTCTATGGCTGCAGCTGTGTGTGTGAGTGCTATGGCTGCAGCAGGCTGTGTATGTGTCAGGGCTCCAGACTAAAAAAATTTACCTAGGAGCCATTGGCTCCTAACATGAAAAATTTAGGCGCCAAATATAATATTTGGTCGCCAACATTTTAAACCATGTAAAATTAATGTTATGTTACATGGGACTTACTGTGTGCAGAGGCCGCGGCAGCATCCTCCTCCTTTAGATTCTTTCTTTTCTTAGTTTGAAAATGTTCAACATGGAAACTTGCAACTTGACAACCATATACAGTCTGACAACCATATCCAGTCTGACAACCATATACAGTCTGACTCAGTACTTCAGCCTCACTTGGCTAGCCTTTTAATGAGGCTAACTCTTCTGAACTTGAAGGGAACCTGTCACCACCGGTGACGGGGTGACAGGCTCCCAACCCCCCTATACTCACCTCATCGCGCCGGGTCCCGCTTCTGAAGATGGTCGGGTGACGGAGATCTCAGCCGCTGCAGCCCGGCGTGCGCTGAGAGATGAGTCCAACGCTCATAGAGAATGACGGGAGAGTCCAGCGCTCCGTCATTCTCTATGAGCATTGGACTCATCTCTCAGTGTGCGCGTCGGGCTGCAGCGGCTGAGATCTCCGTGACCCAACCATCTCCAGAAGCGGGACCCGGCGCGATGAGGTGAGTATAGGGGGTTCTAATGGGGGGTTGGGAGCCTGTCACCCCGGCACCGGGGGAGACAGGTTCCCTTTAAAAGCTTGCAACAGTCTATACATACTGAGCTAGACTTATGACTGCAGCCATAGTGACCCCCCCCACAAGATGTGTATATAAATAGATATATCTCTCACCTAGTGACTAATGCAAGTGACCCCCTACAATACAGACACCTGATAATAATTGTGCATATATCTATCTCCCAGTGTCTGCAGCCAGTTTGCCCTACACTTATAGATGGCCCCCTCCCCTTATAGATGCCCCCTCCTCCCCCCCATTATAGATGCCCCCTCCTCCCCCCCATTATAGATGCCCCCTCTTCTCCCCCCTTATAGATACCCCCTCCCCTTATAGATGACCCCCTCTACCCCCATTATAGATGCCCCCTCCTCCCCCCATTATAGATGCCCCCTCCTCCCCCCCATTATAGATGCCCTCTTCTCCCCCCCTTAGATACCCCCTCCCCTTATAGCTAGCCCCCTCTCCCCCCCTTGAAGATGGCCCCTTCTCTTCCCCCCATTATAGATGGCCCCTCTTTTCCCCCCATTATAGATGCCCCCCCCTTCTCTTCCCCCCATTATAGATGCCCCCTCCCCCCCATTATAGATGCCCCCTCCCCCCCCATTATAGATGCCCCCTCTTCTCCCCCCCTTATAGATACCCCCTCCCCTTATAGATGGCCCCCTCTCCCCCCATTATAGATGCCCCCCCTTCTCTTCTCCCCCCATTATAGATGCCCCCCCTTCTCTTCTCCCCCCATTATAGATGCCCCCCCTTCTCTTCTCCCCCCATTATAGATGCCCCCCCCCCTTCCTCTATGCTAAGCAATATTTAAAAAAAACAAACACACAAACTCACCTGACAACCCGCTCCCCCGGCGATCCTCTTCTTCTTCGGACGCTGTCCCCGGCTGATGCGCGGCTGCCGGGGGTGTCCCGTCCTATCCCCGGCAGCGCGGAGCGTCAGTGAGCTCTCTGTACGCCGGGGCTGTGACTTCTGACACAGGAAGCGTCTCTGACGCGCGCTTCCTGTGCCGGAAGTCAGGGCCCCAGGCAGCTCACTGCTGCGCCGCGCTGCCGGGGATAGGATGGGACATCCCCGGCAGCCGCGCATCAGCCGCGCATCTTAAAGAGACAGCGCGCCGCCGCCGGGGCCAGTCGCAAATGGCGCCCAGATTAATAAATCTGGGCGCCATTTGCAAAATATCAGTCGCATTGGCGACCATTTTGGTCGCCATCTGGAGCCCTGTGTGTGTGTATGTACTATGGCTGCAGCAGGCTGTATGTGCGTATGTATGCTATGGCTGCAGCAGGCTGTGTGTGTGAGCTATAGCTGCAGCAGGCTGTGTGTGTGTGTGTGTGTGTGTGTGCGCCCTATGGCTGCAGCAGGCTGTGTTTGTGAGTGCTATGGCTGCAGCAGGCTGCGTGTGTGTGTGTGCTATGGCTGCAGCAGGCTGTGTGCGCGCCCTATGGCTGCAGCAGCCTGTGTGTGTGTGTGCTATGGCTGCAGCAGGCTGTGTGTGTGTGTGTGTGTGTATGCTATGGCTGCAGCAGGCTGTGTATGCTATGGCTGCAGCAGGCTGTGTGTGTGTGTGTGTGCTACGGCTGCAGCAGGCTGTGTGTGTGTGTGCTATGGCTGCAGCAGGCTGTGTGTGTGTGCTATGGCTGCAGCAGGCTGTGTGTGTGTGTGTGTATGCTATGGCGGCAGCAGGCTGTGTATGCTATGGCTGTAGCAGACTGTATGCTATGGCTGCAGCAGGCTGTGTGTGTGTGTGCGCTATGGCTGCAGCAGGCTGTGTGTGTGTGTGCTATGGCGTGCCCCCACACCCACAGTGACCCCTCTATATTACTATGTGTGACCCCTCTATATCACTATGTGTGACCCCCTCTATTTTCTGAAAAAAACTGTCTGGACTGATCTTGTAGTCACACTCCCTTCTATTTATTGCCAACAAAGAATTCACAAAATCAAAAAGTACGGGACAAATAGAGAGGATGTAAGACTGCAGGATCAGACTACACAGGGTTTGTTTTGTTGTCTGTTACCATGGAGACATACAGGTCCAAACAACTGGAAACTACATCATTTTTCGATGTACTGAAACTACCCACATGAGCTAACATTACTACTCCCCCTCAAATAAGTTTTTCCATGGGTCAGGGATATTGGGGGATTTTATTTTGTTAGTTATGGAAAGAAAACCACTGACTTGTTCCCTATTCTCTGCCAAACAACTGCCCAAATCTCAGCTGGATCTGGTGCAGAAGGACTTGGCAGATGGCTGATCTGTCTGAGGCCTGACTGGATTTTTTACATTATGAGCGGTGTTAAACTTTATTTAGGCTGTTCCTATTTAAAGGGAACATTTGCGCTGATTGGGCTCCCAGAATGGCTGCACGCAACGGGGTGCCGGTTCTCCAGACAAGGAGGTCCTCTAGCCTGACTAGTCACAGCCCAGATGACTAGTTCATGGCTCTCCCCATTTTACCGCACATGAAGCCCACAGAGCCCGGATCCCCCGTCACCGCCAGATAGCCGACTGCCAGGTGTGTACTGCCGATCTGGGAGCCCAGTCAGCACAAATGTGCAGATTGGTTCTCTTTTAATATCATTAGAGAAGGCAAAGTTCAAATTCTGTTTGATGTTATTTGTCGAAGGGATTAGGTATTAGGTAGGGATTAAAAGTCACAGAGCAGCGACCCAAAGGGCGGTATCACCTGTTCTGACTGACTATGTGTGCGTTCTGCAGCTATATCAGTTATGGGATGTGAGAGACTCGCACAGAGCAACAAAGGTGATTTCCCTGCAGGTACCCTGCCACCTGTAGTCTGCAGTCCATTGACCGCTACACTGAGGCTATGTTCACACGTAGCAATTAGTGCTATTTTTGCACAACTTTGCAATTTCACAGTAAAATAGCGATATTTTTGCCATAATTTTGACTAAACTGCAGCAAAATATAAGCGCACTTTGCAGCGAATTGTGTAATTCGCAGCAAAATAGCACTAATTAAACAAGCATTAAATGCAATGTGTGAACATAGCCGGAAGAAGGGTCCAAAGAGAAATCATAGGCCATGTGAATCTACTTCATCTTTGTATGGTAAAACACATACACATGTGGTGGAGGAGCTGAGAAGCAGCAGCAAGTGAACAGGTAAGACTTTGAAATTTGGTTCACACCTTGTTGCAAAAAAAAAAAAAAATAATAATCATCCCCAGGATAGAGGATACCAATCTGATAATAGGGGTCTGACCACAAGGACCTCCCGTGATCACAAAACTGGTGGTCAATTGCCTTCCCAAGTGAATATAGAGGCAATGTGCCTGCTCAACCACCGCACTATTACATGTCTATGGGACTACCATGAGAATACATGGAGTGGTGGCTGGACCTGCATGCTGACACTCAATTTAAAGGGTGGGCAACTCACCGCCAATCCCATGATTGGTCCAACAGTTGGACCACCACCATACAGCACTAATCTCGGGATAATCCCTTTAAGTCATTTATCTATGTAAGCATCCTCACCTCCATCTATATATTAACATATAGATTTTCTATACTTATACTCAGGGCCACTTACAGGCAAAGCATACTGTACCTATAGATAAATCCAGCCCTGGTTATCAGGTATCTAAAGGCTTCTAAGGCCTAAATGTTACCCACCAGCAGATACATGCCCCCCGTGTGCTACTCAGTTATACACGTTTTTGCAAATGTCAATGATGTTCTGACTCCCTGGGTGACCCTGTATGTGAAGACACAAAGGTCCCTGAGAAATGGAGTCTCCGTCTGTGTCCCAGCTGAGAAACAATAGACTATTCTAGGCTTTCATTTCAGTTTATGAATAAATGATTATACGGATGATTCATCCAGACAGGATATTTCCTCTTTACCTTGACGTTACTGACACCAACCAATGACTCCTGGATGATGGGAGACCTAATCTACCATAAAGCAGGGCTGTCTGGTGCAGCGTCACACCAGCGCTGTCAGGAGCTTAGGGGGAATCTCCTGTCTGCCGACCATTATTGTCTTTAAGCCTAAACTCCAAGTGATGCAACGATGCTGCTGAGATCACCGCCTGTATTCAGGAACAAATATATTTATTGTATTGGCTTATCTACTAAAAGCCTACAGCATTACAGAAGCTATAAGAGATTTCCTATAACTGATGGAAGATCTTCAGCAATTTATATACATGTTTAAAGTAAAATTACACATAGGAAGTAAAGGTCCATTTACATGGCGTGATCATTGGCTAGCAGCAATGCACATTGCCGATAATCTTCCAGTGTTAGGCTATGTTCACACTACGTAATACGCGAAAAATATGCGGCCGGACATATATGTGTACAACTCCGGCCGGAATTTACGCAAGTTGCGGCCGGCTACGTACGGTCCGCGAACTTACGCCCGTAAGCTACTTAGGCTTCCCGAGCGGCGTATGTAGCGATCTGACAGCGGTCTTTTACTTGGAAATCTTCGCCTAGCCCCGGACACCCCACAGAACCTTTTGGATCGGCACAAAAAGGTGTAAAAATTAAGAAATCACCACTACGTACGGAACCGCATGTTACGCTACAGCCTTAAGTTACAGCATTTCCGTCCCGAAACAATGGTCTGGTTCATTTTTTACGGCGCCGCATACGATCCGGCCGTAAGTTCGTACGTAGTGTGAACTGTCCGGCCGTAGATCGTATACTTTCCATTGTACGCAAACTACGTAAATCTCTGGCCGCTTATTCACAGACCGCACTACGGCCGGAAACTTACGTAGTGTGAACATAACCTAAAAGGTCGGCGTTCCATCGGTTTTTCAATCATTACAATTATCAGAAGTTGACCATACATCTCCCCTTATAAAATAGAAAATGCGACCAACTATCATGAAATTAATGGTCCACATGAACAATACAGTGATCATTTGTGGGGCCCGGTATTGAGCCTTATAAAGAGAGATCGGGGCTGTTCTGCCGCCTAATGATAGGTCATGTAAAGAGGCCCTAAGGCTAGTCATTCATGTTACATAACCATTAAAGGGGTTGTCCGGCGATAAAAAATTATTCACAGAATAACACACATTACAAAGTTATACAACTTTGTAATGTATGTTATGTCTGTGAATGGCCCCCTTCCCCGTGTCCCACCACTCCCACCCGTGTACCCGGAAGTGTGGTGCGCTATACATTACCTGTCACGTGCCGACCACGGTCTCCGATCCTCAGCAGTGACGTCTTCTTCGGGAGGCCAGCGGATCTTCCCGAGTGCCGGCCGCCCTCTGCAGCGTCATCCGAAGCTCAGCCGCGATTGGCTGAGCATAACTGTGCTCAGCCAATCGCGGCTGAGCAGCTGATGACGTGGCCGCGTGGGAGTGGGTGTCTGAACATAACAACATGCACCTACCTCCCCAGCTCCAGCGCTGGTGTCTGCTGTCCCCCGCTCCAGTTCCCGATCCCTTAGCGAAGTGTCAGTCCTGCTCACAGCCGGTCAGTGACAGAGATGGGACCCTGCTCTGACCAGGAAATGGCCAGGGGACCGAGAATTAGAGCGGCGGAAAGCGGACCCCAGCAATGGAACCGGTGAGGTAGGTGTATGTTGTTATGTTCAGCCACCTCCTCCCCGGCTCTTTAGAAAAAAAAAAAAATGTTCAACCTGGACTTCTCCTTTAATGACCTATCCTGAGGGCAGGCAATCAATAAAAAGGTCCTAAAAAGCCCCTTTAACTGAACTTATATACTATCAGATACAATCTGGTATGTTAACGCACATCATTATAATCCACAGAGAAGACCACTTGCACACATCAGTGGAGACCGCAAGAATTGCTAAAGCAGCCGGCCGTCTTGAGTACAGTCTGCAGACTCAAAGCTGTCGCTGTATAACTGGCTAAATATCTTATGACCGGCAGTGATAAATCTGCCCTATCAGGAGGTTATATTTAGAGCATGATCCCATATCCAACAATGATTACAGGACTTCCTATAAATCCACACACTGCAGAGAGCAGCAACTAGGTGGCACAGGGCTCTTAGCACCCAGATAGATCTGATTACTAATTTACTATTCAAAGTGATGGTGCGTTTACACAGACAGATTTATCGGACAGATTTTGGAAGCCAAAGCCAGGAATGGATTTGAAAAGAGGAGAAATCTCAGTCTTTCTTTTATGACCTGTTCTCTGTTTATAGTCTGTTCCTGGCTTTGGCTTCAAAAATCTGTCAGATGAATCTCTGTGTAAACGCACCACCATAACCAAACACTAAACTCCATATACTACAGATTTCGAGTAATGTTTAACATTCATTTAGAAATAAGACCAGCATTTTAGAGTGTCGCTCTCCACCCACTCAATACTAACTTTTACAGAGTTTACTTAGCTTCCCACTGAAAGGAAGTGAATGCACGGCTCAAGTATGCTCCATAGAATTACTGCACTGGGTCTCTGCTGCTATATCCCACAAGGCCGTTTCCTCCAATTCAAGTGATATCATTTTAATGGCAATCCTGCTGCTCCAGGGATTTACAGCAGCCACCTATCTGTATGAGGGTGAGGAGCCGGGCTATGGTCAGCACAATGCTATACCTCAGCACTTATACACTACAGCTACCAATGGCACCAGGCAATTTCACAGTCCCTATATAAGTCCCTAGAGATAGAATCCCAGGAAAATACCTGCTAAGGAATCAGAAGAGAAGGAAAAGACGCAGACATATACTCAATTTTTTTTTTTTAAATCAATTTTATATTTTCCACCGAATAACAAACATGTGACATCTAAGGTCATCGAATAGACAAAAGCAAGTTACATCGATAGAGTAAGGTGCAATGGATAAACCATATGCGTAACTATGCCAAATAAAAGTGATGACCAGATGAACATAAATAAGAAATCATCAAAGAAATCCGTCTTAAAGGGGTACTCTTTTTCTTCCAAATCCACTGGTTTCAGAAAGTTAACTATACTTGTAATATACTTCTATTTAAAAATCTCAAGTCTCCCAGTACTTATCAGCTGCTGTATGTCCTGCAGGAAGTGGTGTGTTCTTTGCAGTCTGACACATTGCTCTCTGCTGCCACCACTGTAGTTTGGGTACGGTATGACAGCTTCCATTGAGTGTAAGAGAACAAAGAAATCCTTCTACTGCTCAAAGAACAGCCCAAAACGGGTTTGGCAGGGGAAAGCCAGCAATCAGGGGAAAGGCCACAGCTTTTATCACTCCTATTAGCCAAATAGTACAATAATATTTTGTACCACAGAGAATAACGGGATAGGAGCTCGGCTATTATGATGTTGATGTGATAGTGAAAAACATATTCAGGTGACAGGACCACCTCAGTCTTACATTACTATTAAGGGTATATTCACACGGGCGGGCTCGCAGCGAGATTCTCGCTGCGAGCCCGGAAGGTCCTGGCAGTTCCCAAACACTACATACTTGCTGCGGTCTAAACGACCGCAGCGAGTATGTAATTCTACCGCCCTTAACCCCTTCTGCTCCCGCCCGGCTCCCCCGCTGTAAGCATACATTACCTGTCCTTGCTGCACGGGGTCCCGGCGTCCTGCTCTCCCGTCCGGCCAATTAGTGTGTTGCCCAGCCGCAGCCACTGATTGGCCGGGCGGGAGAGCAGGACGCCGGGACCCCGTGCAGCAAGGACAGGTAATGTATGCTGCTTACAGCGGGGGAGCCGGCGGGAGCAGAAGGGGTTAAGGGCGGTAGAATTACATACTCGCTGCGATCGTTTAGACCGCAGCAAGTATGTAGTGTATGGGAACTGCCAGGACCTGCCGGGCTCGCAGCGAGAATCTCGCTGCGAGCCCGCCCGTGTGAATATACCCTAAGAGTAGAATGAATGACCCTAAAGCCAATAGTCCAGTGGGTTATCCTAGATCAAAAAAA
Source organism: Dendropsophus ebraccatus (assembly GCF_027789765.1). Taxonomy (NCBI): domain Eukaryota; kingdom Metazoa; phylum Chordata; class Amphibia; order Anura; family Hylidae; genus Dendropsophus; species Dendropsophus ebraccatus. Next base: position 32,058,253 of record NC_091454.1, on the reverse strand, counting down.
AAGGGGGGGGGCTTCCAAGACCAAAAACCTTTTGCTTTATTCCAGAACCAGCACCATTCTTGTACTCAGATCGTGTGTTGTGTTGCAGCTCAGTTCTACTGAAGTAAATGGAGGCGAGTAATACTACACACAACCTGATGACAAGTGTGGGGCTGTTTTTTTTTTGTTTGTTTTTTTGAGAAACCTAAGATCATTTAAAAAAAAAAAAAATCTGCATAACTCCAAAGGCAGCTTCACACGTGACGGAATTGCAGCAGATTCCCCTCCTGTCAGTTTCAATAGGATTACATACTCGCAGTGGAATTGTCATCCCGCTGCAACTATGTGAACGGCAGCCCCCCACCCCCGACAGCGGGCCAGTCAGTGTATGCACCAGGCTCTGTTACGTGTGAAGCTTCCCTAAAGGGTAATAAATAAATAACTATAATAAAAAATTAATTCTCTGTAAATAGAGCTCAGCCAAGAAGAAAAAGCATACTCACCTTCCTCACTTCCTACTCCTGCTGTTTTTAAGGAGCATAGTCCGGCACTATGTTGGGATCAGGGTTGGCACATGGTATTGCCCCCTCAATTAATCAGAAATTGTTATGGGATACAGTTGGAAGTGTTGTACAGCAAGACTAAGCTTTGTGAGAATGGTGGCTGTAGTGGGGAAGCTTGGAAGGTGAGTATGTTTTTTTTGTTCTTCCACCTAGCTAGAGGTTACTCCCTAGAACACCCCATTAAATGTCAGTATTATCACCACCCGTCACCTGATGTCTTCCAGTAGTTCAGTATCTTGCTGTTGCTTGTTCTGCAGACTCGACAGCTGCTCCACAAATCGAACCTTAACCTCCTGGGTGACTTTCACCTACGGAGCCACAAAAGAAGTAATTTATCAGCCAACTCTAGGTCTGACATTGTTTCACACAAGAATCTATACTGGCATATTTAGAACAAAATATTCCACCTACACTTTAAATCATGATTCAAAACACGGAGATCAGTCGGGTGCCAGGATCCGGTCCTGGGATCTCCTCCATCAGCAACATCTTCACTGGAGCAGTACATGCAAGTATGGATCTAACTAATGGTGCGTTTACACAGGCAGATTTATCTGACAGATTTCGGAAGCCAAAACCAGGAACGGATTTGAAAAGAGGAGAAATCTCAGTCTTTCCTTTTTGACCCATTCCCTGTTTATGGTCTGTTCCTGGCTTTGGCTTCAAAAATCTGTCAGATAAATCTGCCTGTGTAAACACACCATTACTGGGGTCTTTATACCACTAATTCCTATAATAATAATATGACATTAGAGAAGAGACAATGATGCAATCCCCACTAATGCTGCGTTTACACGAAACGATTATCGGGCGAATTTTCGCGATAACGATCGAATTCGAACGATAATCATACGTGTAAACGTGGCGAACGATCGATAAATCGTTCATTTTGATCTTTTAACATGTTCTTAAATCGTCGTTCGCAAAAAAATCGCCGTTGGTTTCGTGTAAACAGTCGTTCACTGATTTTACCTATGCGTGAGATAGGCTTAAGCGATCGCAAAACAAATTTTCTGTACGATATATCGTTCCATCTAAACGCTGAGCATTCTAAAAAAAAATAGTTACTTCGAAATCGTTAATCGAACGATCGGGCGAATTATCTCGCCGTGTAAACTTAGCATTAGGGTCCATTTACACAGAAAGATTATCTGACAGATTATCTGCCAAAGATTTGAAGCCAAAGCCAGGAATGGACTTGAAAAGAGGAGAATCTCAGACTTTCCTTTATGACCTGATCTTTGTTTACAGTCTGTTCCTGGCTTTGGCTTCAAATCTTTGGCAGATAAGCTGCTAGATAATCTTTCTGTGTAAATGGACCCTTACTTGCATCCATCTATATCGCTGTCTACAGTCCTTATACTCATAGAGAAATGTGGAGTCTCCATTGTTCCCAATAGACTTTTGCAGGATGAATCTACGAACCGGATCCCAAAAGTGACGGGGTTTGTGCGACACTCAACTAAAAGTATTTTGCCAGTGATCGGCTGTAGTAGTCAAACATATGAGTATACAGGTGCATCATCACTTCAGTCATGTGAACACAGACCTACAGGGGGCGCTGCAGTGATGGGGGATAGCCCTCATTCACACTAGAGTATTTTGCACCTGTTTTAAGCTAAAATAAGGAATATGTTTAGGAAACTATAAAAAAAAGGTTGTTTTTTTTTCCATAATTTACTGTGAGGATCTCTCACACTTCTGAAACAAATACTGATCAGATACAGATCTTTTTCACCATTCATTCCATTGTTAGTTCTTTACTGTATTTGTTCTGCATTCAGGGGCGCCGCAATGATGAGGCGACCTGAATCGTCTGCCTCAGGCGGCGCCACCAGCTGTCTTCATGGGGGCGGCATTCAGTGGCAGATTATAATATGAGCGGTTCGGGCGGCCGCCCACATTATAATCCGCCACTGACTGTACCCAGGGCCGCTTTAACCAGAGGGCACATGGTGCACGTGCACCGGGCCCACTGGTTAAAGGGCCCCCCCCCCCCCCGAGCAGGCCGGCCGTTGCTATGTGCGACCAATGCGGTCGCACAGGGCTCCGGCCACCAGCCTGTCATGGGGGAGCGCCATGGATGGGTAATCTACTTACCCCTCCATGGCGCCCCCTGCAGGGCCCCCCCGTCCGCCGCTGCCCCCGTCCGCTGCTGCTGCGGCGCTTCAGCGCTGCAGCAGCAGCGACACTGACAGAGAGAGAGCCATTGGCTCCCTCCCTGTCAGTCACTCACTCTTGTGGCCGCACTTCCTGCGGTCACAAGAGGCCGCGCTCTCCCTCTAGCGCCCGACGTCACTAGAGCGTCGGCGCGAGGGTAAGGGGAGTGCAGCCTCTAGTGACTGCAGGAAGTGCGGCCACAGGAGGGAAGAGAAGAGGAACGCGTGGACCCAGGTGAGTAAAAGTGTTTGTTTTTTTCAATGTTATATAGCAGGGGGAGCTATATACTATGGGGGGGCACAGGGGGCTATATACTATGGGGGAGAACAGGGGGCTATATACTATGGGGGAGAACGGGGGCTATATACTATTGGGGAGCACAGGGGGCTATATACTATTGGGGAGCACAGGGGGGCTATATACTATGGGGGAGAACGGGGGCTATATACTATTGGGGAGCACAGGGGGGCTATATACTATGGGGGAGCTATATACTATCAGGGAGCACAGGGGGGCTATATACTATGGGGGAGAACGGGAGCTATATACTATTGGGAAGCACAGGGGAGCTATATACTATTGGGGAGCACAGGGGGCTATATACTATGGGGGAGAACGGGGGCTATATACTATTGGGGAGCACAGGGGGCTATATACTATGGGGGAGCACAGGGGGCTATATACTATGGGGGAGCACAGGGGAGCTATATACTATGGGGGAGCACAGGGGAGCTATATACTATGGGGGAGCACAGGGGGCTATACACTATGGGGGAGCACAGGCGAGCTATATACTATTGGGGAGCATAGGGGAGCTATATACTATTGGGAAGCACAGGGGGCTATATACTATTGGGGAGCACAGGGGAGCTATATACTATGGGGGAGCACAGGGGAGCTATATACTATGGGGGAGCACAGGGGGCTATACACTATGGGGGAGCACAGGGGAGCTATATACTATTGGGGAGCACAGGGGAGCTATATACTATTGGGAAGCACAGGGGACTATATACTATTGGGGAGCACAGGGGAGCTATATACTATGGGGGAGCACAGGGGAGCTATATACTTTGGGGGAGCACAGGGGGCTATATACTATGGGGGAGCACAGGGGAGCTATATACTATGGGGGAGCACAGGGGGGCTATATACTATGGGGAGCACAGGGGGCTATATACTACTGGGGAGCACAGGGGGCTATATACTATGGGGGAGCACAGGGGGCTATATACTATGGGGGAGCACAGGGGGTTATATACTATTGGGGAGCACAGGTTAGCTATATACTATTGGGGAGCACAGGGGCTATATACTATTGGGGAGCACAGGGGAGCTATATACTATTGGGGAGCACAGGGGTCTATATACTATGGGGGAGAGCACAGGGGGCTATATATTATGGAGAGCACAGGGGGGCTATATACTATTGAGGGGGAGCACAGGGGGGCTATATACTATTGGGGGAGAGCACAGGGGGGCTATATACTATTGTGGGAGAGCACAGGGGGGCTATATACTATTGTGGGAGAGCACAGGGGGCTATATACTATTGTGGGAGAGCACAGGGGGGCTATATACTATTGTGGGAGAGCACAGGGGGGCTATATACTATTGTGGGAGAGCATAGGGGGGCTATATACTATTGGGGGAGAGCACAGGGGGGCTATATACTATTGTGGGTGAGCACAGGGGGCTATATACTACTGGGGAGAGTGCACAGGGGGGCTATATACTAATGGGGGAGCGCACAGGAGGGCTGTATATAACTGGAGGAGCACATGAGGGTCTATATACTACAGGGACACCTTAAAACTATGGAGGCACAGAGGGGTGTAACTATGTAGGAGTACAGAGGGGTGTAACTACTGTATAGGGGTACAAGGGACCTAACTACTGTATGTGTTGGAGCCTAAAATATTTGTCTGGCAGATTCTGGAGAGAAGATTCACAGCCAGGAGAAGACTTCAAGGTGGCCCAGGCTGGATGGAGAGAAAAAGAAAAGGTGACAGACTCTGATCGGAGAAGACGCCTCCGGTGAGTCACTGGATGTAACTTCACTCTGTTATAGGCTTGTACTGATAGGGGTCATGGTGTGGCGGTATTATGTAATGGTATCAATGGTGATATCTTTCTGTTTTGTTTAGTGCAGTTTTTATGTAATATGTAATCACTGAATGGTGGAAATAGTGTTATAAGGTAACTACTGTATGTATTGGGGCTCTTGATACAGTGTGGGGGCAAATTCAGTACATTATACAATGTGCAGAAAGGTAAGGGGGGGCCCACTCTTGAGGGCTGTGCACTGGGCCCACCAATGTATTAAAACGGCCCTGACTGTACCATGTACTGGAGCCCCCCCGCCCCCGGGCAGTATCTGTAATGAGATGCTGTGAGCGGGGGAGACTGTATTCATAAGCGCCGCGCTGTACTAAATCAGCCGCGCGGTGCTGATACTACAGCGCGGCGCTTATGAATACAGTCTCCCCCGCACACAGCATCTCATTACAGATACTGCCCGGGGGCGGGGGGGCTCCAGTACATGCATTCCACGTCCGTGATCCGTCAGGATCACGGAACGTGGGAATGCAGCCTTAGTCCCCCGGCTGATGTGCGGCTGCCCGGGGTGTCCCGTCCTGTCCCCGGCAGCGCGCGCATCAGAGAGCTCCCCGTGCGCCGGAAGTCACAGGCACAGGCGCACGGGGAGCTCTGTGATGCGCGCGCTGCCGGGGACAGGACGGGACACCCCGGGCAGCCGCACATCAGCCGGGACCAGACCAGAGAGGCTCGACGGGGGAACGGAGGGCAGGTGAGTTGTGTGCTGTTTTTTGTTTTTGTTTTATCTGCTGTGCAGGGGGGGGGGGGGAGGAGGACCATCTATAAGGTAGGGGGGGGAAGGGGGCCATCTATAAGGGAGGGGGGAAAGAGGGGGACGATCTATAAGGGAGGGGGGAAAGAGGGGGACGATCTATAAGGGGGGGGGGGACCGTCTATAAGGGAGGGGGAGAGGGAAGAGGGGGACCATCTATAGGGGGGGGCCATCTATAAGGGAGGGGGGAAAGAGGGGGACCATCTATAAGGGGGGGGGCCATCTATAAGGGAGGGGGGAAAGAGGGGGACCATCTATAAGGGGGGGACCATCTATAAGGGAGGGGCGGGAGGGGGACCGTCTATAAGGGGGGGGAAGAGGGGGACCATGTATAAGGGGGAGAGGGGGACCATCTATAAGGGAGGGGGAAAGAGGGGGACCATCTATAAGGGGGCATCTATAAGGGAGGGGGGAGAGGGGGACCATGTATAAGGGGGGGAGGGGGACCATCTATAAGGGAAAGGGGACCATCTATAAGGGAGGGGGAGAGAGGGAAGAGGGGGACCATCTATAAGGGGGGGGAAAGAGGGGGACCATCTATAAGGGGGGGGAGAGGGGGACCATCTATAAGGGGGGGAGAGAGGGAAGAGGGGGACCAACTATAAGGGGGGGGGGAAGAGGGGGACCATCTATAAGGGGGGAAGAGGGGGACCATCTATAAGGGAGGGGAAAGAGGGGGACCATCTATAAGGGAGGGGGGAGAGGGGGACCATCTATAAGGGAGGGGGGAGAGGGGGACCATCTATAAGGGGGGGAGAGGGGGACCATCTATAAGGGAGAGGGGACCATCTATAAGGGGGGGAAGAGGGGGACCATCTATAAGGGGGGAAGAGGGGGACCATCTATAAGGGGGGAAGAGGGGGACCATCTCCTAAAAGATCAGCACCCTCCTCTCCTGACATCCTCTGTGCTGCTGGGACTTCTCCTATAGGATTAGCACCCTCCTCTCCTGACATCCTCTGTGCTGCTGGGACCTCTCCTATAGGATTAGCACCCTCATCTCCTGACATCCTCTGTGCTGCTGGGACCTCTCCTATAGGATTAGCACCCTCATCTCCTGACATCCTCTGTGCTGCTCGGACCTCTCCTATAGGATTAGCCCCCTCCTCTCGTGACATCCTCTGTGCTGCTGGGACCTCTCCTATAGGATTAGCCTCCTCCTCTCCTGACATCCTCTGTGCAGCAAGGGACCAAACATTATGTTTATTGGGGACAGCAGTGGGGGGGGGGGGGGGGCAGTAGTGGATTATAATGTGGGCGGATTGACGGGGGGGGGGGGGGGGGCGTCATTCTATAGTTCGCCTCGGGCAGCAGAGAGGCTAGAATCACCCCTGTCTGCATTTTACTATAAAATGTGTTTGTCATCCCTATTTGTTATGTTTTGAGTTCAGGGGAATGATTGACTAGACAGACACATAGAGGCTGTGGTTGTTGTAAAAAAAAAAAAAAAAAAAAAAAAAATGTAGTGACACTCACTCACCCCAATCACCTGCTGTTCTGACAGTTTTTAGTCCCTGCTCGCTACCAATTCTTCCTGGTAGCAGCCATACATTGTCCCCACTAGAACTACAAAGCCAGCCAATCAGTAACTGGCAAAGGAGGGAGTTTTTACAGGGGTGATGCATTACAGGGGGGGGGGGGGGGGGGGCCCAGGAAAGGTATATACATATATATATATATATACACACACACTGTTTTGGTAATAAATAAATATGCACATGTAAATTATACAAAATAAAAAATTAAATAAATAAAATGGGCCAAAATCTGTAGCACTGCGAGTCCTCAGGAACACACTGCATTTTAACACAAAGCCCCATCCATATGAAACATGGACATGTGAGTAAACCAGTGATTTAAGGATTTGCTCTAAGTGTGAATGAGCCCTAAGGCAGCAGGGTGTCAGTAAAGTGTAAGGCTTACTAGTTGCAGTATTTCTGTGATTCTGGAAGCGGTCATATGCAGGAGCTGCAGGAAGTCACAACCCCTCAGTGATGGCCACATCTTTCTATATATATATAGTGATGCTTATCTGTATACCACAGATAGCACGCTCACACACATACTATGCAGACTACAACTCTACTGTCCTAAGGCCTCTACATATGTCTCTGTTCACACTGCATGAGCCCTGCGTCTGGAGTATTCCTGTGATTGATACCTGCCACATACAGCGGCACATAAGGGAAACATATAGGTTATTACTGATCTCAGACCAATGAACTAGCCAACTATACCAGCCAACTAGCCAACTATTCCATACAGTAAGGAACACACCTCTCTATATTCTGGCACTCAGTAGGTTACATGTCTATGGGCATCCTGCCCAGCCTGCACTACTTTTCCATCATCTCAGTCTACTATAGGGATCACCTCCTACCTGCAGATCCCAGATCCTGTGGAGGAGACATCAGGACAGTGTTCTGACCATAGTGCATGCTGGGAGTTGTAGTACATCAGCAGCTGCAGGGGCTCAGGCTGGGATCTCTGCATTAGGAGTCAGGTCATTGTCCTCTATGACAGGATATCCTGTCCTGCCCCATGTAAACAAGTGCAGGTGTATTGCCCCCTGCTCCTCCCTATGTGTCAGTGACTGTGGGGGTAACAGGTGACAGCTCCCCCTGCACCCCCCTCCTCCCCTGCAGCAGCAGGCAGCCCATACTCACTTTCCTGGGAGGCGGCTGCATCCTGACGGCTGCTCCTGTGTTGTCAGGACAAGGTAGCAGAAGCCCGGAACTCAGCTCACCTCTGCCAGCTCCCCGCCCCATCACCGCTGGCCCCGCCCACACCCTGTAACACCCCGCGCAAACCCCGCCCATGTAACGCATACCACGCCCTTAAATTACCGCTATGTCCTGTGACCCCGCCCTCTCATTTCATCAGGAAGCCTGGCAGCGACTCATGCTTTCCCCTTGTGTTTGCTAGGACACAGCGCCATCTAGTGTTATATAAGCAATGCTGCAGGCATTGAATAATCATCATTGTCATTTAAGTAATATGGAAACATTGCAGCTGAAAATCAGTTCTATTCATCTGATGAGGTTTGTTTTCGCAACAAATGAATAGGAGCAGAATGATTAGGACTGTGGTTTCATATGTTTCCCTTGTGTGCCCCTGTATGTCTCATGTGGCTCATGCAGTGTGAACAGAGTCATACGTAGAGATATTAGGATTTCTAATAGTTCAAGTCTGCATATTATGTGTGTGAGCGCGCCATCTGTGGTGTCCAGATGAGCATCACTATATATACAGAGATGTGGCTGTCACTGAGGGGTTGTAACTTCCTGCAGCTCATGCATCAGACAGCTTCAAGGATCACAGAAATACTGCAACTAGTAAGCCTTACGCTGGGTTCACACCATGTTTTTTTCATCCGTTTTTACGAAAAACAGATGCATTTGTGTGCATCCGTTTTGATCCTTTTTTTTTTTAATATATAATGGAAGTCAATGGATCAAGACGGATCGAAACAGATGGACACAAATGCATTGGGGGAAAAAAAACAGCTGAAAAAAAAAGTAGTGTGAACCCAGCCTTAGGCTAAGTTCACACAACATTTTTTTTTTTTAATTAATCACAGCTGTTGTTGCAATTTGCAACAACCGCCGTGATTAATTCAAAAGATACTTTGCATTGAAAATAAATGGAATCCGGCCAGAGTGTATACACTTAGGGAGGCATTTATTAAGTCCGGCGTTTTTTACGCCGGACTTAAAAATGCCCCCGCAGCTCCGGCGGTACCGGGATTTATGTAGAGGCGGACTGCCTGTACATAAATCCTGTGCGCGCCGGTGCGCACCGCCGAAAACCTACGCCAGCTGAGGACTGGAGTAGGTTTTCGGCGTACATTTGGGCGGAACGGATGATAAATCGCGCGGACTCTGAGTCCGCGCCCTCCGTTCCGCCCACTTCCCGCCTACTTTCCGCCCCCTTTCCGCCCCCTGGCGTACTCGGCGGAAAGTGCCGATTTGCGATTATTTTATTCGCAAATCGGCCATTTGCGTATAAAATAATACGCAAATCGGCACTTTCCGCCAAAAATCATCCGTCCGCCGGATGATAAATGTGGCCCTAAGTATACGCTCCGTATACGCTCCAGCCATGAACTGGTGTATTGCAGATTACGGGGGTGTAAACTTACCCATACACCCCATACCTAAGGTAGCTCCCGCCCTCCACCGAAAACAGACACTGATACCTATTAAATTGGAAAATTGGCCACAGCAGCCTCTTTATTAAATATACAAATGTCCAACCAGAACAATTAACAATGAAAATCAAACTTTATATGTATAACATATATATAACTCTAACCATACCCTGGGAGGTAGAGGATGGCACTTCTGGCAGTATGAAAAACAAGTTCCCATGTCGCAACGCGCCGACTCAGGGAGGGGCAAATGTGCCACAATACTGCCAACCCCGTTCCAAGGACCATGTGATAACCACTGCCTGAGCAGTAACCAGTAGCAACCCCTCCCCGCTTCCACGCCCTGTAACCAACAAGGGGTTGCTACTCCTCCAAGTTACATCCAAACTCCTCCTTAATCTGCGCCATCCCCGACCTCCCCTCCGCCACAGCGAGCAAGCCCGACACCTTGAGCTTGCGAGTCCCGCCACACCTTGACTCCTTTCTCGATCCCATCCTGCAGATCGGAAGTCCATAAATCAAAAACCCACCTCATTCAGGTGAACGCCATCACCGTCCATGAAACCCCAGCCCGGCACTTCGAGTTCCCTGTGCCGCACCACAATGCCCCCATTGCGTGCAACAAACCGAGACACCTCCCGGTTCACTCTCCCCCGAGCTCTATTCAGCCTGTCCACAGACCGAGCGTGCCTCCACACAAATCGAGTCACCATCTCCGACCATATTACTATCAGGCCCGGGAACATGGACCATAGACGGAGCATGTCATATTTAATATCCCTGATCAGGTCCCGTGAGGAACGGACACCGAGGTCATTACCCCCCACGTGCAACACCAACACGTCAGGCGACCTGTCCAATCGGGAGTAAAAATGAATTTCTGGCAAAACGCCGCTCCATAACAAGCCCCCGATTCCCATCCATCGGACACTCACGTCCCCCCGAGGGAAACCCAACTGCCTGCCTTCGGGCCTAACCTCCGCTCTGGCTGCCCCCCGACGGACGTAGGAATGGCCCAGGATCCACACCAAGCAGGCATCTTAAAAACAAAAAAGGAAGGCAAAACACATAACAATGACCCACCACCCAGGCAACACAGAAACTCACAACAACTCCAAACGCACATAAGATCTGAACCTCTCAGACTCCCACCTCCCAATCTGACGCACCATCTGCTCCCCCAACCCCCACCGTACCGCCTCAGTTGCTGCGCCAATGCGAAAAGAGTGAGAGGCAAACTCTCTCGCAGGGAACCCCAGCCTGTCCAGTCCGCCGCGGAAAATGGCAATAAATTGAAAGCGCGACAACGAGCGCCCATCACGATGTATCAAAAAGGACCCGTCCGGCAAGTCGGGACGAACTGCCAAAAAACGTTGGACGCAGCGAACCGGACAGGCCACCGACCCCGGCACCGCATACAACATAATACGCTTCCCCCTCCCTGCCTGATCGGTCTTTGACCGCCGCAAAAAACAAGACACACAATCAATCCCCAACACAACATCCCCAAACTGCAGGCCCCCACTCGCAGCACAAGAGTGGCTGACCAGCTCCCCCACCCGGAACGCCCCAAAAAACGCCAACGCAAATGCCGCACCAAAAAGCACCGCCTCATACTCACTGCTACACATATCACCCAACACCCCAAATAATTTAACCAACAAGTCAAAGGACACAGGCCTCCTGCCATCTCGCGCTACCCTGGACTTCCTATACCCTATCACTGCTTGCCTTACCACAAAATCCCTGGTAGCATCCCCGACCCTAAACCACTTGAACCAATAAGCCAAACCCGCCAGCTTCTTAACCACCCCCGCCGCTGACACGCCCTCTTCAAATGCTATCCCCACAAAGCACGACAAAGCCGGCACTAAATCCCCATGGAGACCATCCACACCCAAACCGCTGCAAAAATTCCGCCACTCGCGCCACACCGCCTCACGTCCCCTCCAAGTCCCCTCTGTCACTGAACGCTCCATCAAGGAAAAAGCCGTCCGGAGACCACTTCCCACAGCAGGGCGGGAACTGGCTTCCCCTGCCGCTCCGCCTCCGGGGCCAACCGTCGAAAACGCTCCCACTGAAAACGAGAAAGGGAGTCCGCAATCGAATTACTCACTCCTGGCACATGCCGTGCAGACACCCACGCGTTCAGTTCTAAACCCTTCCAAACCAAACATCGCAACAGATTCACCACTGGGGGGGAAGAAGCCGACAAACTGTTCACCGCTTGCACCACAGCCATATTGTCACAGCAAAAACTAACACGCTTGTTCCGGAACCGTTCACCCCAAACATACAAGGCCGCCACAATCGGAAACAACTCCAACAGGGCCAAGTTCCGCACCAAACCCGCCTCCACCCAGGCCTCCGGCCACTGCCCTGCGAACCATTCACCACCAAAGTACGCCCCATATCCCAAGGCCCCCGATGCATCCGTAAACAATTCCAGGTCCGCATTCTCGACCCAGTCTTCCATCCACACAGACCGCCCATTGTAGTGATCCAAAAATCGCGCCCACACCAGCAAATCCGCCCGATGAGCCGCTGACAACCGAACAAAGTGCAACGGCGACCGCACACCCGCCGTCGCCTGCGCCATCCGCCGGCAAAAAATTCTGCCCATGGGCATTATGCGGCATGCAAAATTGAGCTTACCCAAAAGCGACTGCAACTGCCGCAGGCGCACCTTCCGCAGGCCCAGAAACCCACGTACCAACCCCCTGAGCTCCTCCAGTTTGTCCCCTGGCAGCCGGCATTCCATTGCCACCGAATCCAACTCAATGCCGAGAAATCGCATCACAGTAGACGGGCCCTCCGTCTTATCCGGAGCCAATGGAATGCCAAACCTGCCCGCAATTTGCTCAACCGAGTGTAACAAAACTGAACAGACCGAAGAACCAGCCGGACCGATGCACAAAAAATCGTCGAGGTAGTGCAAAATGGACTGCAGACCCGTCTCCCTGCGAACTACCCACTCCACGAAAGTGCTAAATGTCTCAAAATAAGAGCACGAAATTGAGCACCCCATGGGCAGGCAGCAATCCACATAAAAACCGTCTCCCCACCTGCAACCCAACAGATGAAAACAATCGGGATGTACGGGCAGCAGTCGAAAAGCCGCCTCGATGTCGGTCTTAGCCATCAAAGCGCCCGGTCCCCAACGCCGCAACCAATCCACCGCCCTGTCGAATGATACGTATGAGACCGAGCAAAGCTCTTGCTCGATCCCATCGTTTACCGACCCCCCCGCCGGATAGGATAAGTGGTGTATCAAACGAAACTTATTAGGTTCCTTCTTAGGAACCAAACCCAAAGGAGAGACCCGCAGGTGAGGCCACGGCGGTTCCGCAAACGGCCCCGCCATACGCCCCAGAGCCACCTCCTTATTCAATTTTTCACCCACCACATCAGGCCGCAACCGCGCGGATTTTAGATTAGCCGGGCGAAAAACGGGGGCCTCAGGCAAATATGGGATGCGGAAACCCCACCGAAACCCGTCCCACAAGAGCCGTGCTGCCTCCTGAACCGGGTACTCATTTAGAAAAGGAAGCATCGCCTCTAGGTTCACCGGCGTCCGCCCCTTTACTCCCAGACTCAGCGGCACGCCCCCCTTTGTGTTTTTTAAAGCACTTGGACTGCGGATGACTCCCGCCGCAAGTTCCGCATTCGTGCTTGAACTTGCAGGTGGACCCAAACCGGCAATGTCCCTCATTAAACTGCCAGCAACACCCCGGGCGCTGGCTGGCCGAAGTCCCGGCAGTAGCTGCTGAGCCCCCGGCCCCCCCGCGAAACGGCTGCGACGGCGCCCGCGGGGCCGACATAAGCCGCATCCACAAGGCAATATCCTTGTGGTCCCAGCACAACGATGGTCTAACCGCCTTACGCTGTCTAAACTGTTCGTCGTACCGTAACCATGCCGTGCCACCGTAGACCCGATAAGCCTCGCTTACCGAATCCAGGTAGCAGAACAAGGCCGAACAGTTCTGCGGAGCCCTCTCCCCCACTACACTCGCCAGGATGGAAAACGCTTGGAGCCAGTTGGAGAATGTCCGCGGGATCAGCCGATACCGCCGCTTCTCCTCCTCCTCCTTCTTGCTCTCGTCTGGCTTACCCTTGTCCAAGTTAAACTTTTCCAAGGGTAAGAGAGAAAAGATCTCCACATACTCGTCCCGCCATATCTTTTCCCGTACGTCCTGCTTCAGGTGGGCCCCCAAGGGCCCCTCAAAGCACACATATACTTCGCCTCTCGCCCTATCGTCCAAATGCAACGCCGCCCCCCCACTCGTCGCACCAGCGCTACCGCTCGCCGCCACAGCCACCGTTCCCCCCGCCGACGATGAGGGCCCCCCCGCAGAGCCACCCACCGCCCCCAGTGGCCCTAAAGCTAAAGCCGCGACTGGCGCAGCGCCACTACCCAACCACGCCGCCACTGGCGACCCCTGGCTCGCTTGCGCCGCAGCACCTTGCCCAACCAGCTCACTCACCCCACTCAGGAACCGCATCACCAGCTCACCCATACCCCCAAACGGACTCCCCCCCGACTCACACCGCCCCCCAGCCCCTGGCACGACCCCACCACTCGCACCAGACAAAACAGGGGACAAGACAGCAGGCACCACAGACATAGAGGGTAACTCACCGGGCTGACTCATGGCGGGTGCCCGAACAGCCGCGACGGCGGATCCACGAACTGCTGCAGACCGGGCGCTGATCTCTCCCTCCTCAATCTCCTCCATCTCAGCTTCAGACGAAGAGGCCCCCACCTCACCGGATGCAGCTACAGCTCCAGGGCCCCCCCTGCCACCCTGAGCAGCCTTCCGAGCAGGGCCGGCGACGACAGGGGAGCTGGCCGCAGATGGCTTGTGTGCAGGACTGCCCCGGGCCCAGGACAGTCTGGCCTCCCCCCGCTGGACTCTCGACGTCGCCCCCCCGGCCCCCGCAGTGCGGGACCGCGCTCCAGGCCCGCGGCGGGCCCCGCACTCTCTCCCCCGATCTTCCATCCGTCTTAGGGGCCTAACCCCAGGCCTCACGCGCCGGGCCGCCCCCCGCTGCTGCCGGGATGAGGGGCCGGCCGCATCACTTCCGGTTCCGGCCGCCGGGCAGGAGGAGGAGGAAGCTGCAGTTGGGGCCTCCCCTCCCGCTCCGGACCCAAGCCGCGCTGCGGGATTCCTCCCAGCCGACCCCCCAGGCCGAGGAGGTGAGGACCGGCCGGGAGACGCTGGAGGGTCCTGGGAAGGGCTCCCTACACGGCGGGAGCGGCGGGGCATATCGGGGCTGAGCCGCTCCGGCGGGCGCCGGCGGCGTGCGGGCGGGCGAGCCTGAGAGGGGCCTGCCTCCCCCCCCGCTTCCCCTATTGCTGTACCTAGCTGCTCCTGCAGCCAAGCCGCCCCATGTTGCGCCGCTGCCTCCCTGAAGAAGGCCAACACCTGGTCTCGCTCCATCCCGTCAAGAGAAGATTGCAGCAGCCTGACGTCCGTTCGCTGGTCCGGATAAGGAGCAAGTGAGTAACTCCTCCCCTCCCCTCCTTTTACATCCCATCCAAAAACCCTCCCCCTGACTCCTCTAATTGGCTACCCCCATCTAACAACCCGACTTTAACCCCCCCCTATCCCAACTGACATACAGCCACGTGCCCCTGCCCTGGCCATTAACCCCTTAACCTCCAGCTGCCTCCATCACCCCCCTACTGCCCTCACAGTCATGTCCGGGCTGCCACTAGGCTGCGCCCGTTCGCGCCCTCCCTGGATTGCAAGTGGCTCCACGGAAAACTGACATGCCAGTTTTGTGCGGCCGCTATTCATTGATTAGCGGCCACACAGACCTGTCATTTCACACTATGGAGCGGGCGGCTGCGGCCGCACTCTCCATTGTCGGCTATGGTGAATTGGGATGCGGGCGCACGCGGATGCACCCGCATCCCAGAAATGAGGTTCATCTGGCTGGTACTGCAGTACCAGCCAGGATGATCTTCCCTGACACCGGGCAATTAGTGACGCACCCAGGTCACAGAACGGCCGTTGTCATACAGTGTGTGAACCCTAACATAATCCACCTTAAATATAACCTTGGGGGGGGGGTGATTGGCACTGTCCTTGTATGCCTAGCATAGCTAGGATTTATGTGGCCCCATAGCAAAATACTGTAGGGGGCCCTGTAAATCCTGTATGGGACCCTTCCCTCACGTGGCCCAGCATAGTCCCGTTTTTTGTTCTCCCAGCTTCCAGGCTGGTGTCACTGTCCAGCAAACAGGGGAATTCCCCACCAGCCAGTCCAGGTTGGGGGAAGAGAGAGTTGGGGTTGGGGGAAATGCTTTGACGTTTTGGTTTCTTTTTTTGCTAAAACTCCAGTGGCCAGAAGCAGTTTCGGACTGGGGTACCTTGGGCCCACCAGGGAATTTATTTCTAGGGGCCCACCCTACATACACCAGATATACCCAGCACCAAACCTTCCACATTACTATAAAGACTTTGCACAGAGCTGTGGATGTGACCAGCAATGCTAGCTCACTGCTAGTAACTTGTAAGTCACTCTATGCAAACAGCATAGCGTGCCGCTTAATTTTCTTGAAAGTAGAAGTCTCATGAAACAAATCTCAGGCAGGCAGGGGGATGCGGGAACATAATAACAAAAGTATACCTACCCGTGCCCATGCCTCATAGCGCTTCCTTAAAGATATCTGACAGTCACCGGCCTCCTGCAGCTCCTTCAGCTGCAGCATCACATACTTGGCCAATGGATCACCCACTCAGCCAATCAGTGACTGGGATGGGACACCGCTGCAGTCACTGACTGTCTGAGCAGGCAATCCATCAGCCACTCTGTGACATTGCAGCTGGAGGAGCCAGGGCTGAAGCATACACCAAACCCAGGAGAAAATGACTTTTGGCAGTTGTGAGAGAGACCCGAGAGCACTACGGGGCACAGGGACTGGTAAGTATACTTTCTTTATTATCTTCCCGCACCCCAGTGCCTGACTTTCATTGTTAGTTTCACAAGACTTCTCCTTTAGGGAATCTATCAACTGTAATTCATGTTCCAAACTGCTGACACTGTTAGATGCTGTTAGGTCAAGAAGACACATGGTACCATAAATATATTTGTCAGTGCTTCCATAGCAAAGACAATGCTTTTATTCTCTGGTACAAAGAGTCAAAGAGGCTTCTCCCTCCTTAAAAGACACTTGGACACTGAGTCCCCAGCAGGTTTAGGTATGGGAGGGGGAGTTACAAATGAGTGAACGTAATGTGTACATACATATTACATACAAATATGCACAATATCATACCTCCCAAGTGTCCCTCTTTTAGAGGGACAATCCAGACTTTTGACCCTGGTCCCTCTGTCCCTCTTTGCCCTTTACATGTCCCTCTTTCTGACCTAGAAATGAGATTGGCATTAATAAACTTTTTTATGTTGCTCTAGAAAGTGTCTACTGCATAATAGACCCAAACCGGCATATTATTCCATCATGTGGTGCAGGTTAGATCCTTAAAATTGTTATATTCATATGAAGCATGTTACATTATGGCCCTTGTCACACATCATGTCACACATGCAGACTAATTGATTTCTATAAACCCATACACACATCTCTATGTGTTATGAATCCGTTTTGGTGAAATGATATGGGCCACAAAGCAATGATTAAGTCATTGTGCAACAGTGACACCTATTTAAATCAATGGGTCCCTACAAATGTGGACAGTTACTGAAACATTTGTAATCCTGTCTGCAGTTCTGCAATTACAGACAGGGTTACTGATGTGTGAATGGGACCTAAGGACGCACTCACACATACAGGATCTGCTGCAGATATGCAGATATCAATGTAACTAAATGCATAAATTTGCAGCACATCCTGTATGTATGATTGCATCCTTGAATTAAAAAGTATAGAAATGTCTGTAACATTTTTTAGCGTGAGCCACAAGTGTCCCTCTTTGGCCATCCAAAAAGTTGGGAGGTATGCAATATATACACACATCATACACAGATACAGTATAAAGAAATGCACATTACCTATATGCATAGATAGTACACACACACACACACGTACAATACGTACATCTAATCCTTAGGAATTTGATGAAATCCCTGATTTCATCATTATCCCTGCAACATATATATGATGTATATTTATGGAGGTGTCCATGTTGCTAATATGCTATGATTGCTGTGACCCTGTAAAAAAAAAACCTATTGTCAAGCCTTGCAGATATAGGTATAAACCTTGTGATACATGTTTTTTCTTCAAGATTTGAGTGCCCCTTTATTCCAGGGATATGCACATACAGGAGTTCTACTATCCATTTCTCCACCCTATTTGCTCTCATTGTGCAGGTGATGGATCTGTATAGCAGGCAGATGTCCAGCTTTATCCATGAGTGCAATATGTGATAGATCCCCAACTCCCAAGCATAATAAGTTAAACTGAAGAACACAAAATAAAGACACAACACATTGTAATCAGGTGTCACAGGGGCCCAATTTTATTTAAAATTACATGACACTGAAAATGGCAGACCCCCAACTCACGAAGCCTCACCCTTCAGCACTTAGGCGAGGAAAAACCCCCTGTGGGGGAAACCTCGAGGGAGCCATGGCTAGAGAGTTGCCCCTCCCCTGGGCTTAGAGGGTAATACCATACTATAAATATAATAATCCGGATGTGAGAGAAATCTGGCTGCATCATCTGTCACCTTATTGATGGGTAGGCAGATGTATCTCTTCTCCCTCACAGATCCAGGTCCACTTCTCAAGAAGGTGGAGACTTGATGAGGGGGTAGTCTAAAGCAGACCACCCCTTTTCCCCTGCTAGAACCTCCAAATGACATCAAGGGTAGGGGGCAGTAAAGTAGTAAAGCTCAAGGTCCTCTGGGGCATCCAAGATGGCACTGATCAGGGCGCGGTGCATTGCTTTTTGGAACCCTCTTTATGAAATCAGCGGTTGTCATCACAGTGCACGGTTGCCATGGTTACTGCAGGCAAACACATCTGAAGCATTAACCTATTAATGACTGCCCATGCGCTTTACTGCAGAGGTCACTGAACACACTTGTGACCAAGCAAACAGCTTATGGTTAGGCCACACTAAGATCACTAAATACTGTTTGATGTGGCCCATAGCAACCAATCACAGCCTAGCTTTCCTTTCTCACATTACTCTGGTAAAATAAAAGCTGAACTTTGATTGGTTGCCATGCACAACTTGGACAGTCTAACTTGCCCATAGCAACCAATCACAGCTCAGCTTTAGGGTATAAACCCACACACCGTATATGCAGCGTATTTGCTGCTGCGATACGCAGCAAACTCGCAGCAAACTCGCAGCAAACTCGCAGCAGATTAGATCTAAATAACTGAACACAGCATCAAATCTGTACCAACAAATCTTCTGCGTTTTTGTTGCATATCTGCTGCGTATACGGTGTGTGGGTTTATACCCTAAATCTTATAAGAGCTTGTTAAGATATGAAAGGTGAGCTGTGATTGGTTGCTATGGGCGAATCAGACTGTGTTTTGTCTCTGGCAGATTGATAAAGCTGCTCCATTGCTGTAAGCTTACGATGATGATGACGACTGAAAACACATGACATCAAGCTTCCCCATAATGCTTTGCAGTCAGCTCTTGCTCCGCATCTCCCAACTTTTTGGAGGGACACTTGTGGTTCACAGACATTTCTATACACTACAATTCCCAGCATTTCCTGTCACTCAGTTTAGAATCCACTGGTATATGGTTATATACGGCGGATTTGGTAACATGAAAGAGATGGCTGACAATGTGATTTTTTTCTTTTATGTTGAAACTGCTGCCAAAGAGTATTATTAATAAAGCTGTTGAAATGAATAGACAAGGAGGGGATCCCTACCTGGATATTTATGATGCAATTTGGTTGGTGAACTCCCAAGTCTCTCAATAAGTTCAATCAAAATACATGTTAAAAACGCAAAAGATATCCGCATTGTGTGAACACAGCCTTCTCCCAGAAACAGTTCCACTCCTGTCTGTAGGGTAGCTCTTCCTTAATTATATCCAATAGCCACTGGCCTCCTGCAGCTACTCCAGCTGCAACATCACGTATTGGCTGATGAATCTCCCGCTCAGCCAATCACTGACTGGCGATGGAAACCGCTGCAGTCACTGACTATCTGAGCAGGCAATCCATCAGCCGAGTATGTGACATTTTTAGCTAACGGAGCTGGGGCCGTGACATACATGGAACCCGGTCAAAAATGACTGAAAATGACTTCCACTGGCTGTGGGAGAGAGAGCAGCACAGGAGCACGAGGACTGGTGAGTATTGTTTCTTTATTATTTTCCTGCAACCCTCCTGCCTGCCTGTCATTTGTTAGTTTTACAAGACTTCAAGGGAATCTGTCAGCTGTAATGCTTGCTCCCAACTGCTGACACTGTTAGATGCTGGTTGGTTAAGAAGACACATGGTACCTTAAATACATTTGTCTGTGCTTCTATAGCATAGAAAATGTTTTTATTCTCTGGTACAAAAAGTCGAAAAGGCTTCTCCAAGCTCCTGAATAGCTACAAGCTAGAAAGTCTCCTCTCTCCTCTCTCCCTGCTTAATTGACACCTGGAAGCTGAGTCCTTAGCAGGTTTAGGTGCAGGAGGTTTGAGTTCAAGTGAGTGCACATAACATGTACAAGCATATTGTATTATATACAAATATGCACAATACATACACAGATATAAAGAAATGCACATTACATATACATACCTCCCAACCGTCCCGGATCCAGCGGGATAGTCCCGATTTTGGGGTGAACGGCCCCCCTGTGTCCCGCAGGAGTCACTGAAGCCATCTGACAGTGTGAGCGGCTCCTGCGGCTGCTGACAGTGTCAGGTGGCTTCAGGGATGCTGTTTGCATAAGCAGGGAGCTTCTGAAGCAGACAGCCGGATACACAGCTCAGCTGCTGCCCCGGAAGCTCTCTGCTCCAGCCCCGCGGTACCTCTGCATTCCTCTTCTCTCCTCTCATCTCCCACACGTTGCTGCCGCTGCTGCTGGTGACGTCACAGGTCAGGAAAAGGCCGTAGAGAAGATGAAAGCAGATACCGTGGGGCTGGAGCTGTGAGCTGCGGGGGCAGGGGGCTGTGTGTCAGGCTGCCTGCTCCCTCCTGCTTTGTCCCTGACCTGTGACCAGCTTGGAGAAGACCGGCAGCCAGCTGGAATCGGACTGCTCCCTGACTAGGTGAGTATATCTTGTTTTTAATATTTTCTGTCAGGGATGGGTCTGCAGTGGGATTAACTGGGGAGGGGGATTACTACAATAGGATTAACTGGGGGAGGGGGATTACTACAATAGGATTAACTGGGGGAGGGGGATTACTACAATAGGATTAACTGGGGGAGGGGAATTACTACATTGGGATTAACTAGGGAGGGGATTACTACAGGGGGATTAACTGGGGACGGGGAATACTACAGGGGGGTTAACTGGGGAGGAGGATTACTACAGGGGGGTTAACTGGGGAGGGGGATTACTACAGTGGGATTAACTGGGGGAGGGGGATTACTACAGTGGGATTAACTGGGGAGGGGGGTTACTACAGTGGGATTAACTGGGGAGGAGGATTACTACAATAGGATTAACTGGGGGAGGGGAGATTACTACAGTGGGATTAACTGGGGGAGGAAGATTACTACAATAGGATTAACTGGGGGAGGGGAGATTACTACAGTGGGATTAACTGGGGGAGGGGGATTATTACAGTGGGATTAACTGGGGAGGGGGATTACTACAGTGGGATTAACTGGGGGAGGGGGATTACTACAGGGGGATTACTACAGTGGGATTAACTGGGGGAGGGGGATGACTACAATTGGATTAACTAGGGAGGGGGGTTACTACAGTGGAATTAACTGAAGGAGGGGGGTTACTACAGTGTGTCCTAGGGGGAGGGGGGTTACTACAGTGTGTCCTATAGGGAGATGGGGGGTACTACAATGGGATATGGAGGCACAGAGGGGTCTGTACCATATGGGGCAAAGAGAGTTACTGTGAAGCAGATGAGGATGATACTGGAGAGAGGAGCCTAAAATGTTTGTCTCGCAGATGGCCGGAGAGGTTTTCAAGATGGCCGCGCATGATGGCGAAGAAACACAAAAGTGATCAACAAGAGAAGGCGTCTCCTGTGAGTAACTGAATACCGGCAATACAATCACCTATAAGGTCTGCAGAGCCTGTGTACAGCCTCATCTACCGCTATATTGTCACTGCTAAGGGAGAGTATTGCTCTGTGTATAATGGATGTTAAGTAGTAATGGTATAAGGGGGGATAAGTCACTAAGGGGATGAAGATCTGGTGGTAATATTTGTTTCCTATATAATGGTAATAGGTAATGGGGGCGTGGTACATTGCCGTGACTGTCCCTCTTTCCTCCGAGCAAAAGTTGGGAGGTATGCATATATCCATACATAGTATACACACCATACACAGATATAAAGAAATTACCTATATGCATACCCACAGACACATGCAGAATACACATCTACACATCTAAACAAATGCACATTACATATATGCATAGATAATACACACACATGCACATACACACAGACTCATACAATATACATACTTCATGTCCACACACATATATTTATCTTTGGTACAGAAAAGTAACAGGTACAGCTCACATGCTGTCAGATTTTCAGCCCCAGGACCACACTGGGCAGGCCGCGGCCCCTCTCCCTCTTCTCCTGTGTCCCAACTGCCAGCAGCACATAGACCAGACAGAGGCAGACTGAAAGGAGAGATGTTGTACTAAATCTGCACACTACATGCTGCTGCTTGTCGCCCCAGTCACCCCCTGCCTTTATATAATATGATGAAACCCCAGGTTACTAGAGGCAGTAAGTAATAATAATAATAATAATAATAATAATAATATTTATTTGTATAGCGCCAACAGATGAAAGGCATGTGCAGCAGTGTTGGGGGATTATATGTCATCCTGGAGCTGCTAGACAGGGAAGCCCACCTCCTGTTTAGGGGCCCACCAAAGGGTAGGACCCACTGGGGGATTTCCCTGCTCCCCTGTGGGGAGTGGAAGTTAATGATAAGCCTCACACGCATGGGTGTTTTTTAGGGGGTGGTCTTTTTCATTCCACCTGGGCGTTTTTGAGGCTCTGTAGCAGTATTTCCAAAATACAGCAGGCTTTGGATGTGCCTCTTTTATGGGCAGAAACAGTCACAGTCTGGCTCCCAGGGGGTAAGTTGACCCCCTGTGGCTTAGACTGAAGTCCATAGCGAGGTGGGGTGTTTACAGCATTTGCCATTCAGCGCCTGTAGACAGGTTCAACTGCATTCGCTGATTGGCTGATTGGAGATTTGAAAAGCCAGAGACCAGCACACTTTAAGCTCATTGTGCAGGGCTCGGGTGAAGAAAGAAGATATCAGAGGTGAGTATGGGCACTCCCCCCTCCACTTCACCCATCGCAGCAAAGAAGAGGGCCCCAGAGCTGGAAGTGTGCTGGGCTTTGGGTAAATTTTAACAATTACAGGAAGCTGTATTAATGCCGGCAATTCCTATTGCCAGTAGTACTGCTCGATGTAATAATTAATACTTTACTTTACTTAAAACAGCAAATGTTTCTCCTAATGATGCTATTTTTTTTTTTATCACAATAGCAACATTAGAAGAAACATTTTGATTTATATGTCCGCCCAGCTGATTGGCTGAGCGGACATATAAAGAGCCGGCGAAGAGAAGACATCACTTAACCCCTTCCTTGCTGGTATGGGTGCAGTCTGACATATCCATGTTTTCCACATAGCCTTAGGGCTTTATCCAACTTCAGCAGCCACCGCTAATCAAATGCCGAAAGTTCGGGTTCGGATCGACTCGAGCATGCTCGAGGTTCGCTCATCTGTAGATGTCATCAATGATCAATCATTGATCAATTCTTGGATCAATCATTGATGATGTCATAAATTATGATGTAATCATGTTGATACAGAGTGCCCTCCAAATTACATGCAATCTTTCCCCAGGTGGACCCTTCTTGCTGGAGATGTGGGAGGGGACATACTGTACTTGCATGTGTTTTGGGAGTGCCCACAGCTTTGTCTATTTTGGTCAGAAGTGACAAAAATAACTAGTCACTGGCCTCACGATGGATATTGGTCCTGCCTTGTCCCTTCTACATAATCATGATTCTACATGATTACCCTGAAATCTATAAGTACTCACTACTCAGTTTCCTGGTGATGGCGGCTCATGTGTGAATCCCACTCTGCTGGAAACAACAGAATCTGCCCTTCGTTTTTCTATGGGTATGTAAAGTCAATGACTTGATGTACATAGAAGATCTCACATCTAGTATGCATGACAGAAACAAGAGATTTCACTCTACCTGGTCGTCATGGATGCAATTTCAACAGACGGTCAGACGGATGCCTATAAGGACCTACTGAGATCCTCGACTTAGCTTTTATTGTTGAGCCTACTTCCATACTTTTTGCTGAACCACACACTACCTGACCCCCTACCCCTGTCCCCCTCCCTTCTCCACCCTCTCTTTTCTCCTAACCCTTGCTTTCCTCTTTACCTGGTTCCCTTTGCCCAACTCTCCTTTCCTCCTTTTTCGTTGAATGATGTATGCGGATCTTCTCCAATGCCATAAAGTTCCATACTCATGATTGCCTTTGTTCTGACTGTTATGTACATACTGGGTGATTCTATGCCATCAGTTGTTTTCGTGTGTTTTGTATGTTGTGCAACTGGTGTGGATTTCCTTTTTCTCTTTTTTTTTAAATCAATTATCTGTTTTATATTTTCAAAAACACAAAATAACAGAATGCGGGTGCAATATCAAAAGAAGCATAACAAAGTGAGTCAAAGAGTCAAGAATAGACCCGCAAATACAGTAACATATGAGGAAAAATGAATAACAAGTTATCCCAATTAACAGCAGTACGTTTGGCAGAGGACTGAACCTGTAAAGTGAACTGCACTAAGAACAACAGTCTGCGATTGAGAGACTCCATACACCAAACCAGAATAAGAGTGAAGACAAAGTAGAAGAGAAAGAGGATAGCAAAGAAATAAGGACAGGAGTAAAAAAAAAGTAGGAAAAAAGGGAGGGGGGAGGGGAGAGGGAAGGGGAAGGGTTTCGACTGGACCACAATGATCTGAGACACCACATACTATATGGAGGATGACCCATCCTGAGCCTATTGTGGGCTTCTAGGGGGAGTAGCGGTCAGTAGTGAGATGCAGATTTGGCAAAAATAAAAATTTCCGAGGCCCAAGCCCCAAAGCCTAGTTTTTGGTCCCCGCTCAGAATTAAGCTCTGACACACCAAGGGGTAGCATTAGCCACTGTTTAGACATAGCTGCTGCAAGTTATTCTCCCTGGTGTCTGCAGCAGGCATAGGGGGAAGATTAATTACAATACTAGGGGCGTCCTGGAGGGGAAGGGGTTAACTACAATACTAAGGGTATCCGAAGGGGGGATTAACCCCAATACAAAGGGCCACCTGGCATTGGAGGGGTTAACTACAATATCCTGGAGGGAAGCATTAAAACGTTTTATTAAAACATGCTGTTGTGTGTTGAATCTTTTACTGAATAATATGCAACTCAGAGGGCTCATGCCCCGGATCCCTTACTCTAGCAACTTCACAACCTGACTGATGGCTTGCTTGCTTAGCCACACCGCCGCAGTCACCGATTGGCTGAGTGGATAATCCATCAGCAAGGTTGGGTAACAACAGTGGAATTTGGGGGAAAATTTGTTCCAGCAGGGGTCCGGACCCTGTCATGTGGCGCTTCAGGGGCACAGAGGTAAGTAGAGCGTGTTTATTATGTTCCCTCCTGCCCCGGCCTGCTGGAAAACTATCATTAACGCTGGATGTCTCCTTTGAATACACAGGTTTTTTTTTTTCTTTCTCATTTGCAAGTGAACAAGAGCTAAGATTCATTTACAGGTCGCCACTTCTAAATTGTTAGGTGCTAGGTGTTTTCTCCCTGCCCATTAGTAACTGATGAGCTGTTCTGTAGATTATGTAGGTCATTAAGAGAGATGAGCGAACCGGGTTCGGGTTCGAGTCCATCCGAACCCGAACGTTCGGTATTTGATTAGCGGTGGCTGTTGAACTTGGATAAAGCTCTAAGGTTGTCTGGAAAACATGGATACAGCCAATGAGTATATCCATGTTTTCCACATAAATAAATGAATTTTTCTCCTGGCTGAGAGAAAGTGGGCGTGGCCTATCCCTCATCTCCCTGGCTGCGTCCCTCTATCCACTGAGCAGCAACTTAGCAGATGTATCACACATAGCAGGATCAGATAGAGCCCCAGCATACAGTATTACAATGTAAGATTAGATACAAAGCACCAGCCGATGGTATCACACACAGTGGGATTAGATACAGTCATCTGCTCTCATTACACTGTAGGATAATGTCAGCCATGGAGGTGGGAGCACCTGCTGCAGACATCTGATAGTGAATGTTATATGTACTATGGAAGGACTACAGCTGTGTTGTGCTGGGACTTGTAGTCCTCCCCTCAGGGACTCACCCACTCTCCCTCATGCAGTACATTGGAGTCATGGCTGGCATGTCCCTCCTTGTTGAAGCACTGAGTACTTGTCCCTCCATCCATCTCCTCCCCTGCGCTGCTCCTCACACACAACACCCTCAGCTCTGCTATGTGATCTCTGTGAGGGGAGGGGGGAGAGCGTGCTGCTAGGAGGGGGGGAGGAGGGTTTGTTTATGTGTGTGTCAGGGCTGTTATCTGATGCTGCTGTCAGAGTCTGTACTCTAGGTACAGATCTGCAGGGAGGGGGCGTGTCCAGCAGGAATGCAGAAATAAGTCAGAGCCAGACAGAGCTGTAAGGGCATAATCAGCCTTATGTATTTAAAAAACTGTTCATTTTAGGTTAATAATGTATATTGCAAAAATTGTTATCATGCCCTAAGCTAACTAAAACTGAATGGTCAAAATATTTTATAGTTATGCTTTAACCCTTAGACGACCCAGGGCGTATAGTTACGCCATGGAAGTCTGTCCCCAGACGACCTAGGGCGTAACTGTACGCCCTGGGTGTTTCTCCCGCTATGAAGCGTGCTCCGGAGCGGAGCGCGCTTCATAGCAGGTGGGGGCCGGCTGCAATCAGCAGCCGGGACCTCACCGGTAATGACACGCTGCAGCGATCGCGCTGCCGCGTGTCATTAAGTGTAAGTGACAGGGGGAGTCCCCTGTCACTTACCGATCGGGACCCCCGCAGTGTGACTGCGGGGGTCCCGATCGGTAAAACGGGCCGCCGGAGGTCTCTCACCTGCCTCCGTGCGGTCCAATCGGCGATCTGCTACACTGAGCCTGCACAGGCAGGCTCAATGAGCAGAGCGCCGATAACACTGATCAATGCTATGCCTATGGCATAGCATTCATCAGTGTAAAAATCCAAGTAGTGAATGTAAAAGTCCCCCAAAGGGACTTCAAAAGTGTAAAAAAAAAAAAGTTAAAAACACTAACACACTACCCCAAAACCCCTCCCCCAATAAAAGTTGAAATCACCCCCCTTTCCCATTATATAAATAAAACATATAAAAATAAATAAATAGATAAACATATAATATACCGTAGCGTGCGTAATTGTCCGATCTATTAAAATATAACAAGCGTCATTGCGAACGGTAAACGGCGTACACGACAAGAGGGAAAAAAGTGCGCGGATTACCGATTTTATGTTACATTATATATAAAAAAAAATTAATAAAAAGTGATCAAAATGTCCGATCTTCACAAATATGGTATTAATAAAAACTAGAGATCATGGCGGAAAAAATGACACCCCATACAGCCCCATAGGTGAAAAAATAAAACCGTTATAAGCGTCACAATAGTCCCATTTTATTTATAATTAATTGCCAAAAAAAAGGATTTCATTTAAAAAAAATATATAACATTAGAGAATCTGCGTAAACCTGCATATGGTTGTGTTCGGACTGACCTATAGAATAATAGTATCATGTCACTGTTACCATATAGTGCATTACGTAGACACAGGAACCCCCCAAACGTTACCATATTGCATTCTTTTTTACGATTTCACCAATTTATATCTTCATAAATAATATATTTGGGATTCCGTCATACATGTTATGGTAAAATGAAAGAAACCATTACAAAGTACAACTATTCCTGTAACAAATAAGCCCTTACATGGCTTGTAGATAAAAAACTGAAAGTGCTAGAGCTCTTAGAAAGGGAGGAGGGAAAAACGGAAACACTAAGATCAAAATTTGCGCGGTCCACTGGGTCATTTTGGGCCGGGTCCTCAAAGGGTTAAGTCTACCCCGGTACTGACACTAACATAAATCATTTTGCACAGCCATTGAAGAACCAATGCTAGTAATTCTGATCTGCATGTTAAATGCTACTCGGTAGGGAATGCAATACGGTCTGTGGATGTAGAAATGTGTCTCCTATCATGACGTTACAATGTGGTCACCAATTGAACATGAAAAACAACCAATCTTAGGGGTCCCTAACAATGTTAGCCCCTTAAAGACAGAGCCAATTTTCGTTTTTGCGTTTTCGTTTTTTCCTCCTTGTGCTTAAAAGGCCATAGCACTTGCATTTTTCCACCTAGAAACCCACATGAGCCCTTATTTTTTGCGTCACTAATTGTACTTTTTAATGACAGGCTGAATTTTTTCATAAAGTACACTGCAAAACCAGAAAAAAACTCAAGTGTGGTGAAAATAAAGAAAAAAAAACGCATTTTGTTTATTTGGGGGAAATGTGTTTTTACGACGTTCGCCCTGGGGTAAAACTGACTTGTAATGCATGTTCCTCAAGTCGTTACGATTAAAACGATATGTAACATGTATAACTTTTATTGTATCGGATGGCCTGTAAAAAATTCAAACCATTGTCATCAAATACAGTATATGTCACTTAAAACCACTCCATTCTCAGGATTATAGCGCTTTTATCCTTTGGTCTATGGGGCTGTATGAGGTGTCATTTTTTGCGCCATGATGTGTACTTTCTATCAATACCTTGCACTTTGGGATTTTTTTGCGCTGACGCCGTTTACCGTGCGAGATCAGGAATGTGATTAATTAATAGTTCGGGCGATTACGCACGCGGCGATAACAAACATGTTTATTTATTTATTTACTTTTATTTATAACCTGGGAAAAGGGGGGTGATTCAGGCTTTTTAGTGACAACAACACTTTTTTTTTTTTTTTTTACACATATACTAGAAGCCCCCCTGGGGGACTTCTAGTATATACACTTTGATCTCTCATTGAGATCTTTGCTGTATAGATATACAGCAAAGATCAATGAGATCGGCACTCGCTTGCTTTTGGCTGCTGCAGTCGCCGGCCGGCTTCAGTTACGGAGATCGCTCCTCCCAGAGGAGCGATCTCCTCCACTAGACACCAGGGAACGGCTGAATCCGGTAATCGGATGCAGCTGTCATGTTTGACAGCTGCATCTGATTACTGTATTAGCGGGCACAGCGATCGAACTGTTCCCGCTAATACCTGCGGTCCCGGGCTACAAGCTGCACCCGGGACCACCGCGGTTCAGAGCGGGGTCGCCTCGCGGCCCCGCTCTGAACGTCCTTACCGGCAATAGGGCGGAAATATACGCCCTTTGTCGTTAAGGGGTTAATATCTGCGCTGAAATTGGTCCCAGATAGGTAATACATTCTACACATACTAGACTAGAAAGGAAACATAAAGAAACTGAAACATGTTCATAAACACCTTACAGCTAAATGACATCACAAGCATATTATGCCAGATAAAGGGTGTGAAGGTTGGTAGTTATACAACCAGAAACGTTAGACTCTGGTTAATGTACTCTCGACAAGTCACAAACAAGTCATCCAGCAGCTAAGAAAGCAGCTCTGGTGATCTGGACTTCACTATGTTGTTACAGATTCTGTATATGATCGGGGTTCTTTCTTCTCTTTTGGGCACTCTAAAGGCTGCCTGCCCTAAATGTAAGTCGAATACTATTGTGTACGTGTATGTGTAAGTTTAAAAGCAGATAGATAGATAGATTGTCATATTATTTCTACAAAGTGTTAAAAGGTTTAAGGAGTTTTCAGTTTTAACGTTTTGTCTTCATTGTACTTAAGTTTGTAATATCGAAGTCTGTCGTTATGCCACTCCGGCCTCTCCCGGAAGGTACAACCCTGGCTCCCACCGAGTTGCAAATAGTGAAGGAATTCAAATATCTGGGTATCATAATCACCCCACACCCGTGTGACTTTATAGCTAAAAATCTAACCCCCCTCATTGGTAAATTCATAGCTAAAGTAGATACATGGTGCCGGCTGCCGCTGTCTGTTATTGGCCGGGGCAACTTGCTAAAAATGATATTAATGCCGCAATTGCTCTATGTGATTCACAACTCGCCAATATGGATACCTCTGCGGATTTTTCATAAAATCCAGGGCGTATTCCGTGACTTAGTTTGGCGTAAGGGGCCGGCGCGGATTC
Source organism: Dendropsophus ebraccatus (assembly GCF_027789765.1). Taxonomy (NCBI): domain Eukaryota; kingdom Metazoa; phylum Chordata; class Amphibia; order Anura; family Hylidae; genus Dendropsophus; species Dendropsophus ebraccatus. The sequence goes on along the minus strand of NC_091454.1, from coordinate 32,028,038 downwards.
GCTTAGAGACACTTCAGAGACATAAAACTGATGGGGGCCTTGCCCTCCCAAACCCCTACATCTACTTTCTTGCCTCCCAGCTACAACATTTCAGGAACTGGGGGTGTAAGGACCAGATGGGACAAACGGGACGGCTGATCACCTGGGTTAGCAAACATAAATTACCAATTATGGCTCTTGAGACGGGTGAGGCGAAGTGGCGGGGCAGGACACTCCCTACGCTCGCTCTAATGATTAAGGTCTGGACCAAAATGAAGCAGTTGCTGAAACTGGAGGGGCCCACCAGTCTCACACCGTTATGGCGCAACCCCTTACTACCTGAATTCTTTAAACTGGAGGGGTTTTCTCCATGGGAAGAGGCGGGGGTACTATATTTGCACCAGATTCTGCAGGAAGGTACTATGGCTGCGTTTAACTATCTACAAGAAGTGTATGCTATCCCACATTCCAGGTTTTACCAGTATCTGCAGCTTCGGCACGCCTTCCAGGCCCAGGCAAGACAAATGAAGTTAGATATAACTTCTCATGCTGAACTCAATTATATTACTGTGGGGGATTCGGCTAGGGGGCTCATCTCCAAGTTATACACCCTACTTCTACAGGAACACCTGGATAAATTCCCATTAACGGTCAGGGGGAAATGGGAAACAGATGTGGGGGTTCTGTCTGACGAAGACTGGAGGGAGGTGTTGGAGCTCACTACTGTGGTTTCCCTCAGTGAGGCCCAGAGACTATCGCAACTACTCCTGATACATAGGGTATACAAAACTCCAGTCTTCCTGCACAAAATTGGGGTACGGCCTTCAGCCGAGTGCCCTAGATGCGGCCTGGACAGCGCATGCCTCCTACATATGATGTGGGAATGTAGTAGATTGGAGGATTTCTGGAAAGGAGTCGCAGACATAGTCACTAGAATATATGGCATTAGCTTACCTATGGAGCCTACGGCCTGCCTTTTGGGTATTCTTACCAGGTTAGACCTGGAAGACTGCGATGCTATCGCCATACAACGGATGCTTTATCAGGCCCGTAAGACTATTGCCTCCAGATGGATTCAGACAGACCCCCCCACGGTACAAGAATTCGTAGCTAAGGTGAACTGTGTAATTAGATTGGAGAGGGGTGTATACATTAAACGCAAATGTGTACACAAATTTGAGAAAATATGGGGACGCTGGATAGACACCGCTGGTCTACCCACCAGGGCCTTGTTAAATTGTTGCAGAAATCCGATCCAGGTTATGTTGAACCTATAGCGGAGTAGTCGTTAATGGGTACTGAGCTAGCCAGGCATTAACCAAACCTCTTTCCACGCACAACAGTGTGATGCTTCACAGCAGTTTTTCACTGTGATAAAGTAACTGTCTTACTCCCTCTTCGTCCACAGGTACTGGGATTTATGTGTTTGGGTTTTGTTTTTTGTTTGGAAATGATTATTGGGACACCGAGCTATGATGATATGCCGCTAATCTCCTGCAATTGTTTATGCTAAACGATGTATATCGGCGTTCTGCCCTTGTTATTATGATACGGTGATGTCCCTCTTGTTGTTCGAAAAGCTTGTAATGTCTTTCTTATTATTTTTGCTCTTTGTTAAGTGAAAAAACAGAAAATTTTAATAAAAACTATCTGATTAAAAAAAAAAGTTTGTAATTTACTTGACAAGACAGCGGCTGATCGTTGTGTTTAAACATGTTGAAAAAGGATCAGGATAGCAACGATATGATGCTGTCGCTCCACGTGACAGCAGTGGTGGCAGCAGACCGGTGCTACCTTCTATGTGCTATGCGGATGATCCAGCGATCATCAGGGCAGCCCCCCTGCGGCCCCCCCAGCTGTTACCCGCTCTCTGCCGAGATGTGTAATAGTGCCAGCATCAAGTGGGGAACGAGAAGCAAGCGAGGGCTGACCTGACAGATCGGCGCTCGCTTGCTCCCTTATGTTGCCCAGTGTAATTGGGGCTTTATGGTGCGCTTACACAGGCAGATTTATCTGACAGATTTTTAAAGCCAAAGCCAGGAACAGACCATAAACAGGGAACGGGTCATAAAGGAAAGACTGAGATTTCTCTTCTTTTCAAATCCATTCCTGGCTTTGGCTACCAAAATCTGTCAGATAAATCTGCCTGTGTAAAGCACCATTTTGCTGGGTTTACACGGAACGATTATCGTGCGAATTTGCACGATAACGATAGAATTCGAACGATAATCGTACGTGTAAACATGGCGAACGATCAAACGACGAGCGAGAAATTGTTCATTTTGATCTTTTAACATGTTCTTAAATCGTCGTTCGCAAAAAAATTCGCCAATCGTTCCGTGTAAACCGTCGTCGCGCGATAGTCCGGCAGCCCGCCGACCGCCCCCCCCTCGCAGCCGGCCCCCCGCCCATCCGCAGCCCCCTGTGCCGGCTCGATCGCCACCCCCGCAGCCCCTCTGATCACCACCGCCGCTCTGATCGCCACCCCCGCCGCCGTTCTGATCACCACCCCCGCTGCCACTCCAATGCCCCCCCCCCCCCGCCGCTTCGATCGACACCCCCGCCGCCGCTGCTCCGTTCGCCCCCGCCGGCCCGGCCGCGACCATACTTTACCTGCTCCGCTTAGCAGGTCTTCCACATCCCCGGATCCCCTCTTAAGCGCACTGATTGGCTGAAGAGGGGAGCCGGGAATTTCAAACGGCTCCCCTTCAGCCAATCAGTGCTGAAGAGGAGCACTGATTGGCTGAAGAGGAGCCGTTTGAAATTCCCGGTTCATCTCTTCAGCCAATCAATGCGCTGAAGAGGAGAGCCGGGGATGTGGAAGACCTGCTACGCGGAGCAGGTAACGTATGCCCGTGGCCGGAGAGTCCTGACTTAACCAGATGTTAACTTTACTTGAATCAATTTCTGTGCAATACAGAAAAATATAAGGACAATTCTGCTAGTCCAAATAATATATAACAATACTTCTTAGACTTAGTAGCAGGAGGTAGAAGAAGAAAGTTGTTTGTTAGGGTAATGTATGGGCCGCATAGGAGCTCTTGCCTAATTAGCGCAGTACTATGTCGGGAAGTGTGTAAAGGTTATCTTGAAGAAATCCTCATACTATACAGTCTCAGAGACCACCCTGTGTGGTAGTATAAGTCCCAGGCCTCTGTCTCTGGGTGAAGCTAGCTAGTGAACGTTTTCCCACATAGTCGAGCGTTGTCAGTAGAGAGCGGCTAATATGCATCTGTGCTCTACTGCAGATTGGTCCCTCTCCCTCTCTTTCCTAGGGGGTGACTGTCCTGAAGGGAAGAATCCACAGGATTGGCAAGTAGTGTTCACATTTGTCCAGTTATCTCAGGTCTAATTTCAGCAGTGCATAGCTGCTGTATTCTCTTTCTCTGGAACTGAAACAGGTGTTTTCTTTTCCCTGTCTAGACTCCAACTCAACTAACTCAGCTGTCAGGGTCGGGAGCCAATGGCTCCTGACCCTGTCAATCACAGCCCGACATTTAGCTACAAGCATTTATCAGGAGCGCTCACAGTTAAAGTGCCAGATCCGGGACACCATTCGCAGCACTGTAGCACCAAGTGCTATGGCTGCTACGGCAGTAGTTCCGCCTTTGCATACAGCAGTACGTGACAGAACAGAATCTGCGCTAAGAGCCATTGGAGCAGAAGAGCTGAGCTTACTTGGTTGTGTGCAGAGAAGTAGAGTGAGGTGAGAACAGTAGAGAGGAGTTTATGCTGCAAGCTCAGAGTAATTAAGAGGAGTTTGTGCTGAGAGACCCAACCCAGGGTAGAAGTGTGGTCTGCTGGAACTTTAGAAGAAGAAGAAGTAGAATACTGAAGAATACTTGAAAATAGAAGTATACGTGTGCTCATGTTTAGACCTTTATTGTCGATGTACCAAGTGTTGCCCTACAGTGTTTGGTGACCCTTCCTATTAGGGTGACACAAGCCCCAGACCTTGTTACCTGAGTTGATCAAGGTGGCCAAATTACCTGGTTACACCTGTGCTGCAAGAGTATGTAGGCTTGTAGCAACTTTGCTCTTTCCGGATCAGTTCCTCTTGTTTCAGCATACTTTCCTGCATTTTTAGAGATGTTCATGGCATGGGTTGGGATGATCTCTGACTTCTCCTTCCTAAAGTAGTTTAGCACTGCATAGTTGGACCAAAGATAGCGTCTAAAAGAAAAGTCTCTCTGTCTGCCATGTGTGTCCGTTCACTACCACACTCCTGACTGGACTACACTGGACACTGACTGGAGGGGGGACCTGGCTAAGCCAGAGTCCAGCTGGACCATAGCAGGGACCATCTTGTTCTGCATCCTCTCTCCACCAAGACTTGGATAAGACTCACTAAGTGTGGCCATGCACTTCCTCTCCTCTTGTGACAACTTCCTACAGGAGGTGTAATGTCCCCTGTGAGTGGTGGAGAAGAAAGTGTAAAGAGAAAAAGGAAAATAGAGATAGGTGAAGAAGAGAAGAGAGCTCTTATTGATAATCATAAACAAGCAATAACCCCTTGTTCACTACAGCTGTGCAATACACAAGCATATACAAATATAGCTCCCATGATGTCTATATCACACGGAGATTACTAGTCCTGAAAAGGACTTTGAGTTTTTCTTTGTCTACTGGCCTGCCTACTTAAATCGGTATTCCTCCCCAAATCTTTTTTACATTATTTATTAGCCCACCCATAGCTTTACATATTGGTCAAAGCAAGTAATTATGTGTGTTTGCACCCTTGTAGTGCTTTTTCTGCTGTCTCACCCCCTCTGGATGTAAAAAATTAGCTAACTTGTGTCCAGTCCAACACAATCCTTTCTCCTGGCGCCTGCCATCTGTGTCGAGGATCACATGTCCTCTTTCTCTTTAGTGGGATGGGTAAGTGATTATAACCCTGCCCACTGAAGTGATGGAGGGCACGTGTGCCACCAGTAAGCCATGTGTTTTTGTTACTACATGTTCTCAATCTCCATTTCCTGTCCCTCCCCATTCCTCCCTCCCTCTCCCCCCACCACTGATCACTGTGTCTCTCTCTGCGTTCCCTCCACTGCTCATCACTGCCTTAGGGTAGGGCCTTGTGCAAAAAATTTTTATTTTGGCCCCCTCTCCTCCAACCCTACCCAGAGGCATCGTTATCAGAGTCATTACTGCACACACGGTATAATGCCCTCAAAGTGTTCCCTACACAGTATCAAGAGACCCAACACATACATAGGTATCCAACATACAGTAATTACTAGTGATGAGTGAGTAGTAAAATGCTCGGGAGCTCGTTACCTCATTGAAGTCAATGGAAAACTCGAGCCCAAGTTCGGTAGAAGGAAGGACGTGTGAAAACCTGTCAACCTCAGAAAATGATGGAAACACAACAGAAATGCACAGGAAGCAGCAGGGGCAGCATGTATGGATGCCTATGTGGCTGCCTAATGGCACCATGCCATTTCTTGCCTAATTCTTGTCAACAGCCTGGTTAAAACAGAGGTATGCATATGAACCCCCCAAAAACTCAGCCTGACACAGCATGGCAGTGAGAACACAGGGAACCATTTAAACAGAGTTAGCATATGATGCTTGAAAAAGGGGGCGGACCCCGAAACGTAGAGGCACGCTCAGTCGTCATCGTGCCATCTGAGGAGAGTGAGAGTCTCAGAGGAGGAATGGAGCCGGCCAGAGATTTGGCATGAACATCTGAGGCTCCTGAATCCTGCGCGCTGTGGTGATTTATTTTGTTATATTTTTGTATAAGAAGATTTGTTATATCGCATAAGAAAAAAGAAAAAGAGTGGAGTAAGGAAATTTCTGAAGATATAGGTGTCCTGATTGCTTTGTTTTTGCTGTTGGATTGACCAAGGGGAGGCGACTTGGTGTAGGACTGTGCACACACAGTGCGATTAGGCACATGATTTTTTAGTTTTTGTGAGTTAGCATATGAAACACCCCAAAATTTAGCCTAACACAGCATGGCGGTGAGGAAAGAGTGACCAAGGTAGAAGCGGTAGCCAGTGAGCCTCCCAAAAATTTAACCAGGCACAGCATGGCAGTGAGGACACTGAGAACCATTAAAAGTGAGTGCGGAAGCAAGTGAGCCTCCCAAAAAATTGGAGTGAGGCCAGGGGCTGGGATTTATGGTGAACACAAACCTAGGTGCTGACAGCTAATGATGAAGATCGCTGGGGGGTGGTGAGGCCCTGGCCGCAGCTACACGGAAAAAAAAAAACACAGCTGGCTGGTTGCTGGGGACGCGATTAGCAGGCCCCTGGCAACCAGTCCCGCTCCTCCGCAGAATTTGACTTTGACTGTAGCAGTTGGAGTAACATTCCCTGCACCTCTCCCCCACTGCTGTTTTTTTTATTTTGAATTTGACTGTAGCAGTTGGAGTAACATTCCCTGCATCATGTGATGTTCATGGGGTATGGCTGTCTCAGCACAATACTCAACATAACTGCAGAACTGATGTGGCTCAGGCATCCTGGTTTTAATTCCTTGAGGATCTGGCAATTGCCTCATGCAAAGGGATCATCAGTTGAGGTCCTGCCTTACTAATTATGTGCTGCCCAACAACTAGAATTGTTATTTGTTTCTTTAGTCTGAGCAGGCTTTGTTTTTTTTTTGTTTTTTTTTTCTTTTTCCTCTTTTGTTTTGTTATCATTTTATGCCAGCAGACAGACACAGATCTGCATACAGACACGCACAGGTCTGTATACAGACACACACTTAAGAACAGAATACTGACAAAGTTTACCACTCGGTTTAAAAATTGTAAGAAAAACAGCTGAGTTTGCATTGTTCATTGTAGCACTATTTGGTAATAAAAGAAACACATGTTTGTGCATTTTTGAAGATCCTTCTCATATTTCATTTGAAAAGATGGTGAAGGTCAGCTTCCTTCATTTTATTTCCCCTGTTTTTGAAAGGCAATTTTCTGCCATGTTCTGCCCCTTCACAGCCAGAGGAGTATGTATCTTCTTAGGCTACAAACCCACTTTGCGGGTCTGCAGCGAGTCTCCTTGCTGCGTTTTTGCAGCGAGACTCGCTGCAGATCCCAGCCCTATACTTTCATTAGCAGAGAAACTCGCAGCAGGGATGTACATCCCTGCTGCGATTTTGTCTGCAGCCCGCCCCACTAACCCCCTAGCCGCCGGACATTATACATTACCGGGTCCCCGATCCTGCTTGCTTCGGGGCTCCCGATGTCTTCACGGCCCGCCCAGCCAATCAGTGCGCTGCGGCGGGGCAGCGCACTGATTGGCCTGGCGGAACGTGCCGGGAGCCGCCGAAGCAAGCAGGAGCGGGGACCTAGTAATGTATATCCTGGCTGCCCCCCCTGCAGCCCCGATCGCCCCCAGCCCCCAGATTCCTTGTGTGCTGCCCCCAGTAGTATAGACCCCTTGTCTGCAGCCCCCAGTAGTATAGACTCCTTGTGTGCTGCCCCAGTAGTACAAACCCCTTGTGTGCTGCCCCCAGTAGTATTTAGACCCCTAGTGTGCTTCCCCCAGTAGTATATAGACCCCTGTGTGCTCCCCCAGTAGTATTTAGACCCCTTGTGTGCTTCCCCCAGGAGTATATAGACCCCTGTGTGCTCCCCCAGTAGTATAAACCCCATGTGTGCTGCCCCAGTAGTGTAGGCCTCTTGTGTGCTGCCCCCAGTAGTATGGAACCCATGTGTGCTGCAATAGTAAGACAAAAATAAAAACAGTAAAAAAACATAAATAAAAACACATACTTACAGGCTCCCTCAGCTTTTCCCAAGTCATCTCCTAGCTTCTGATGTAGGCAACCTGATAAACAGAGCCTCATTGCACTGGAAATGCCCAGGTCTAGATGCTCCCTCTAGGAGTGCTCTTCTGTATACAGGAGAGGGACAGCATTTGTTTATAATGCTGTGGGGCTAGAAGAGGGAAATGGCCAACGGTAACCCTGACCCTAAATGTAAGAGGAGCACCTGGAGTACTTACACTCTAGGAATGTGTGAATGCAAGTGAGCGCACGCATGGCTGATGGACTGCCCCGGGTAAAGACTGGCCTCTTGTTACTGCAGGCATAATGCTGCCTGCGGTCACAAGAGTGATTTACAGTGCGAGGAGTCAATGGCTTCTCACTCTGTCAACCAGGGTGCCCTACTTTACTATAAGCATGCAGTGTCGGACTGGGGTACCTGGAGCCCACCAGAGGAAATGATCCTTGGGGCCCACCAATATAGAACCAGTGAGACACAACATGCTGACCCCGTCCTTTCCATTCATTCATCTGTATCTGTGACAGATCCCTACATTTATACAGCTCTTAGGGTATGCTGGGAGTTGTAGTTTCTGAGTGGACAACCGTTTAATAAATCCCTGTGTGCAGAGGCTCCTGGTGGCTGCAACCTGTGGGTGACAATCAACGGCCCTGAAGGTCCAGCAATACATTTGTCTACAGCGGCAGTTATCAGAGGTTTGTACTACTGTACTTCAACTCCCAGCATATCCTGAGGGCTGCAGACTGTCAGTATGTCAGTAAATGCTGGGAGTTGTAGTGCCTGCAGCTGTTGTAGTTGGGTCCTAGGTGCATTATACACTGGATGCTTTGTGAAAGATCAGAATACATAGATCTGTGGGGGATCAGTGTAGGAAAATGACCTCAGAACATCACTAATAGGGGATAGAACAAAAACATCTCCCCCTACCATATTATCACCATACTGTCACACTGTTCTGGGGACTGGACCTGGGAGCTCCCAGCATCTGGATTAATTATGATGGCACTAGTGTACTGTAGTGACCACAGGACTGCCATACATTGAACCATTTAGACACCAATGGTACACATGATCTGCACACTATGTAAGTGATTACAGTGCAGTAACTAATGACCAAGCGATGCTATTGATATATATCAATACCGATATTGCCAATAATACCAGTATATAGGAAGGAAATATTACCGCCATACTGTTAGGGCCCTATTACATCAACAGATTATTTGACAGATTTTTTGGAGCCAAAGCCAGGAATGGACTATACACAGCGAACAGGTAAATAAAGGAAAGACTGAGATTTATCCTCTTTTCAAATCCATTCCTGGCTTTGGCTTAAAAAAAAAATCTGTCAGATAATCTGTTGGTGTAATAGGGCCCTTACTGACCAAATCCTGTATACTAAAACCAATAAAACACAGTACCAGATAACAAGTTACAAATAATACCCCCACATACTGACTAACACCACCACATACTGACTAACACCAGCGCTGCTACTGACTAATTCCACCACATACTGACTAATGCTACTGAATAACATCCACTGTACACAGATCACTATCACCTCATCCAGTCATATAGAGGTTGACGCAGCTCTACACAGGCTCTATAAACCATATACATTACAGTGCAGTTACATCTGGTGACTCACAAGGGGCGTTTTCTCTGATCAGAGTTCTTCCCTTTTCATCTTCTTCTCCATCTGTCTTGGGCTGTTATGAGAACCTCTTTGAGCCACAAATCCACGGAATCTGCCAAAGAAACATATTAGGCTCCTCATTCTGTCACCATTCTCATTCTCATCTCATCTGTATTGTCCCCTTTACACCCTTATTTAGTGGGTAGGCTAACTGTATGTGATCCCCTTTATAAATGTCCCCCTGTATTATCCTGTTATCCCCCTTATAGATTCCCCCCCTGTTTTACCCCCCTTATACATGCCCCTCCCATTAGCCCCTTTAAAGATGGTCCCCATGTTACCCCCCCTTACAGATGGCTTCCTGTTAGCCCCCTTATAGATGGCCCCCTGTTAGCCCCCTTATAGATGGCCCCCCTGATAGCCCCCTTATAGATGGCCCCCCTGATAGCCCCCTTATAGATGGCCCCCCTGATAGCCCCCTTATAGATGGCCCCCCTGATAGCCCCCTTATAGATGCCCCTCCTGATAGCCCCCTTATAGATGCCCCCCGATAGCCCCCTTATAGATGCCCCCCCTGATCGCCCCCTTGTAGATGCCCCCCTGATAGCCCCATTATAGATGCCCCCCCTGATAGCTCTCTTATAGATGCCCCCTCTTATCCCCCTTATAGATGGCCCACCTTATAGCCCCCTTATAGATGGCCCCCCAAAGCCCCCTCATAGATGCCCCCCCTGATAGCCCCCTTATAGATGCCCCCCCTAATAGCCCCCTTATAGATGCCCCCCGCTGATAGCCCCCTTATAGATGCCCCCCCTGATAGCCCCCTTATAGATACCCCCCCAATAGCCCACTTATAGATGCCCCCCTGATAGCCTCCTTATAGATGCCCCCCCTGATAGCCCCCTTATAGATGCCCCCCCTGATAGCCCCCTTATAGATGCCCCCCGATAGCCCCCTTATAGATGCCCCCGATAGCCCCCTTATAGATGCCCCCCCAAAGCCCCCTCATAGATGCCCCCCCTGATAGCCCCCTTATAGATGCCCCCCGATAGCCCCCTTATAGATGCCCCCCGATAGCCCCCTTATAGATTCCCCCTCCTATAGCCTCCTTATAGATGCCCCCCCATAGCCCCCTTATAGATGCCCCCCCTGATAGCCCCCTTATAGATGCCCCCCCTAATAGCCCCCTTATAGATGCCCCCCTGATAGCTTCCTTATAGATGCCCCCTCTGAAAGCCCCCTTATAGATGCCACCCTGATAGCCCCCTTATAGATGCCCCCCCTCATAGCCTCCTTATAGATGCCCCCCTGATAGCCTCCTTATAGATGCCCCCCCGATAGCCTCCTTATAAATGCCCCCCCCCCCGATAGCCTCCTTTTAAATGCCCCCCAGTGCAGATAAAAAGTAATAAAAAAAAACTCACCTAACCACTCGCTCCCCCGCCGGCTGTCTTCTTCTCTTCATCCCCTGCTGACACTCCCTGTCCCGCATCCGCCCGGCGCACGCATCAGGAAGCTCTGTGCGTGCCGGGGCTGGTACTTCCGGTACAGCGAGCATCTCTAATACGCGCTCGCTTGTACCGGAAGTTCCGGCCTTCGGTGCACATAGAACTTCCTGATGCGTGCGCCGGTTGGGTGCGGGACGCCCCCCAAGGGAGCGTAGCATCAGCTGCGGGCCGGATTGCCTCTTGTGACCGCAAGACGGTCACAAGAGTGTGGTAAGGGGCGCCTGCGGCAGCACTGTATGGCTGTCGGGGGGCCCTGCCGCCCTACAGTCAGTGCGCCGCATCAGCGTGGGGACCAGGGCCTACCGGATCCTCCGGTGGCCCAGTCCGACACTGTAGGCATGTGATTAGACATGTTTATAAAGGGAGCCGTGCAGGACCCAGCGGTGGCCCCCAACACTTTTGACTGATGGGGTGATGCTCCCTGTGCGGTCACACAGTAAAAATGTCTTCTGCTGTGTCCCCTATATAGTAATGTCCCCTGCTGTTCCTCCATATAGTAATAATGTCCTCTGCTGTGTCCCCATATAGTAATAATGTCCCCTGCTGTCCACATGTAGTAATAATGCTCCCTGTTGTGCCCCTATGTAGTAATAATGCTCCCTGCTGTGCCCCCACATATAGTAATAATGTCTCCTGCTGAGCCCTCCATATAGTATTAATGCCCCCTGCTGTGTCCCTGTATAGTAATAATGTCTCCTGCTGTGTCCCCAAATAGTAATAATGTACCCTGCTGTGTCCCCATATAGTAATAATGTCCCCTGCTGTGTCCCCCATATAGTAATAATGTCCCCTGCTGTGCCCCTGTATAGTAATAACGCCCTCTGCTGTGCCCTCCATAAAGTAATGTCCCCTACTGTGCTCCCCATATAGTAATAATGTCCCCTGCTGTGCCCCTGTATAGTAATAACGCCCCCTGCTGTGCCCTCCATAAAGTAATGTCCCCTACTGTGCTCCCCGTATAGTAATAATGTCTCCTGCTTTGCCCCCATATATAGTAATAATGTCCCTTGTTGTGTCTCCATATAGTAAAAATGTCTCCTGCTGTGCCCTCCATACAGTAATAATGTCTCCTGCTGTGCCCCCATATAGTAATAATGCCCCTTGCTGTGTCTTCATATTGTAATAATGTCTCCTGCTGTGCCCTCAATAGAGTAATAATGTCCTCTGCGGTGCCCTATGTAGTAATAATGCTCCCTGTTGTGCCCCTATGTAGTAATAATGCTCCCTGCTGTGCCCCCACATATAGTAATAATGTCCCCTGCTGTGTTTCCATATAGTAATAATGTCTTGTGCTGTGTTTCCATATAGTAATAATGTCTCCTGCTGTGTCTTCCATATAGTAATAATATCCCCTGCTGTCTTCCATATAGTAATAATATCCCCTGCTGTCTTCCATATAGTAATAGTATCCCCTGCTGTGCCCACATATAGTAATAATGTCTTCAGCTGTGCCCTCCATATAGTATTAATGCCCCCTGCTTTGCCCCAACATATAGTAATAATGTCCCCTGTTGTGTTTCCATATAGTAATAATGTCCCCTGCTGTGCCCCATATAGTAATAAAGTCTTCTGCTGTGCCCCCAAATGTAGTAATAATGTCCCCTGCTGTGTCTTCCATATAGTAATAATATCCCCTGCTGTGTCTTCCATATAGTAATAATATCCCCTGCTGTCCCCCCCATATAGTAATAATGTTCTCTGCTATGCCCACATATAATAATAATGCCCACTGCTTCCGTCTGGTATACACTAATGTACCAGGACACAATAGCACTGCACACCACACTACTGAGTCCAGGTAAATTAGTATGTAGTAGGAGAGTGGCCCAAACAATCTCTAGCTGACTACATTATGCCAAGTGAAGTGAATGGGGCCTGTTGCACTACACCACACTATATGTCAGCATCTCTTTGCTGGTGGGATGCTGAAAGTGTATCTGTCATTATAAAAAAAACATTTGACATGTCAGATACATCATAGAGACACATCATAGAGACATAGTACACACATCATAGATACATGCCATAGAGACATCCTTGACATATCATAGAGACATTTCATAGACACATCATAGAGACATGTCAAAAAAATTTTTTTATAATCACAGGTACACTTAAAGGATAGCTATGATGTGGATGATCTGCTCTCACATATCCCTCCCTTCTCTAGCTGCTCCTGTCTTCTTATCTGCAGCTTTTATTACAGCAACTCAGGTTTAACCCTTTGACTGCTTTCCTCCAGATACTTCTGTTACATTAGCAGCAGAAGGGCAGTAGAAGGGTTAAACCTGACCTGCTGTAATAAATAAAGAGTTACAGATAAGGAGACAGGAACAGCCTGCCGGGGCCCCCTACCTGCCAGGCTGCCACCTTTGCGACCAATGTGCTATGCCACTGGTGGTAAGTGGTAATAAGAGATGGAGGAGCTTTAGAGTAGGGTGCTCCATAGGGGGAAAAGAGGGCACAAAATGGCAGGGGATCTGTAGGGATAAGAGGTACTGGAAGATGGTAGAGAGCTCTGACCTGGTTGTGGTCCCTAGAGGTGGTTGTAACCAGGCTGAAGGGGTCCATGGATTTTAAGTTTTTTAGTGGTCCTGGTCAGATGGGACCTGCAACAACTGGGCATATATAGCAGATTCTAAGGATATGCAATGGGAATATCTCTAATTGCCTCAACAACACTTACATGCAGTGGCACTCCTGTGAGCAGCAAAATAAGACCACGCTTCTTTTTTTTTTTTGTGTTATGAAAACTGTAAAAGTCCTCCCCCACCTCCCCCAACTTTTATATATATAATTTTGAATACACAGGATAGATTATGATTGTGAGCAGAGAGTCATCTGTTTACTCAGGATTTCCTAGTATCGTTCGGTATATGAAAATGGATTTTGTTTCTTTTGTTAAAAAAAAAAATCCAAATGTCATCTTTTTTTTCTACAGCTGGAAAGGGCGTACTCTACAGACCCCGTTATTGTAACTTTTCGGTACTAGACTGTGATATTTACGAGCATCTGGAGTCTACCATCAGTACCCGGGTTGTGCCTTCATTGTATACGGTGGTGTTTCTCTTGGGTCTACCAGCAAATGGAATCGCTTTATGGATGCTCATTTTCAAAGTGAAGAAGATGCCATCTACTGTGTTCTTAATAAACATGGCCGCTGCCGATCTGCTGTTCATGTTGTCTTTGCCCTTCAAGATAACTTACCATTTCATGGAAAACAACTGGATTTTTGGTGAAGCTGCCTGTCGCATAGTGACTGCCATGTTTTATGGAAATATGTACTGTTCGGTGTTATTTCTTATGGCCATCAGTATTGATCGCTACATCGGCCTAGTTCATCCATTCTGCGCCAAAAGTCTACATAACTCGAAACACTCCACATGTGGCTCCATTGCCATCTGGCTTGTGGCTATAGCCACTGTATCAGGATTTACTTTTGTGCCACAGACTAAAAAATTTGATGTACCAAACAAAACTACGTGCCATGAAGTCTGGGCAAACTGTGCAGGATATGAGTGGTATACACGGTATTTTCTTGGACTATTTATTGGGGGTTTTGTCATTCCATCGGTGGTCATTTTATTCTGCTATGTGCTGATTTTTGTGACGCTGGCAAAGAAAAAAGAATCTTACAGACGTGTGATTGGACTTATATCGCTGGTGCTGGTCACGTTCATTGTGTGCTTTACACCCAGTAACGTCTTACTTGTTCTTCATTACTTGGAGACAAAATGGGAGACACATAACCAACTGTACCTCTGGTATACGCTGGGGCTGTCATTGACGTCCCTGAATAGCTGTATAGACCCATTCATCTACTGTTATGCTTCTAAGGACTTCTGGGCATTGGTGAAAGATACTCTTTGCATTAGGGGGAAAGGATATAGTACTGTGTTTCTCCGAAAATAAGATCGGGTCTAATATATATTTTTTTTCTCTTAAAAAAGTGCTAAGGCTTATTTTTGGGGTAAGCCTTATTTTTGTTGAAACACAGTATGCCCCTACACTGTAGCCCCACTCTGTATGGTAGTTAGCTGCCATACTGTATGTCCCACTGTTAGGTTCCTATACTGTAAGGTAGTAAGAAAAAAAAAAACTGTCAGTAAATAGGAAGTGCCGTGTTTTCCATGATAACTATAAAAAAATAATGAATGGATATTGCAAAGTTGCTTTATATCACATCTACTGTTGATTTAGATTTTGAAAGCTATAAAGACAGTGACACTTTAAGTGAAATCCCCGTCCAGTCTCCTGAAGACAGCTTTTTAGTCTTGTGCTGGTTTAAAAAAACAAAAAAACTAACCGAAGGACGTCCAGGCCAGTACAGAGTGTCACAACTTAATGCGTCCATCAATTTCACGACTTCCTTTTCTGTGAGTGCGCAGATGACCGGGGATTCCTGTGATTATTCTCTATTTACACCAGCATATGACTAAAAGGGTACAAACCCACTTGACGTATTTGCTGCGTGAATCAGTCTTAAAAATAAGCAGGCAAAACGCAGGTTGGCTTTATACAATTGTTCTGCGTTAAAATACGCAATTGCGTATTTTTGAAGCGTGAAGCTTGTTAGCAAAGCATCAGTTGTTAACAACCTGTGCGAAAAACGCATGTAGCTTCACGCTTCAAAAATACGCAATTGCGTATTTTAACGCAGAACAATTGTATAAAGCCAACCTGCGTTTTGCCTGCTTATTTTTAAGACTGATTCACGCAGCAAATACGTCAAGTGGGTTTGTACCCAAAGGCTTTCTTCAGGAGACTGGACCTGGATACAAGTAAATGTACACAAAAAAGGTTCGGGATATAGGGCTTATTAGGTGTACCACACAAACAAACTTGGCTACAGTATCAAACTGTGCCACTAGGTGTCACCTCTATCCTTTAAACAAACAACCTACTTAAATATTGTACACACAAAATAGAGCGATGGGTACAGTTCACAATCCAAATTACATCTTTTTATTAGCATGATTTATAAAACATACATGATTAAAATAGTATACCATATAATACAAAAAGTATATATATAAAAAATGACCATAAAATAAAATGACAGTAAAAAATGTGTACACTAATTATTATGAGTTGGGTTACTGAGGACTAGCATGTAGAGATGAGCGAACCTCGAGCATGCTCGAGTTCATCCAAACCCGAGCGTTCAGCATTTGGCTGCTGAACTTGGATAAAGCCCTAAGGCTATGTGGAAATCATGGATATAGTCATTGGCTGTATCCACGTTTTCCAGACAACTTTAGAGCTTTATCCAAGTTCAGCAGCCACCGCTAATCAAATACCGAACGTTCGGGTTTGGATGGACTCGAGCATGCTCGAGGTTCGCTCATCTCTACTAGTATGAACTAAATATATTGCACATAAAAGGGGAATCATATAGGGAGTCTAACTATCTCTAGAGGACTTTGTAGACCTCTATAGATGGTTAGAATCCCTATATGATTACCTGATATATGGGGCCTTACTATGGGATCACAGTTAGTGAAAATAGCCGCTTATGCGGATGAACTTCTTTTCTTTATTACTGTGCTGTAACAGCCTGTTATATTACCCATATTATTACTATTGTTCATATTTTGTCCATTCAGTTTATATGGTATGTTTTCATATGTATGCAGTGCTGCCACCTAGTGACCAAAGTTTTATTGCATTGTTTTCTTTGCTTTCATAGCTGTTGACTATTTAGGGGTTTTCGTGTACAGTCTGGGAGATCTTGGTTTTATCCCTCACCCCTCCCCCCCTTCCCTCTTTCTCTCTCTTCTCTCATTTCTCTTTCTTTCTAATCTTTCTAAATTAGTTTAAGAGCTGCTTCTATTTTGCAGCTTCTGCTATTGTTAAAGGACAACTAAAAAAACAAACAAACACAGAAACACACAGTTCATACTCACCATCCCTCCGGTGACGATGGGTACTTGAATCTCCCGCCTCCCGCGACTCCATCACTGCCGTCCGGCGTCTTCGGAACTCCCTCACTTCCGGGTCCACGTAAAGTGAATGGGAGAGAAAAGGCTGCCGGTGCGCTTGTGCACCGGCAGCCTTTTCATTGGCTGGAGCGCATCACATGGCTTCCAGCAAACTCAGCCAATCAGGACTGAGCAAGCTGGAAGCCTTGTGATGCGGTCCAGCCAATGAAAAGGCTGCTGGTGCGCAAGTGCACCAGCAGCCTTTACATGTCCCATTCACTTTACCAGAAGATGCCGAGGAGGATGAAGACCTGGCCCACCCCCTGCTGTGACGACATCGTCACAAAATGGCGCCCGGGAGAAGAGAATGGGGTCGACTGTAATCGGGTATGTATACTTTATTTAACTTCCGGGGACCACTTATTTACACACATTACAAAGTTATATAACTTTAAAATGTGTGTTAAATAAGCTAAAAAAGAAAAACGCCGGAGTTGTCCTTTAATGTTATTACAGTGTTCATTTCTGGCTACTGTGACTGCAATGTACGTTATTCATTATGTGCTCATTTCTATATTTGCAGCCTCCAATTATCTGCCTGTTTTCATATGATAAAAGCTGATAAAGAATTTAAAAAAACAAAGAGGGGAGATCCCTTCTTCTTACCGAGCCGGGATCAGCGCCATTTCGACACTGATCTCGGCTCGGTAGATCTGGGCTGCAGCAGCCCAGAGTAATACAGCACTGATCTAATCTATGAGCACTAATCTATGAGAAAACAGTGCAGTAATAATAAAAGTTGAAGTGTGTGAAAAAAAAGTTTTATTAATAAAAAAAATCACCGCCCCTAATAAAAGTTTAAATCACCCCCCTTTTGCCATTTTATAACTAAAAATAAATAAATAAACATATTTGGCATCGCCACGTGCGTAATTGCCCGAACTATTAAATTATCACGTTCTCCTGATCTTGCACCGTAAACTGTGTAAGCACAAAAAAGTCAAAGTGCAAAGTTGCAGATTTTTGGTCAAATCAAATCCAGAAAAATTGTTATCAAATGTCATTAAAAAGTCGCATATATGCAAAGAAGATAGCAATAGAACGTACAGATCATGGCCCAAAAAATGGCACATCACACAGCCCCATATATCAAAGGATAAAAGCGTTATAAGGCTATGTTCACATTACATGAACATCCGGCCGTTCAGTGACCAACTGGGTGATCTTTCCGTCCACGGAGCTCTGATGCATCAGAGCTTCCCATAGCACACTTCTGCGGCCGGAATTCACTGAATTCCGGCCGCAGAAAACTGACCTGTCAATTTTTTCTGGCGCCGCACAGATCCCAGCCGGAACGTATACGACGTGTGTACGCTCCGGCCAGGATCCCATTGCTTAATAGGCTGTGTCACACACCGCAAAACTACGGCTGTAGTTCTGCGGCGAGAAGTACAGCCATAGTTTTACGTAGTGTGAACATAGCCTAAGGATGGTAACAGAGCAATTTTAAACACATTTAGTTTTTTTTAAAGGTTTTAATTTTTTAAAAGCCCTCAAATAAAAGTTACACAAGTTACATATTGTCGTAATTGTACCGACATGAGGAACATAGATGACATATCAGTTTTACCATAGTGCGAACACAAAACCCCCCAAAATCAAAAGAATTACACTCTTTTTTTTTTTTTTTTCAATTTCACTGCACAAATAATTTTTCTGGTTTTGCAGCCTATTTTATGGAAAAATTAAGTCTAACATTGCGAAGTATAATTGCTGTTGCAAAAAATAAGGGCTCATCTGGGTCTGTAGATGAAAAAATGCATGCGCTGTAGCGAAAATTAAAGCACAAAAAAGAAAATTGGCCTAGGAGGGAAGGGGTTAAGGAAGCACTATAGGGTGGCACAGGGCAGCGTGAACCTTGAAGCGCTCCACCCCCTGACTCACTGGCATTATAGCAGCTGCCGGGGGGCCCCCTTGGTTATTGGGGCCCAGGGCAATCATTTGTTTGCCTGCTTACACAGAGAATTAACTCAAAAGCAAAAACACCCAATACCTGTGAACTACGAAAAACAAAACCTGAATAACTTATATATAACAAATCCTACTAGAGCCACCTAGTGTCTAATGTGCATAATGCAGAATAACACTACATACAAAACGTGTTATAAAAACTGCATCATACCAATTGCAGACTGCCTATAGAAATAGACTCTGTTCACAACAAACGAGGAATAGCCAATATTATACCCCCAACTACTAAAAATTGTATGTGAGCTAACAAGCACCAAGCTGAGCTATTATCATAACCATACTTCCTGACAGCTACTAATCAAACAACAATAGAGTATACACTTGGAATACAAAACATGAACAGGAAAAGATCGGTCCAAAATATATCCAAGATATATTAAGCATTTTTTTTTAGCTGACCAACACACAGAAGGAAATAAAGCTACAGCTACCTTAGAAACTACATTTAATAAACCACTTTCTACAAAAAAAAAATAAAATAAAAAATAAGCACTGCAAAGCAAAAATAAAAAATCTGGACCAATGTGATAATCTTTCAAACTTAGATGGGAAACCACAGCTCCTTCAAGACCAAAAGAGGAAGTGACATACCTCCGGTATGGTATCACATGGTCTGTCATCTTTTCTGAAATGCTCCAGAGGCTGCATGATAGTTCCCCTTTAAGCAAGAGACACCACTAACAAAACAACACACTGAAGACCAAGGTAATCTCTAAACAAGTCAGGGACAAAGTTGTTGAGAAGTAAGGGTTGGATTATGAAAAAAAAATATCCAAAACTCTGGTGATCCCTTGAAGCATAGTTGCCAACATTTGAACATTTTTTTTCCAGGGACACTTTAGCATTGACAACAAAGGGTGTGGCTTATTGTGGGTGTGGTCTGTGTGGGGTGTGGCTTACAGTTGAGGTGGTTTGTAACCAGTGAAGTATTATGACATTCTCCAGCAGCTGTGCTATACTTACATACAGGGCCGGAGTGGGACTGAAAATCAGCCCTGGCACTCACACCCCTCCAGCCCACATACCATATCACACTTAGGTCGTGTTGTGTTGTATTGCAACTCATTTTTATTTACAGAAATGGTGCCAAGTCTATCTATCTACTATCTATCTATCTCCTATCTATCTCCCTATCTACTATCTATCTATCTCCTATCTATCTCCCTATCTATCTATCTATCTATCTATCTCTATCTCCTATCATCTATCTATCTCCTATCTATCTATCTATCTATCTATCTATCTCCTATCTATCTATCTATCTATCTATCTATCTATCTATCTATCTCCTATCTATCTATCTCCTATCTATCTATCTATCTATCTATCTATCTATCTATCTATCTATCTATCTCCTATCTATCTATCTCCTATCTATCTATCTATCTATCTATCTACCTATCTATCTATCTATCTATCTATCTATCTATCTATCTCTATCTCCTATCATCTATCTATCTCATATCTATCTATCTATCTCCTATCTATCTATCTATCTATCTATCTATCTATCTATCTATCTATCTATCTCCTATCTATCTATCTCCTATCTATCTATCTATCTATCTATCTATCTATCTATCTCCTATCTATCTATCTCCTATCTATCTATCTATCTATCTATCTATCTCCTATCTATCTATCTATCTATCTATCTATCTCCTATCTATCTCCCTATCTATCTATCTATCTATCTATCTCTATCTATCTCCTATCATCTATCTATCTCCTATCTATCTATCTATCTATCTATCTATCTATCTATCTATCTATCTCCTATCTATCTATCTATCTATCTATCTATCTATCTATCTCCTATCTATCTATCTCCTATCTATCTATCTCCTATCATCCATCTATCTCCTATCATCCATCTATCTCCTATCATCCATCTATCTCCTATCATCCATCCATCTCCTATCTATCTATCTATCTATCTATCTATCTATCTATCTATCTATCTATCTATCTATCTATCTCCTATCTATCTCCTATCTATCTATCTCCTATCTATCTATCTATCTATCTATCTATCTATCTATCTATCTATCTATCTCCTATCTATCTCCTATCTATCTATCTCCTATCTATCTATCTATCTATCTATCTATCTATCTATCTATCTATCTATCTCCTATCTATCTAT
The DNA here is from genome assembly GCF_027789765.1 of Dendropsophus ebraccatus. Taxonomy (NCBI): domain Eukaryota; kingdom Metazoa; phylum Chordata; class Amphibia; order Anura; family Hylidae; genus Dendropsophus; species Dendropsophus ebraccatus. The sequence continues at coordinate 32,007,076 of NC_091454.1, read as the reverse complement.
CTCCTATCTATCTATCTCCTATCCATCTATCTATCTATCTATCTATCTATCTATCTATCTCCTATCTATCTATCTATCTATCTATCTATCTATATCCTATCTATCTATCTATCTATCTATCTATCTATCTATCTATCTCCTATCTATCTATCTCCTATCTATCTATCTCCTATCTATCTATCTATCTATCTATCTATCTATCTATCTATCTATCTCCTATCTATCTATCTATCTCCTATCTATCTATCTCCATCTATCTATCTATCTATCTATCTATCTATCTATCTATCATCTATCTATCTATCTATCTATCTATCTATCTATCTATCTATTATGCAACAACAGGTTACAGCAGTGATAATATATATAAGTAGGGTCCTAGGGAAATTTTTAGGATATGTAAAATAATATTACACATTAACCTGTATAATGTTAGCACTGGTAAGACAATTTTCTATGCATGATAATACTGTATATCTCTAAATAGCTATTATAGTTACCAAAAAACACCAGTATACAGGAAGCGAATATCATCATTACTGTTACTGGCCAATCTATTATAAAGAGACTGATACTACCATTATTACAGTATACAAGTAACAGATAATACATCAACTACCATCATCACTACAACATGACTAATACCACTATGCTGTCACTGAATAAAATCCACTACAAGAACACAAGTATTACCAATAAAATGAGTATACACAGGACAAATAATACCATGACCACCGCCGTCATCACCATACAGTGACTGGATAATACTGCTGTACTGTCTATAAATAATTTTCCCTTTATACCACCAGTATATAAAATGCAATATTCTACCTCAGCATTGACTAGAGATGTTCAGAGCATTTGGGTTCATATGAACCTAAACTTACTGTAAGGTCACTCATCTCTAGCAGTGACCAAATAGAGGTAGAGATCCAGCTATACAAAGGATCTACAGACCTTAAAGGGGTAGTCCACCAAAAAAAAAAATTTCTTTCAAATCAACTGGTGCCATGAAGTGCCAGAGATTTGTAATTCACTTCTATTAAAAAATCTTAAGTCTTCCAGTACTTATCAGCTGCTGTGTGTCCAGCACGAAGTGGTGTTTTCTTTCCTGTCTGACAAAGTGCTCTCTGTTGCCTACTTTGTCCATGTCAGGAACTGTCCAGTGCAGCAGCAAATCCCCATAGAAAACCTCTCCTGCTCTCCAGACTGGAAATAATACAACTTCCTGTTGGGCATACAGCAGCTGATAAGTACTGGAAGGCTTGAGATTTTTTAATAGAAGTAAATAACAAATCTCTGGCACTTCATGGTAGCAGTTGATTTGAAAGAAAAATTTTTGGGGTGAACTACCCCTTTAAGAGTGTGTTCACACATAAAGGATATGCAGCAGATTTGATGCTGCAGATAGCTTTGTTACTCAATGACGGAACCTAACATCAAATCTGCTGCAGATCCTGTACGTGTGAATGCACCCAAAAAGTGATTATGCATGATTGTGCAGTTACATCCAGTGACTTACAGGAGGAGTCTTCCTACATGAATCATAAGTGACGTTCTTGGTAGTGAAAGCTGTCTGCTTTTTCCTTTTCTTTCCATCTGGCTATTCCCATCATGAAGATTTCTCCAGCCATGACTCTTCTCCCCAGAATCTGCGAGACAAACACTTTAGGCTCCACGTTCTAGCATCATCCTAACCTTATACCTCATTATAACCTTATATTCCCCATTGCTTTACACAGTAACAGTGCCCCCTCTGTGCTCCTACATAGGCAGTCAGGCCCAATATGTGCCTCCAAATAGTAGTCAGGCATGTAGCCCCCCACACATAATATAGATGCCCTGTGCAGTCCCACATAATATAGGCCCCCCCACATAGTATAGCCCTTCCCCCTGTGTAGCGCCTATAGTATATCCCCCTTTGTAGCCCCCACATAGTATAGCCACAACATATTATTCCCCCCTTCTTGTATCCCCCAAATAGTATAGGTCTCTGTGTAGCCAGCCCCCACATAGTATAGTCACAACATACAGGGATGTCACTCAGTATATGCACAGTATACAGGGATGTCACTATATGCACAGTATACAGGGATGTCACTATATGCACAGTATACAGGGATGTCACTCACTATATGCACAGTATACAGGGATGTCACTGACTATATGCACAGTATACGGGGATGTCACTCACTATATGCACAGTATACAGGGATGTCACTCACTATATGCACAGTATACAGGGATGTCACTCAGTATATGCACAGTATACGGGGATGTCACTCAGTATATGCACAGTATACGGGGATGTCACTCACTATATGCACAGTATACGGGGATGTCACTCACTATATGCACAGTATACCGGGATGTCACTCACTATATGCACAGTATACAGGGATGTCACTCAGTATATGCACAGTATACAGGGATGTCACTCAGTATATGCACAGTATACGGGGATGTCACTCACTATATGCACAGTATACAGGGAAGTCACTCACTATATGCACAGTATACCTGGATGTCACTCACTATATGCACAGTATACGGGGAGGTCACTCACTATATGCACAGTATACGGGGATGTCACTCACTATATGCACAGTATACCGGGATGTCACTCACTATATGCACAGTATACGGGGATGTCACTCACTATATGCACAGTATACAGGGATGCCACTCACTATATGCACAGTATACAGGGATGTCACTCACTATATGCACAGTATACAGGGATGTCACTCACTATACGCACTGTATACGGGGATGTCACTCACTATATGCACAGTATACGGGGATGTCACTCAGTATATGCACAGTATACGGGGATGTCACTCAGTATATGCACAGTATACGGGGATGTCACTCAGTATATGCACAGTATACGGGGATGTCACTCACTATATGCACAGTATACAGGGATGTCACTCACTATATGCACAGTATACGGGGATGTCACTCACTGTGTAGCCAGCCCCCACATATTTCCCTCCCTCCCTGCCACGATAGTATAGCCATAACATATTATCCCCCCCCCCGTGTAGCCCCCCACATAGTATAGGTCCCTGTGCAGCCAGCCCCCACATAGAATAATCACAACATATTATTCCCCCCTGAAGCCCCCCACACAGTAAAAGCATCCCTCTGTAGCCCCCCACATGGCATTTCCCCCTGTACAGCCCCCACATAGTATAGGACCCCCTCTGTAACTGTAACCACATGTTATAGGCCCCAAGTGAAGCTCCCACATGAGCATTTATGTAAAAAAACAAAAAAACAAAAGTATACTCACCTCTGGTGGATCCAGCAGGTCCTCTCTGGTCCGGTGCTGTATACGGGGATGTCACTCACTATATGCACAGTATACAGGGATGTCACTCACTATATGCACAGTATACAGGGATGTCACTCAGTATATGCACAGTATACGGGGATGTCACTCAGTATATGCACAGTATACGGGGATGTCACTCACTATATGCACAGTATACGGGGATGTCACTCACTATATGCACAGTATACCGGGATGTCACTCACTATATGCACAGTATACAGGGATGTCACTCAGTATATGCACAGTATACAGGGATGTCACTCAGTATATGCACAGTATACGGGGATGTCACTCACTATATGCACAGTATACAGGGAAGTCACTCACTATATGCACAGTATACCTGGATGTCACTCACTATATGCACAGTATACGGGGAGGTCACTCACTATATGCACAGTATACGGGGATGTCACTCACTATATGCACAGTATACCGGGATGTCACTCACTATATGCACAGTATACGGGGATGTCACTCACTATATGCACAGTATACAGGGATGCCACTCACTATATGCACAGTATACAGGGATGTCACTCACTATATGCACAGTATACAGGGATGTCACTCACTATACGCACTGTATACGGGGATGTCACTCACTATATGCACAGTATACGGGGATGTCACTCAGTATATGCACAGTATACGGGGATGTCACTCAGTATATGCACAGTATACGGGGATGTCACTCAGTATATGCACAGTATACGGGGATGTCACTCACTATATGCACAGTATACAGGGATGTCACTCACTATATGCACAGTATACGGGGATGTCACTCACTGTGTAGCCAGCCCCCACATATTTCCCTCCCTCCCTGCCACGATAGTATAGCCATAACATATTATCCCCCCCCCCGTGTAGCCCCCCACATAGTATAGGTCCCTGTGCAGCCAGCCCCCACATAGAATAATCACAACATATTATTCCCCCCTGAAGCCCCCCACACAGTAAAAGCATCCCTCTGTAGCCCCCCACATGGCATTTCCCCCTGTACAGCCCCCACATAGTATAGGACCCCCTCTGTAACTGTAACCACATGTTATAGGCCCCAAGTGAAGCTCCCACATGAGCATTCATGTAAAAAAACAAAAAAACAAAAGTATACTCACCTCTGGTGGATCCAGCAGGTCCTCTCTGGTCCGGTGCTGTGTTAGCTGCTTGCATATTCTGTTACCGGCAGCCCGGCCCCGGAGGCTCACAGCTCCAGCCCCGCGGCGCCTGCATCCCTCTCCTCCCCTGCTCGGGCGGGCAACAACGGATGACGTCACGCATCTGCCGACGAGCAGGAGAGGAGAGGGATGCAGGAGGCGTGGCTGGAGCTGTGAGCCTCCGGGGCCGGGCTGCATCGGGCTGCCGGTAACAGAATATGTAAGCAGCTAACGGCGGCAGATGCAGGGCGGCCACACAAAGTTCTCACGGCCGCGGGGGGCGGGGGGTGGGGGCTGGGGGGTGTGAGCGCGTGGTGGCCGGTGGTTTACTTAGCAGGGGGGCTGGTCGGCGGCCCTCCGACTGATAATCTGAGCAGCCCAACGGGCATTTGCCCGGCCTGCCAGATTATCAGTCCGGGCCTGGGTGGATCCAGCTGTCTGCATTTCAGTGATTTCTTATGGGAAGTTTTGCTTTGGTTTAAGAGTGGATTTGGATTACAAGCACGGTCCCAGAACGAGTTATGCTCATAATCCAAGGCACCACTTTATTTATAACAAAAACAATTATCCAACTAGAATGTTAAGCTCGTGTAGGGTAGTAAGACACATTCTGAAACTACTGCCTTTTGTTTCCTCATCTGGTGTGGAGAGGTCCTGCTCAGCTTCAGGCTGGGTTCATATGCTGTAAGACAGCGGCTTTTCAGTGACTCGGCCGTGTCACGGAACGGCCACTGTCTGTGAAATTCATCCCGACTGGTACTGCAGTATAGGTTGGATGAACTTCATTTATTATAGTGCTTGAAAAAGCACTATATTGTAATCCGTATTCTTCTTCTTCCGCTTCTTCTTCCAGCTAATCTTCTGCGATTAATACAGCCCTATTGCTTTGCGCACAGACTCGGTTCAAACTGCATTTCAAAGTCCTCAGCGCAGACAGCCGTGCTATCTATTTTTGTTTTCTATCGGATTTGTCATTTTTAAGAAATTTATGTTTAAAGACCCCTAATTTCACATAGGAAATAATGGCCACACTGTAAACGCTAACAGCTAATCACAGCACATATGCAAATAGCTGAAATATAGCAGCCAATAGAAATTCTATGGTCTTGTCAGTCAATTCCTGATACATCCACACAGTCACATGTCCACTATTGGCCAATAGAAGATGTAGAAGATGGAAGGTCCTTAACGATTTTGTCTCACTGACATGAGTAAGATTGTCATGGTGACCGAGCAATGTTCTTTACCATTATAAGAAGAAGATTTCAGTCAGTAAAGTAGCAGAGCTGAGCCAGTCATGTAGCAGAGCCAATACCCGCACTACATAGCAGAGCTGAGTCAGTAAAGTAGCAGAGCTTAGTCAGTAAAGTAGGAGAGCTGATACCCACATGAAACAGCAGAGCTGAGTCAGTGAAGTAGCAGAGCCAATACCCGCATAATACAGCAGAGCTGAGTCAGTGAAGTAGCAGATCTATGTCAGTGAAGTAGCCGAGCTGAGTCAGTGATATAGCAGAGCTGATACCTGCATGATACAGCAGAGCTGAGTCAGTGAAGTAGCAGAGGTACCAAAGTCGCTCTTAAAAGGGAGGTACCAAAGTTGCTCTTAAAGGGGCATTACATAAGTCGCTCTTAAAAGCAAGGTTCCAAAGTAGCTCTTAAAAGGACAGTACCAAAGTCACTCTTAAAGGGACGGTACAGAAGTAACTCTTAAAGGGACAGTACATAAGTCACTATTAAAGGGACGGTACATAAGTCACTCTTAAAAGGACGGTACATAAGTCACTCTTAAAGGGACAGTACATAAGTCACTCTTAAAGGGACAGTAATAAAGTTGTTCTTAAAGGGCCGGGGTCAGTCACTCTTAAAGGGACAGCACTAAAGTTGCTCTTCAAAGGATGGTACCTAAGTCTCTTTGAAAGGGACAGTACTTAAGCTGATCTTAAACGGACAGTATATAGGTCACTCAAAGCATTTGCACCAAAGTCGCTCCTTAAGGGACTGTACCAAAGTCGCTCTTAAAGGGAGAGTATCAAGTGTTAAATCTTCTCTTTAAGGGAAGTCAATGGTAAAGGGGTCCTCTTTTCACGCGCTATGTATTTCCCTGGAAATGCAAATCTAGTTCTCACTTATAGTCACTAGATGGCGCCAAAATGCTAATTTAAAGTAAGGTATCTGAGCCGTACATCAAGATAATAGATACTATGTGGTTATTCTCACTTACAGTCACTAGATGGCACCAAAAATGCTTATTTAAAAGCAAGGTATCTGAGACATAATAGGCTTCGCATACAGTAGCTCTGGTGTTGAGTTAAACAAGGAATATAAATATCAACTAGAAACATAGATTGACTACAAAATATTGCTTCGGGCAGAATGTTTAGGACAATCGAAAACAAATGAGGTACCTTATACAGTAGTAAAAGCCTTATAGTAAACCAAGTACTTGATTTATTGGTGTTCCTGACTAGTGTGGCAGCATGGGTGTAACTGGACCAGGAAAAGGGGTCCTGTCTGGGGATCTGGGGCACGACTGGGGCCAATATATTTACTTTCTGAGGAAACAGATCAAAATAATGACAATACAGAGAGGCATTAGTTACTTGTACTCTTCTTCTTGAAGACTGAGGTCTGAAAGATTGGTACTTTCACTTTCTATTGCAGGCAGTATATGACTAAATCACACTGCCTCTTTCAGGTTGACTGCTTATGCCGGACGGGCCTTAAATTCAGCATCGATCTTGGCAGTATATGGAGGTCTGTGCAGCAGTCACTGACAGAAGCAGAGGTTAGAGGGCAGAGAAGTAAAGTCAATGGACAAGAGACTGCACTGACAGGAGCAAAGGAGATATGAACTTTGTCTCTCAATTTAGTGTATGGCTATGCTGTTAAACAACAAGGTGGCTGTTTCTCTGCATAGGAACGAGAGATGAGTTAATTTAAAAAAAATAAATCTAAATATGGAGGACCTAGTTACAGTATGTGGACACAAAGAGGAACTTTTCACAATAGATGACACAAAGAGAGGCCTAATAACAGTATGGAGGCAAACAACCCAGTTACAGTATGGGGGTATAAAGGAAGACCTAATTACACTATGTGGGCACAGATGGGGAACTAATTAAAGTACTTCAACGTGGAGGACTAAGGGGGTCTAGTTAACAGTATGGGGGGGGGGACATGGGGGCCTCATACTATATGCGAGCACAAAGTAGAGTCTAATTGCCATGTGGGGGCACAAGGGGGATAATTACAATATGGTGGCTCAAAGATGGTCTAAGTGCTGTGGGTGGACACAAAGAGGGCCCTATTATGTGTGTTAACTAAAAGGGTAATATTAGTATATGGGACACTATTACACCGTAACTGTAGCTTTACCAGTTTTTAGTGCTGCTATTTAACAGGGATGGGGCACACAGAGGCTGGTCTTACAGAGGCTTCCGTACACATCTGTACACATACAGAGGCTGGTCTTACAGTAGACACCTGTCAGATATTGAGGGGGGGGGGGGTACTGTCTGGTAATGGTTACCTTGGGTTTGTTGTTTTTTATGGACTTCACCAACCCAATATTGAAGAAGCCAAGGTCAACCAGAAGGTGAATAGATGAAAAGTTAGAAAATGTGACAAATAGGATTGCATAACAATAATCTTAGTTAAACAGACACTAACTTTTCACACAATGTGTGTTCATCTGATAGCAGGAATGATCACAAGAAAGTCTCTTATTTATTGTCTTACACCATAAAAATGCATCTATTTTCCGCCACTATGGTGTCTAAAGAGAAGATTAAATACAGGAAATGGGGTAAGGCTTAGCTAGTGCTATGTGCAGGAGATATCCTGGACTGTGTGAATGTTTGTTCCGCCTGTCTACATATGGTCCACACTGTGCCTATAAGGTAAAATCAAGGTGTTCATGAGAAGTGCTGTTGGGTGGTGTAGAAGAGTACATCAGGGTGCAAGCTTGTCCTTTTGCAGAACTTTGGATCTTGCTAAGGTACCAGTGGACTGGAGGCCAGGAGATGTGGTGCAGGCCTGTGAAAAGATGCTTAAATGGAACCTGTCACCCTCCGTGCCGGTTTGAAGGCCGCCTGAACCCCAGATACTTCCGACAAGGATATCTCTGTCCCGGGACCGGTTCAGGAGTGGGACTTGGCGAGGTGGGGTAAGTATCCAGGGCTCTAGCGGGGGGTCGGGCAGCCTTCACCCCAGCACGGGCGATGACAGGTTCCCTTTAAAGAGTGTTTCTTGTAAAGTGAACTATGTGGGACTATGTTGTCCACTTACCGGGGCCTATTGTCCGGTGAAGGTCCGAGCTGAACATCATACGTGTTGCGCTCCCCCAGTAATATATAGCCCCCCTGTGCGCTCCCCCAGTAGTATATAGCCCCCTGTGTGCTCCTCCAGTAGTATATAGACCCCCGCTTTGTGCGTCGAAACCAGAGACAGGACAGATCAGCCTCTTGTGACCGCTGCGGTCAGTGCTGGTCCGAGCATTCGTTACGAGCGCTCATAGTTACTGTGCAAAGAGGAGCAGCGCAGGTATACTGAGCTGCAGCAGGGGTCCGGACAGCTGGTCGCCGTGGTCCGCCAGTTGAGGACCCCTGCTATAGACAATAAATAGAACACTGGTCATATATGCAGGGCACACCATTCATTCTGTGGAATAATGTTCTCAGGATTGTTGGGGTTCCCATTAGTTGGACCCCCACCAATCAGCTAGTTATTCCTTTTTCTATGGATAACTTCTTAGATGGGAATACCCCTTTTAGGAATATAACCCTATATAAATTTGTCATATACATTATTCTGTAGTCTGTAGTCTTCTTATGTGGCTTTCTCTGCTAAATTTTCTTGTCCTTGGAAACAGATGCTGGATTGTTAGTATTTTTGGAGCCAGATTACAGAAATGTCACTATATTTTTGTATTGTTAATAGAATGTTAGAGAGACTCTGTCAGCAAGTTCCTGCTGTCCTATCTCAGGGTAGCCTCAACTAGTGACAGAGAAGCTGAACAGAATGATGTATCACTTACATTGTTCTGTGCAGCTGATCCTGAGATATCCTCCTGAAAAACATGGACAATAAGTAGTCCTCTCTATTATGTGCATGAGCCCAGTAGTCCTGGATGTTCATGAGAAGCTTAAAACTCCACCCACCAGCTGCTGATTGACAGTTATGTATCCATGCTGTGTATAGGCAGTCAACTGTCAATCAGCAGCTGTAGGACGGGAATCCTATTCCTCTGCATATTAGGAGAACTGCTGAACATAATAATGTAAGTAATACACTGATCAGTTCAATAATTCTATCACTAGTTTATGCCCTTATTTAAGACAACATAAACCTAGTGACAGATTCCCTTTAATATTACAGATACACAAACTACTGAAGACTTCTATACATGTCTAGTTTACATGTAGATCCATCTACATTTGTTCTATATTTAGTAGATAACAACCACTAGTAACAAACATGGCATTTCCATGCTGAAATATGCGGCCATTCATTGTTACATCCTATAAATGTTTCCTGATCTCTTCTGATCTTGTTTTTCCCTTAAAGGGGTTGTCCGGCGAAAAAAATTATTCACAGAATAACACACATTACAAAGTTATACAACTTTGTAATGTATGTTATGTCTGTGAATGGCCCCCTTCCCCGTGTCCCACCACCCCCACCCGTGTACCCGGAAGTGTGGTGCGCTATACATTACCTGTCACGTGCCGACCACGGTCTCCGATCCTCAGCAGTGACGTCTTCTTCGGGAGGCCAGCGGATCTTCCCGAGTGCTGGCCGCCCTCTGCAGCGTCATCCGAAGCTCAGCCGCGATTGGCTGAGCATAACTGTGCTCAGCCAATCGCGGCTGAGCAGCTGATGACGTGGCCGCGTCATCAGCCGCTCAGCCGCGATTGGCTGAGCACAGTTATGCTCAGCCAATCGCGGCTGAGTTTCGGATGACGCTGCAGAGGGCGGCCGGCACTCGGGAAGATCCGCCGGACTCACGAAGAAGACGTCACTGCTGACGATCGGAGACCGTGGACGACACGACATGCGGTGAGTATAATGCACCACACTTCCGGGTCTAGCGTGGGTGGGGGGAAACACGGGGAAGGGGGCCATTCACAGACATAACATACATTACAAAGTTGTATAACTTTGTAATGTGTGTTATTCTGTGAATAATTTTTTATCGCCGGACAACCCCTTTAAGAGACGAGTAAGTGGGACATTGAGTCTGTTATGTCATGATTTATATATCAGTATATCAGTAACTCCTTAGTAAAGCTTTCACAAGCTGAGGTCTCTCAGTGGTATATGGTGCTGGACTAAAGGAGTGTTAGAGATCCGTAATATTCGAAAAATTAGGGGTTGCTCGGGTCCCACATTTTCAGTTTTAAAAGTTCTGCATTAAAAGAACAAATATAGCAACTTATTAAATAAATAATAATAACAGATAATACTGGGATTCCACATGTTTCGGGCATATTTCTCCCTTCCTCAGGGGTTAGACTCGTCTAACATGACCATAACAAAGTCATATTTTAGTGTTCAACAGAAAAAAAGGAAATTTTGGCATCACATCTATGACTCTGTTCACATTGCAGGTTGCACGCTGCTTGTGGCTTAAGTACAGACAAAAAACGGAAGGTGCAACAGCAACCCACAGGTGCAAGGGCTTACCATATATACTCAGTATATACGGTAAGCCCTTGCAACTGTGGGTTGCTGTTGCACCTTCTGTTTTTTGTCTATATTTTTGTGTTTGTAATTTCACACAGTTCTCTGAATTAAACATAGAAAATATTCACTACAGAACAGTTGACTTAAAACTAATGGTTGGGAATGCTGTGTTCCCTATGAACCCTATCATATGTGTGTAGTATTTCTGCAGAAGATATGCTGTGGTGACTGCCCTGCAGCTGCGACCGGTCACTTGCTAGGTGGTGATGTGTGACGCCACCTCTCCACCGACCATCCACCATAGTATAGCTCAGCCGGTTAGGAGGTTGTCGTGACGCCAGTGCTAACTCAGCACACAGGTGTGATGGTATACCTGCTTTTAGTTTTTTGTGGCTGGCTATATTGCTCCCCAATGGTCGGTGACCTGCTGGGTTGTGATGGGTCCCTTGGGCTCTTATCAAGGTCATCCGGAGTGGAGATATGACCCACCCGGACTGTCGGTACCACCACCAGCAGAAAGGGGAAATGACCCAAGGATAGTGTAGCCTGTGTGTAGGTGCTGGTGTAATGATCACTGGGTCCCAGTAAAATAAATAAACTTTTCTTTACTAGCAAGTCTCTGGTAATACAGGATAATAAGTGACTGTTGAGATACAGACTTGCGTTCACTGAATCTGCGCTGAGAGATACTGAGGTAGTGAGAAGAATAGCGGTGCTGACTTGGTTAAAGCGACTCTGTACCCACAATCTGACCCCCCGAAACCACTTGTCCTGGGGTCTGTTCAGCAGGTGATGCAGTTATTGTCCTAATAAACAACTTTTAAACTTGCAGCCCTGTGCCCTACAGCCGGGGCTTAGTGTATCTGTGCCCTAACTTTGCACCACCCCTCCACCCCTCCTCCCCACCCTCTTCATCATTAGGAAGGCCACTGGAACATTTTCTCCTGTCTGAACATTGCACAGGTGCCTTAGCGATCCAGCCCATGTTAAGTATTCACACAGCTGATGAATGGGGGACAATCTGCCTGGAGCATTCCTAATCATGAGGAAGGTGGGAAGGAGGGACAGAGAGGTTGTGCCAACCTAATACATACATAATCTAAGCCCCTGCCAGTTTAAAATTTGTTTTTAGGACAATAACTGCATCACCTGCCGAACGGACCCCAGGACAGATCTTGGATTAAAAGCAGCTATCCAAAGGTACAAGCGGTTTGGGGGGGTCAGATTGTGGGTACAGAGTCACTTTAAGTGCTGAAAAGAGGAAAGAGTGCAGAGGAGTGGAGAGGAGCTTGTTTTGAGAGTCCCAACCCAATGTAGCACTGTGCTCTGTCAGAACTTTAGAGGAAGAAGAATACTTGAGAAGTGAATACTTGAGAGAAAAAGAATGCTTATGTTTCGACCTTTGTTGCTATACCACCTTTTGCCCTGTAGTGTCGAGTTACCCGTCCTGCCAGGGTGACACAAGCCCCAGTTACCTGAGTTAAGCAAAGTGTCCGAAATTTTCCGGTGTCACCTGGGCTACTAGATAGAGTACATAGGCTCTTGGCTGCTTTGCTCTATCTAGATCAGTTCCTCTACTTTAGGATACTGTTCTGCACTGTGTTGAGATGGCTTGGGTTGGGGTGATACCTGACTTTTCCTCTCTTTAGTGTTCAGCACTGCATTGTAAGTGAAAGTGTTGCTTTAAGAAAGAAAGATTCTCTGTGTTCTCCATACTTGTACACTACAGCTGGTCTGTCTCAGACAGGGAACCTGTCAGAGCCAGGCTCCTGGCTAAGCTCAGCAGGAATGCCTGATCTGTGTGTGCTACTCCTCAGATAATCAGAGAAGAACTGAACCAGGGCTGTGGAGTTGGTAAGCCGCAGCTCCGACTCCAACTCCGACTCCGACTCCTTAATTTTATCAGGACCGACTCCGACTCCCGATTCCGACTCAGACTCCTGCTCCTTCATAAATGGCCAGTCAGATACCAGGGGAGTTATTTATCACACTGGCTCAGCAGCTTCTCCCTAATGTCCTACATGATCCTGGGGTGACTTCTGAGGGAATAAGGAAACATATAAAGCACCTTCTCCTGTGTGTGCAGTGGATGCAGCCAGTCTCCAGCCTCCATGTCCTGAACAACTCAGAACTAGACTAGATGAAGCAGGTGATCTTTTCCTGCTGACAATCTTCTATGTTTCTTACTAAATATTCACCATACTTAAAGAAACACTGCTAACAATGCCAGATCCCTGTGATATAGAGGTCAGCCATAGTGATATACAGGGGGTCACACATAGTGATATAGAGAGGGGTCACACATAGTGATATAGAGGTCACACAGTGATATAGAAGGTCACTGTGGGGGCACGCAATAGCATGCACACACACACACAGCCTGCTGCAGCCATAGCATACACATACACCCACACAGCCTGCTGCAGCTATGACACACACACACAGCCTGCTGCATCCATAGAACACACACACAGCCTGCTGCAGCCATAGCACACATACACACAGCCTGCTGCAGCCATAGCACACACACACAGCTTGCTGCAGTCATAGCGCACGCCACACACACACAGCCTGCTGCGGCCATAGCACACATGCACACAGCCTGCTGCAGCCATAGTGTGTGCACACACACACGCACAGCTTTCTGCAGCCATAGCACACACACACAGCTTGCTATAGTCATAGCGCACACACACACTGCTGCAGCCATAGCACACTGAAGAAAAACACACAATCTTCTCCCAGAGAAAAAACACCACACTGAGGACAGAGGTTACAGCTACGCTACTTATGTCTTCTCCTCCTCCTCTATATTACACAGGATATCTTCATATTACACTGCTGCTCATATACAATCATCCAGCATCCAGAAAGAGAACAGCACAGATCTCCCCCCCCCCCCCACACACACACACACAATGGACTCTTACAGCTCAGAAACAAATTGCCAAATAGTGACTGACAACTTTTCCATGACCACCCTTATGTAATAGGGCCAGTGTCCTATTAGAATGTTACTCATAATATATATTCATGAGCAAAACTTGTAAAATTCATATCAAAATTCAATTCAAAATTTTTTAAAGATTTTTTTAAAGATGGAGTTGGAACAATTTTTTCTGACTCCAACTCTGACTCCGACTCCAGCCAAAGCTAGCTCCGACTCCAACTCCGACTCCAGCCAAAACTAGCTCCAACTCCGACTCCACGACTCCGACTCCGAGCCCTGAACTGAACTACACTTCCTCTCCACATGTGTCTACTTCCTACAGGGTGCATGTAACAACCTCTGTGAGTGGTGGAGAAGAGAGTGTGAGAAGAAAAGAGAATAGAGATAGGTAGAAGAAAAGAGTCTCTCTCATTGATGCACAGAATCACAAGATACAATACAGTAACTCTTAGGTGACTACAGCTGTGCAACATATATACATAAATACACATAGTGACATCTAGTGGCAAAACTTATACAATACTTCATTACCACTTTACTTTTGAAGTACCAGGCTTTTGCGAGGGGTGTTCAAAACAGAAAGACCCATACCTGCATTTCTCTTTATTTTGGGCTTAAAGTGTACCTGTCACTAATAAAAACTATGGACATGTTCTAGGGACGCGTCAAAATTTTTTATTGGTGAGTGTTGAAACCCTCACAGATTAGTAGAATGAGCAGTAAGATGAACACCGCTAGCTTCTCTCTCCGCTCTGTGTCTATGAGACCTGAATGGCCCTATAAACTTGCACTCGGAGTCTGACCAGTAGAGATGAGCGAACCGGGTTCGGGTTCGAGTCGATCCGAACCCAAACGTTCAGTATTTGATTATTTGATTGTGTTTGCTCTAATCATGGATCGCAGTCTGAAAACCCAGACCACAGTGAAAATGTATGATACGTAGAGCTGTAC
This sequence comes from Dendropsophus ebraccatus, assembly GCF_027789765.1. Lineage (NCBI taxonomy): Eukaryota > Metazoa > Chordata > Amphibia > Anura > Hylidae > Dendropsophus > Dendropsophus ebraccatus. Next base: position 31,991,991 of record NC_091454.1, on the reverse strand, counting down.
AATCAAAAGTGCTTTTGAACTACAGATAAACTTTACGCTGTATTCATCTGTTTGTACTACCAGCAACTGCAAGTGCAAGTCTTCCAGTACTTATTATCTACTGTATGTCCTGCAGAAAGTAATGTATTCTGTCCAGTTTGATACAGTGCTCTCTGCTGCCACCTCTGTCCATGACAAGAACTGTCCAGAGCAGGAGAGGTTTTTTCATGTGGATTTGCTGCTGGTGTGGACAGTTCCTGCCAGGGACAGAGGTGGCAGCAGAGAGCATTGCATTTACAAATCTGTATAACTTTCTGAAACCAGTTCATTTAAAAAAAAACTTTAGGAGTACCCCTTTAATAAAAATATTAAATATTTAACAAAAGATTAAATAAAGTTTTAGGGATGACAAGATGGCATTTCCAGAGATCCATCCACATGTATTGTATTGGCATTTTCTGTACATTTACAATGTAGGATCCAGACCACAAATCTGCAGAAAATCTGCCATGTCTGCCTGCAATGAGGAAATGTTGAAAGCAGTAATTTGGTCACTTCAACATCAGTTGCTATATACCGCATTTGGTACTACTGAGAAATGAGATGTCACGGCAGCAATAACATTGTATGCAAAGTGCTTGCTAGACACTTTGAAAGGGTTGTCCAGGCTTAGAAAACCATGGCCCCTTTCCACCAGAAACTGTGGGAACATAGCCTAAGGCTCCGTGCACACATAGCAAAATTGGCGGAATTCTCCGCCACAAAATCCTGCCAGCCTCCCTGTCTATGGGAGAATGAACATGTTCACTCTTCAGCGTGGAGAGAGGGGGCACGCGAACCTCCCATAGACTGTCATTATGACAGGGAGGCTGGCGGGATCTTGAGGCGGAGAATTCCGCAGCAGAATTTCGCCAGTTCTGCTCCGTGTGCCGGGCCGTTTTAATACACTGGTGGGCCTGATGCAAAGCCTTCAAAAATGCCCCCCCCCCCCTGCCCTTTTTGGCGCCCCCTGTGTGCTCCCCCAGTTATATACAGCCCCTGTGTGCTCCCCCATTTATATACAGCCCCCTGTATGCTCCCCCATTTATATAAAGCCCCCTGTGTGCTCCCCCAGTTATATACAGCCCCCATGCGCTCCCCCAGTAGTATATAGACCCCTGTGCGCTCCCCCAGTAGTATATAGCCCTCCTGTGCACCCCCAGTAGTATATAGCCCTCCTGTGCACTCCTCCAGTAGTATATAGCCCTCCTGTGCACTCCCCCAGTAGTATATAGCCCTCCTGTGCACTCCCACAGTAGTATATAGTCCCCCTGTGTGCTCCCCCAGTAGTACATAGCCCTCCTGTGCACTCCCACAGTAGTATATAGTCCCGCTGTGTGCTCCCCCAATAGTATATAGCCCCCTGTACACTCCCCCAGTTATATATAGACCCCCTGTGTGCTCCCTTAGTGGTATATAGCCCTGCTGTGCGCTCCCTCAGTAGTATAGAGCCCCCTGTGCGTTCTCACAGTAGTATATAGACCCCCGCTGTGTGCTACCCCTGTAGTATATAGCCCCCTTGTGTGCTCCCCCAGTTATGTAGACCCCCTGTGTTCCCCCTTCCATATAGTATATAACATAAAAAACAAACACTTATACTCACTGATTCCGGGCATCTCCTCTTCACTTCACTCTTGTGGCCGCACTGCAGCAGTTACAAGAGGCCGCTCTCCCCCTGTCCTGGCGCCGACGGTCCAGTAAGGTCACTCGAGCACACAGAGAGCGGCCTCTTGTGACCACTGTAGCCACAAGAGTGACTGACAGGGAAGGAGCCAATGGCAGTGTCAGTGCTGCTGCAGGTAACTATGAGCACTTGTTAGGAGCGCTCATAGTTACAGCGCAGAGCACAGCAACGGGCGGGGGGCCTTGCAGAGGGGCCATAGATGGGTAAGTAGATTACCCATCCATGGCCCCCGCCCAACAAGCTGTTGGCCGGAGCCCTATGCGGCCGCACTGTTCCCACATAGCAAAGGCAGGCCTGCTCGGGGGGACCCTTTAACCAGTGGGCCCCTTGCAGATGCACCATTTGCCCTCTGATTAAAGCGTCCCTGTCCGTGTACTCGGAGCCTAAGGCTATGTTCACTCTATGTAAAAACAACAGCAAATTTATTTTAAAGATAACGGCCGTTGTTTGCACAACAGGGGCCCAGAAACAGAAATCCTGCTTTAACCCCTTAATGACGCAGCTGAATTTATATAACCTTTGGTTATTTTAATACTTTTTAAACATATTTTATCTTAATCTTTTTTTAGTGTAGATCCTGCGGATAGCTCAACAGTCCATTTTTGCTGAAAAACCCCTTTAAATTATGAAACATAAATCATTCTGCTTTGAAGAACATATGCTACCAATTATGATCTGCATGTTAAATGCTGCTTTGTATGGAATGCCCCAGAGTATGTGGATGTACAAATGTGTCTCCTATCATAATGTTACAATTGTCTCACATCAAGGATAACAATCAATCTTACAGGTTCCTAACAATGTTTGTCTCTGCATAGAAGTGGGTGCCACATAGGAAATACATCCTAAACATACTAGACTAGAAAGGAAAGAGGAAATAAAAAAAAAACTAAAAAATGTGCATCAAAGCCATACAACAGACAACTACAAATGACATCACAACACAAGTATACTAAGCCAGAAAAGGATGTGGAGGGTGGTAGTTTCACAACACACGCTGCAGACTCTGGTTAGTGTACTCTAGAGACAGTTCACGTACAAGTCATCCAGCAGCTCAGAAAGCAGCTCCGGCCATCGGGACTTCACTATGTCGTTACGGGTTCTGTATACCATCGGGGTTCTTTTTTCTCTTTTAAACATTTTAAAGGCTGCCTGCCCTAAATGTAAGTTGAATACTATTGTGTATGTGTATGTGGAAAAGCAGATAGATAATATTTTAGTGGCTGTATCATATTATTTATACATAGTATTAAAATATTTAGAGTTTTAGTTTTAACACTTTGCGTTCATTGAACTTAAGTTTGTTATTGACTTTATTTAAAGATGAGAGCATTGTGACAGATAATATATGAGCAGTGTACTGTCTGCCATGAGGAAGATAAAGAAAAGGAGAGAGAGATGATTATTAGATAGATAGATAGATAGATAGATAGATAGATAGATAGATGATAGATCAAAGATTCCTTTTTTTTTTTTTTTTAGTAAAAAGAATTCTAAAAAATAATTTTAAGCTTTTTAACCATTGTTTATGTTTAAAGGGGTTCTCTGATTAAAACTCACTTGTCCCCTATCTACAGGATATCCACAAGAGATCACGGGGGTCTGGCCTCCGTGCCCCTCCTCCCACCCCAAAAGTCTCCAGATTGGCCCCCAATTTTAAATACAGCCACAGGTGCTGTACTCAGCTCTCACTGACGGCTTCATAGAGAACGTGGTTGTTTTCAAAACAAAGGGCTGAGATCGCTGGGGGCATGAAGGTTATACCCCCTACAATCTCTTTCTTGTCCCCTATCCTGTGGATAGGGGACAAAGAAATTTTAATTGGAAAAACCCTTTAAACCATTGTGGTAGGATGTAGAGGAGCTGAGATTTTCATATTGCACTCTTGCATTGCATATACTCTCTTTTATTTTTGCACTTGTGGGTTTTTTTTGTAGCATTTTTCAATAATGTTTCTACCATACCAGAGCAGCCTTTGCACGAGTGGTAAAAGAGCCACTACATTTGTCTGATTTACACAAAAGGCTATACACTATATGGAAGAGGAAATACAACTATTTGGCCCTGTAAGCAACACTGAGTACTTATAAGATAATAGGTCTGTGAAATCATTGTAAAAATATATATCTTATGTGGGCACAGACGAAGCTTCTTTCTGTAAATCCCAGATTGATAGAGTGCTGCAGTGATGACCTTCTGGAAGTGTCTCCCAATTGCACAAAGGCTCCTTGGAGCTCAGCCAGAGGAACCATTGGGTTCTTATTCACCTCTCACAGCAAGCTATTCTTCCTCGAATACTTAGTTTGGTGGGACAGCCCAGCTCGAGAAAGATTCCTGATTGTTCCAAATTTTTTCCATTTAAAAATTATGGAGGCCACTGAGCTCTTGCGAGCTTTTTAGATTTGTAGCTCCACAATCTTGCCTCTGAGCTCTACAGGCAGTTCTTTCCTCCTCATAGCTTGGTGTAGCAACTTCAGAAACATGATCCAGAAAAGGGAGGCTAAATTTCAAGTGTAATACCAACAAAAATTGTGTAACGCCTGGAGTAGTGGATCCACTGGACCGTCACCAGCGATGGCACTAACCTCACCAGGGAGCGGAGTCTAAGGGGCCGCTGGTTCTCACCAGAGCCCGCCGCAAGGCGGGATGGACTTGCTGCGGCAGGCGACCCCCAGGTCGCTACCCCTGGCTTGGTTGCTGGTGATGGCAGGCGAGGCGTGGCAGGAGCAGTAGGCAGGAGATGGTAGTGGCAGAGGTCTGTCGACGTGACCGCAGGAGACAGGCTGAAGACAGGAGCAATAGAGTAACGGGGAAGCAGGAACCAGGAACAAGGACTAGGGACCAGGTAGCGGGCAGGAATCAGGAACAAGGACTGGGGACCAGGTAGCGGACAGGAATCAGGAACAAGGACTGGGGACCAGGTAGCGGACAGGAATCAGGAACAACAGGGAGCTGGGCCAAACGCTATGGGAAGCATGTAGAGGCTCCAACACAAGGGACAGGGCATGCTGGGATTTATAGGGGAGTGATTGGTGCAACTAACCAATTAGGGACGCACTGCCCCTTTAAATCTGAGACAGCCGGCGCGCGCGCGCCCTAGGAGGCGGGGACGCGCGCGCCGGCCGGCACAGCGACGGACAGGAGCGTGGAGAGGTAAGGCGCCCCCCGGGGCCGAAGTGACAGCAGCGCCGGGTCCCTGCCTACGGACACCGGCTGCTGCATGGGGCAGTGGGGAGTCGCGGCGGCGGCCCGGAGCACGGGACGCCGCCGCGGCCGTAACAGTACCCCCCCCCTTTGGCCTCCCCCTCTTTCTGGCCTGTAGGAACCTCTTGATGAGGTCTTGGTCCAGGATGTTAGCCTCGGGTTCCCAGGACCTCTCCTCAGGACCAAATCCTTTCCAGTCCACTAGGAAGGATCGTCTCCCTCTGACAGTTTTCATAGCCAGAATGTCTTTGACAATGTAAACGTCATCAGAGACCACTTGTGGAGCAGAGAGCGAAGCCTTATCGGAGAACCGGTTGAGGACCACTGGCTTTAAGAGGGAGACATGGAAGGCGTTTGGAATCCGCATCGTAGGGGGTAGGCGGAGTTTGTAGGTGACAGGGTTGAGGCGTTTTAGCACCGAGAAAGGACCGAGGAATCGAGGACCCAACTTGTAGCTGGGAATCTTGAGTCGACATATTTGGCCGAGAGCCAGACTTTGTCACCAGGGAGAAAATTCATGGCGGGTCTTCTTCTCTTATCCGCCTGGTCCTTCATGCGGACAGATGCCTTGAGCAGAGATTGTCGAGTCTGTTCCCAGATTGACTGCAGGTCAGATAACAACTCCTCCACGGCTGGGACCTCAGAGGATGGAGAGAGAGGCAGAGGAGGACGAGGGTGACGTCCATAGACCACATAGAAGGGTGACTTGCCTGTGGAGCTTGAGTCCAGATGATTGTAGGAAAACTCTGCCCAAGGAAGCAGACTGGACCAGTTGTTCTGGCGAGCGGAGACGAAATGTCGAAGATAATTGCCAAGGACCTGATTGACCCTCTCCACTTGCCCATTGGTCTGGGGATGATAGGCCGAAGAGAAGTCCAGCTTCACTTGGAGTTGAGAGCAGAGAGCACGCCAGAATCTGGAGACAAATTGTGAGCCTCGGTCAGAGACTATATGAAGAGGAAGACCATGGAGGCGGAAGATATGCTGAAAGAACAGCTGGGCCAGGCGAGGGGCTGATGGTAATCCAGGAAGAGCCACGAAGTGGGACATCTTGGAGAAGCGGTCCGTGACAACCCAGATGACTGTGTTACCCGCAGATGGAGGTAAGTCTGTGACAAAGTCCATGCCTATATGGCACCAGGGGCGGTCTGGGACTGGCAAGGGCTGAAGTAGGCCGGCAGGTCTTTGATGAGAGGACTTGTTTCTGGCACAGATGGTACAGGACGCCACAAAGTCTTTGACATCCAGGAGTAGGCTAGGCCACCAGTAGTGGCGGGAGATCAGTTGCCCGGTCTTTAGAACTCCCGGATGCCCGGCCACCATAGAGGAATGACCCCATTTCAAGATGCGTTTACGGAGTGCGGGGCGCACATAAGTCTTACCGGGAGGCAACTGCTGCAGAGTAGAAGTGGCAACTGGTACTAGGCGATCAGGAGGTATTATGTGTCGAGGAGATTCCTCTTGCCCCATAACATCGGATGCTCGGGATAACGCATCGGCCTTGATATTCCTCTCGGCTGGACGGAAATGAATGGTGAAGTTGAACCGAGAGAAGAAGAGGGACCACCTGGCCTGCCGGGGATTGAGGCGTTGAGCCGATTGGAGGTAGAGGAGGTTCTTGTGGTCCGTGTATATGTTAACGGGATGTTTAGCCCCCTCTAGGAGATGACGCCACTCCTCCAGTGCCAGCTTAATAGCCAGGAGTTCCCGATCTCCTATCGTATAGTTCCTCTCGGCAGGGGAAAAAGTCTTAGAAAAGAACCCGCAGGTTCTGGTCTTGCCTGATGTGTCCCTTTGCGAGAGGACTGCTCCGGCGCCCACAGAGGAAGCATCAACTTCAAGAGAAAACGGCTTGGAGATATCCGGGCGAACTAGAGCAGGAGCGGAGGCAAAGGCAGACTTTAGGCTATTGAAGGCATGTTCGGCCTCGGGAGGCCAGCGTCTAGGATCCGCCTTCTTCTTTGTGAGAGCCACTATGGGTGCAACCAGGGTAGAGAAGTGAGGGATGAATTGCTGATAGTAGTTGGCAAATCCAAGGAATCGTTGGATAGCTCTAAGTCCCTCAGGACGAGGCCACTGGAGAACAGCTGAGAGCTTGGCAGGATCCATCTGTAGGCCCTGGTCGGAGACAATGTATCCAAGAAACGGCAGGCTGCGCTGATGGAAAACGCAGTTCTCCAGCTTGGCATACAAACGGTTGGCCCGTAGTCTCCGTAGAACCTGTCATACATGGGACACGTGAGTCTGCTGGTCGTGGGAGAAGACCAGGATGTCGTCAAGATAGACTATGACGCAGACATAGAGGAGATCGCGGAATAAATCATTCACGAATTCCTGGAAGACCGCTGGGGCGTTGCATAGGCCGAATGGCATGACCAGATATTCGTAGTGCCCATCTCTGGTGTTGAAAGCGGTCTTCCATTCGTCTCCTTCACGAATACGGATCAGGTTATACGCTCCCCTGAGATCCAACTTGGAGAAGATCCTAGCTCCACGGAGACGGTCGAATAGTTCTGGGATTAGCGGAAGAGGATAGCGGTTCTTGACAGTCACCTTATTTAAGCCCCGGTAGTCTATGCATGGGCGGAGGGAACCGTCCTTCTTCTGCACAAAGAAAAATCCAGCGCCAGCGGGAGACGTGGATTTACGGATGAAGCCCTTCTGTAAGTTCTCCCGGATGTAGGAGGACATGGCTTCCGTCTCGGGCACAGAGAGAGGGTATACTCGACCTCGTGGGGGAGAAGTTCCAGGAAGAAGGTCTATAGAGCAATCATAGGACCGATGAGGTGGTAGAGAGTCTGCCTCCTTGGCCGAGAAGACATCCATAAAGTCTTGGTATTCGTGCGGTAGACCAGACAAAGGCTTGGCATTAGCAGGTGACCTCGTAGAGCACTTGGGTTGAGGAGGTCTCAGACACCTATTTGGACAGTCCTGGCCCCAGCTGAGAACCTCCCCAGTTCTCCAGTCCAGCTTAGGGGTATGTAATTGCAGCCAAGGAAGACCCAGCAAGATGGCGGAAGAGGTATGGCGCAAGACGTAGAAGGAGATCCTCTCCTGATGTAAGGCGCCCACCTGGAGGACTAGGGGTTCAGTCTGGCAGTGCACAGCTTCGGTAAGAATCTCGCCCGTGATCGAAGAGATAGACCGGGGTTGGGCTAGCTGTATCACGGGTAGCCGCCATCTTTGGACCAACGAAGCAGAAATGAAACTGCCAGCAGCGCCAGAGTCGATGAGGGCAGTAGTCTGGAGAACTTGCCCTGAGGGTGTCTGGATGGAGACTGGCATAGTCAATCTTGGAGAGGTGGCATTCACACCTAGGGAGACCTCTCCCACTGGACCTAGGTGCGAGCGTTTCCCGGACGCTGAGGACGTTGGGGACATCTCTGCCGAAAGTGATCAGCGCCACCGCAGTATAGGCAGAGATTCAGCTCTAGTCGACGGGCCCTTTCTTCAGTCGTCAAGCGAGCTCGATCCACCTGCATAGGAACTTCTGGAGACGACTGGGGCATAGGAGCAACGGGATTTTGGAATACCGGTGCCAACCGAGGATGGCGACGGGGCAGGCTCAGACGCCGTTCTTGTCGGACCTCCTCCTCTCTCTCGGAAAATCTGGTGTCGACTCTGGTAGCCAGTAGAATGAGTTTGTTCAAGGAGGTAGGAAGGTCTCGGGCAGCGAGCACATCTTTCACTCGAGTAGAAAGGCCCTTCTTGAAGGTGGCTAATAGGGCGGCCTCGTTCCAGTCCAATTCAGCTGCCAGGGTGCGGAACTGGATGGCATAGTCACCAACAGAGGAGCTCCCTTGAGAGAGGTTGAGGAGAGCTGTCTCAGCTGAAGTAGCACGGGCAGGTTCCTCAAAGACGGAGCGAAACTCGGCCAGGAAGGTTCGGAGATTGGCAGCAACAGGGTCATCTCGGTCCCACAGCGGCGTGGCCCAGGCCAGAGCTCTACCCTCCAATAGGCTAATGATGAAAGCCACTTTAGAGCGCTCGGTGGGAAACTGACTACTTAAAAGTTCAATATGCATGGTGCACTGAGCCAGGAATCCCCTGCACAACTTGGAGTCACCAGCATATTTAGTCGGGAGGGCCAGTCGAAGTCTCGAGGTGGCTGCTGGTGGTGGTGAGCGCTGGGCTGTAGCATGCTGCTGTAGGGCGGCAGTCAATTGCTGGATTTGCTGCGACTGTTGCTGGATTTGTTGAGCCTGTTGCGCGACCACTCTGGCGACGTCACGGAGATCAGGCACCTCGCCGGGATCCATGGTTGGAGCCTACTGTAACGCCTGGAGTAGTGGATCCACTGGACCGTCACCAGCGATGGCACTAACCTCACCAGGGAGCGGAGTCTAAGGGGCCGCTGGTTCTCACCAGAGCCCGCCGCAAGGCGGGATGGACTTGCTGCGGCAGGCGACCCCCAGGTCGCTACCCCTGGCTTGGTTGCTGGTGATGGCAGGCGAGGCGTGGCAGGAGCAGTAGGCAGGAGATGGTAGTGGCAGAGGTCTGTAGACGTGACCGCAGGAGACAGGCTGAAGACAGGAGCAATAGAGTAACGGGGAAGCAGGAACCAGGAACAAGGACTAGGGACCAGGTAGCGGACAGGAATCAGGAACAAGGACTGGGGACCAGGTAGCGGACAGGAATCAGGAACAACAGGGAGCTGGGCCAAACGCTATGGGAAGCATGTAGAGGCTCCAACACAAGGGACAGGGCATGCTGGGATTTATAGGGGAGTGATTGGTGCAACTAACCAATTAGGGACGCACTGCCCCTTTAAATCTGAGACAGCCGGCGCGCGCGCGCCCTAGGAGGCGGGGACGCGCGCGCCGGCCGGCACAGCGACGGGCCGGAGCGGGGAGAGGTAAGGCGCCCCCCGGGGCCGAAGTGACAGCAGCGCCGGGTCCCTGCCTACGGACACCGGCTGCTGCATGGGGCAGTGGGGAGTCGCGGCGGCGGCCCGGAGCACGGGACGCCGCCGCGGCCGTAACAAATTGTAGTTTTTCTTTTTTTAAAAAAATTTGCAAAAATTTGTAACATTCTGTCATTTTTATTATGGGGTATTGAGTGTACAATGATGGAAGGAAATCTTGAACTTCACTTTACAGTCAGTAAAAAATCCATCCCAAGTTTATTTCAAATGCCAGAAGAAAAAACAAATGACAACTCCCCATTAGATGTCAGTGGTTCATCTAAATGGTAGTCTTGCAGGACGGGAGTGGCAGTCTTGCAGGACGGGAGTGGCATTCTTGCAGGACAGGAGAGGTAGACTTGCAGGACGGGAGTGGTAGTCTTGCAGGACGGCCTGGCGTGGTAGTCTTGCCGGACGGGAGTGGTAGTCTTGCAGGACGGGAGTGGCAGTTTTGCAGGACGGCTGGGAGTGGTAGTCTTGCAGGACGGGAGTGGTAGTCTTGCAGGTCAGGAGTGGCAGTCTTGCAGGACGGGAGTGGTAGTCTTGCAGGTCAGGAGTGGTAGTCTTGCAGGACGGGAGTGGCAGTTTTGCAGGACGGCTGGGAGTGGTAGTCTTGCAGGACGGGAGTGGTAGTCTTGCAGGTCAGGAGTGGTAGTCTTGCAGGACGGGAGTGGCAGATTTGCAGGACGGCTGGGAGTGGTAGTCTTGCAGGACGGGAGTGGTAGTCTTGCAGGTCAGGAGTGGAAGTCTTGCTGGACGGGAGTGGCAGACTTGCAGGATGGGAGTGGAAGTCTTGCAAGGACTAGCTATCTTGCAGGATGGCTCAGAAAATGTGCAAAGACACAACAGGAATACAGAGTCTAGAGCAGGCATGTCCAAAGTCCAGCCGGAGGGCCATTTGCGGCCCGTGTTCTGAACTTTTACGGCCCCCCAGGTATCCAGCTTGCTATTATCTGCCTGTGTTATAAAGCATATAGCATGTAGCATGTAAAATGGTCGGCCCTCGCACATGTTCACTTCATCAAATTTGGCACTCTTCGAAAAAAGTTTGGACATGCCTGGTCTAGAGGAAATATCTCATGACAAGATTCTATAGAATTTTGCAAGAAATTCTACACCAGAAAAGCATCCAAAATCAAATGCTAATATAGCAAACCAGACTTAAGGAGATGAGGTGAAAGAGAATAAGAACAAATAAAGTCTTGGCCACAATGGGTTTAAGAGGGGGCTGCAGCTAGGTGTTGATGATGATGACGGATCCATGATCCTGTAGATTCCTCCAGTGCCAACTCCCTAATACTGTTGTCTGAGGTGATGGTGGGGACAGCCTTGTTCATGGTGAGGTGCAGTAGAAATCAGGTTTATATGGTACAACAGTGACTTTACTTGAAATAATAGGCAGTCTTTTCTCTTGAATAACACCTCAAAATGGCCAGAGATGGGTCACTAAGTTGGTGTGGAAGATTTGTGGTCAAATGGAGTCCCTTTTGTGTGCTGAAGTGAACCACGAGATAGGGGACAAGTAAGAGATTGTGGAGGGTCCGACCTCTGTATCCCCCCCCTCCCCCCGCTGATCTTCGTATCGGGCCCCCGGCTTCTTTATTATGGATACAGTCATATGCCGTACCTGCAGCTCTATTCATTCCTATGGAGCCACCGGAAAGAGCCGAGTAAACACTTTCTGGCTTACTCGATTCTTATCGGCAGCTACATAGGAATGAATAGAGCGTGTGTCACATGCATTACCCCTGGCTCTATTCATAACAAAGAAGGGGGGACCAAATAAGGATATTGGTGGGGGGTAAGGAGGTCGGACCCCACTCAATCTCTTTCTGGACAACCTCTTTACAGTAACTTATCCCTTACCCATACAATAAGGAAGAAGTGTCAGATTGTGGGCGTCCAACTTTTGTAAACCCCCACAATCCCACAATCTCCAGGATGGGGCCCTAACTCATTGTTATGATCAGGATAGTGACTCTGGGTAGCCATTGTACCTGGCTATCTTCAGCAGTTTCATAGAGTGAATGGAGTAGTGGCCTACATGCATGACAAACACTTGGGGCCCCATTTTGGCAATTCCAGGGGTCCTAGCAGTTGTAGCCCCCTCCCCACCATGATCTGACGCTGATCCTATATCTTGTGGATGAGGCCTTACCTAAAACTAGGCACAACAACAACCTGACATGGACCATACTCCAGCAAAAACTATACCTGCTGCCACCTTCTAAACATTAAAAGATGGGAAGATGACTGCATGACAGTATGCTTAGTAGCCAAGTATGCTTGCCCCAGAATGAGATGGTTCCATGAATTACCGTAATACCCATGCCACCATACATACTGACAGGGTTTTGCATGAGCAGAAGCCATTAGCAGTTCTGGCCCTGCGTGTTATCCCTAGCTGTTTATAGTAAGTACTAATTTCTGTATATATAATCTGTATATATAACAGGGGGGTCTGATATACTTGTCTGTACTATAGTTACATAAAATACTATGTAAGCATTGGAGAGGATGTAAACAGAGGGAAGTGTGAGGAAAACTTTTCTCTATTAATTCTGAGGGAAACAACATAAGGTGCGAATTATTCTGCCCTAAATAGGAAAAAAAATATTTCCTGAGTATGATCAGACTAGATTGGCATACAAAACAAGAAATCTATGCATTTATATAGGCATTTGGGGGGAGATTTATCAAACATGGTGTAAGGTGGAACTGGCTCAGTTGCCCCTAGCAACCAATCAGATTCCACCTTTCATTTTCCAAAGAGTCTGTGAGGGATGAAAAGTGGTATCTGATTGGTTGCTAGGGGCAACAGAGCCAGTTTCACTTTACACCATGTTTGATAAATCTCCCCCTTCATCTGTTCCCTATAATATCTCTACCACTTCAAATATATAGAGGTCAATTGTAAATATATTCTAATAGTGACAGTAAAGAGGAAAGGGAACACTCAGTGAACCACAAAAGATACAGTACACCCTATTGGGTACTTTAATGTACAGGACTATTGTAGTTCTACAATCTATGGGCACATTAGTAAAGTAGCTGATACCCAGAGTATATACGGTACACCTATATGCCCAGAGTGTAAAGTCAACTTGAAATATTTTGTTTTTTTCTCATCTAGGGTCTGAATTTTATGAGCGCCCTATTATGGCTCTTTACAGCTCAGAAATTGCTGTAAAATAGCCATGCCTATGTCAGACTGATTCATTGTGAAAGTCCCATCGCTGCATTCTTGATCTTTTGTAGCTGAGCCCCCGCTAGTAGAATAGGGAAATGAAGAATGGAAAAGGAGAAATGAGATGACACAATATACTTTGCATACCATGTGGCATGCTACTGGTGCTGATGTAAGAGCTGGGATAGTTGGGCAGGAGCCGCATTTGTGCCACTGACTGGTTTCCCACCATTGTTTTATGATATATTGAGCTGCTGAGTGTGGCTGAGACTAATGTCCTTCCTGTGGGGATGACACAACAAGAGAGGTGGAGGGGTCTATCTCTAGGTGGAAGTTGTCTCTGGGACTGAGAGAGAGAAGGGCTGGCAATGGGTCTGTACTTGGAGCTGTAGTGGAGCCATGTGTCTTGATATACAAAAAAGGCAGCAAGAACAATAGGGAGGCTGTAAAGGCCTATCAGGTCGAAGTAAAGGATTTTTTAGCTCACCACACCCGCAGCAGCTCTCCCGCCCGGTGCACGGCAGTGCAAGCTTCACCAACAAAACATAGGGTAAAAGCCGCCAATCCTGGGATACGTCCAAAATTTGGTCTTTATTAAATCTTTACATGCAAAAATAACAAACCCAGCGGCAGAAGCTGACGCATTTCGGCCTCTCGACCTTACTCATTGCACCTTACTATGATTAAGGGCGAGAGACCGAAATGCATCAACTTCTGCCGCTGAGTTTGCTATTTTTGCATGTAAAGATTTAACAAAGACCGAATTTTGGACGTATCCCAGGATTGCAGGCTTTTATCCTTCCTGCAGGTCAGCACCAGCTTCCCCCTCATTCCCTGCTCGCTGTCTGAACTATTATATGCACCAACAGAGCAAGTGGGGAGAACCGGGGGGGAGGGGAGGGCGATGGGCGGCCGCAAGGAGTTGAGGAAGGGGCTGCCCAGACGATCTTTAGATTGTTTGGGTGGCCCATAGAAGTGGGCAGCAGACTGTCGTCATCATGATCAGGATTTTAGAACCTGCTGAAAGCCAACGATCAGCCCACATTGAGCATGTCCGCTGATCGTTGCCTTTCAACATGAGTTATTACACGAAACAGTTATCGGTCAGAAAGGCCGGTAATCGGTCTAGGACAGCCAATAATCGTTAAGTATAACAGGGCCCTAAGGGTAACAAGTCACATAATTATGGCCACCAGCTCATATCCAGAATAAATACCATGTGCAGCATGGACAGCATCTAGATGGAATATGAGTGACTCAATAAGGTCTTGGTAGGTTGTTACAGGTATGTGGAGCCATACTGACTGCATCCCACAGCTGCTGGAAGGTGTTTGGGGGAGGATCCATAAAGCAAACTTGACCATCAAGGTGGACCCACAAATGCTCAGTTGGGTTCAAGCCTGGAGAAAATGAGGGGTGGGGGTGGGGGCTAGGGTGGTACTAGGAGGTCTTGGTCATGCTCTTCCATGATATGTCACATTGTCTTGCTGAAAGATCCCGTCTACCAACAAACCATTTGCCTCTTGTGAGTAAAATGTACCACTTTAAACGTTTAAATATCTTTTGCCATGCCATTTCCCCTTACAAGGTGGTCAATGTCTGAGCCCTCAACTTCCACCAAGATATGTTACAATTGTTTGATACTAGAGAGCAAACCAGTCTCCAGAACCTCTCTGCAGACATCTGTGAGCACTTTGCTTACTCTATCTGGCTTATGCATGACTAATACCTCATGCTTAGCTCTGTGTGCGTTGTTTGTATATCTTATTTCTAGATCTCCCAGTGAGAACATGTGTAACTCACGTCTTGTTAAAAGATGAAATCTCCACCTCATATGGCTCACAGATGGTCCTAAAGTTCTCCATTAACCAGTGGTATTCCTTCTAATTGTAACCGCATGTCACACATATTATTGATATGATAATAGGAGGGACATTTGCTATGTAAATTAAGTATATAAAAGGAATAAAAAGTAAAAGCTCTGACATCGCTAGGACTCCCACTGGTGAGAAGAATGGGGGTCTTATACCTGGCGTGTAGGTATATATTGGAAGTACTGTAGGGCATGACTAGAAGAATCTGGATACTAGGACCGACACAGTAGCATTGGGCGCAAGGAACAGGGAGACCAAATTATCATGAAAAAGTAGATCTCAGAAGGGGTAGAGGAAAACATGTCCTTTAAAGGAAACTCTTCTTGAGGAGATAATCATAGCAAAATAGCTGTGTATCTACAGCCAGATTTTTTGATCACTATTCGAACCACATTGTCTATTTCCCCATGACATAATGATGTGTCACTGTGCAGTGATGGCATCTGTAGCGGGATCAAAGCTGACACCCCGTGCTAGAAATATATTCTCAAATGAAGAGCACTGTATGGTTATTATTAGAGATAAGCAAAGCAAATCTTAATAATTGCGATTCGCGGCGAATCAGGCATTAAACTTGCTTCCTAACGATTCATTAATTCATCAGATTCGCTTCGCAAATTTGGTAAACAGTTGGCTGCATATGTTAGCTTACAGAACTGTCTTTTGGCTGGAGCAAGGGATTACCCTGGGTGACTGTTGTTCACTATACTGTACTATACTATACTATACTATATATATATACTATATATATATATATATATATATACTATATATTGTTCACTGCGTGCTGATCCAAAGTCCACTACTGTCCATGGTGGAAATTGAATGACTGACTGGCTGATTGACATTTTTTTTAAAAATTGGCATTTTCCAATTTTGACATTGAAAAAAATCGCTACTCTGTAATAGTCCTACTATTGTAGCTACTATACTTTGCCAGTTTTAATAAAAAAATTTTGTATGCAATTCACAAATATTTGCTAATCCTATCCCAAATAGTACCCTAAGCCTACCTCGGCTACCCTTGTCCTGTTGTCACACTGATATTTTGCAAGGTTTGAGAAGAAAGTTTCATTGAGAAGAAATTTTCATAAATAAGTTGTGTGCTAGAGCAGAACCTCCTGTTTGTTGATCCCTATAGTATGAATTAGGTAACTCAATATACTAACCACTGTAACTGCTTCTGTGGTGTGCGCCTGCGTGGGTGTTCGACCGGTCACTTGCCAGATGGTGATGTGTGAAACCACTACTGTGGTGGTTGGTCGGAATATAGTTTAGCCTGTAGTTGTACTGTCATGACACCAGTGTCTGTGGGGCACAGAGGTATGGAGGCACACCTGCTTTTAGTTTAGGGAGGCTAACTATATCCTTTCCCCTGTGGCTGGTGACCTGCCGGGCTTTGAGGGGGTCCCTCGGGTACTTATCACGGTGGTCCGGAGTTGTGAACCATGCAGACTATCGTTACCGCCACCCACAGAAAGGGGAGATAAACCAAGGATGTGTAGCTGCCGGAACAATATTCACTGAGTCCTGTTACGATAAAAAAATCTTCTTTAATGTGAGAACACTTTATACAATAGTTGACCATAGACTGTAGACATGACTGAATAGAATCTGGGCTGAGAGCCATACAATAGAAGAGCTGAACTGACTTGGTTGTGCGTTGAGAAGTAGAGTGAGCTGAGAACAGTAGAGAGGAGTTTGTGCTTTGAGTTTAGAGTAGTGAGAGGAGTTTGTACTGAGAGTCCCAACCCATGGTAGAAGTGTGCTCTGTCGGAACTTTAGAAGAAGTAGAATACTAAAGACTTGAAAGTAGAAGTTTACTTGTGCCCGTGTTTCGACCTTAGCTGTCGTGTACCATCTGTTGCCCTACAGTGTCAGGTGACCCGTCCTATGAGGGTGACACAAGCCCCAGACCTTGTTACCTGAGTTGAGCAGAGTGGACAAGATTTCCTGGTGACACCTATGCTGCAAGATAGAGTATGTAGGCTTCTAGCAACTGCTCTATCTGGATTAGTTCCTCTAGGTATTAGGATACTGTACTGCACTTATAGAGATGTTCAGCCAGGGCCCAGCTGAAATACAGCAGGAACTGTCATATCTTGCATCCTCTCTCCACCAAGACTTAGGTAAGACTAAGTGTGGGTGTGAAAAAATGGTAGAAAAAGGTCAGCTCACCATGTGAATGTGTCCCACTGTAGAATGGTAACTCTCTTGTAATGGAGCAGGTGATAGTAACGTGGGCCGTTCACCCAGATAGAGAGTCCAAAAATATATAAGAGAATCACAGCTCCAACATTTGTAAAATAAAAGTATTAAATAAATCTTTATTTCCGAAGCAAGTTAAAAACAGCACGCCGACGTGTTTCAGGGTCAAGCCCCATATTCATGGGGGATATGAATATGGGTCTTGACCCTGAAACGCGTCGACGTGCTGTTTTTAACTTGTGTGTTTTTTAACATGCTTCAGAAATAAAGATTTTTTGATAATTTTATTTTACAAATGTTGGAGCTGTGATTCTCTTATACTGTATATTTTAAGTGTGGGTGTGTACTTTCTCTCCCCATGTGATGACTTCCTACAGGAGGTGTAATGTCCCCTGTGAGTGGTGGAAAAGAAAGTATAAAGAGAAAGGAGCATAGAGATAGGTAGAGAAGAAAAGAGGGCTCTCATTGGTGCACAGATCATAACAAACAATAATCCCTTATTCATTACAGCTGTGCAATATACAAGTACAGTTACATACAGTAGCGACATCTAGTGGCAAAACTTAGGTACTACTTCATTACCACAGTTACTTGAAGTACACACTTTTGCGAGGGGTGCAAAATACTAGTAACACCCGTGGTGGGACACCAAACTTCCTTGTACTATAACAGATTATACATTGACTAGGAGTTACTTGTATGATTTAGCCATATAATACAAGGAAGCAATGTCATTCTTTAGGCATCAATATTAATGCGAAATGTTTAATACCAATTGAATACATCTTTACCCTATTGGGTGGCAAGTGTTAAATTGTGGCCCTCCAGGTAGACAGATAAATCTTTGGCTGTGCAGGAATGATGAAAATTGTAGTTTTGTAACATTTGGAAGGACACAATTTATTGGTATAGGTGTTTTTATGAAGAGTGTTGGTGGCTACTACAACTACTTTAACCCCTTAAGGACAGAGCCTTAAATGGCCTTACATGTACGCCTGCCGTCGTTAAGGGGTTAAAGAGGTACTGTTTAATAAATTTATTGAAAATAGCTTCATGATATAAACATTTCTTTCATTTTATTTTCTAACAGTAATGTGTGGGACATTTAACTTTTATGCAGCAGATATTTAATCTCTATTATGCCCCAACAGCTGTAGTGTAGTAGTCAGGAAACAAAAAAAAATCACAACTGAGAAATATTTGTATGTAAATTAGTGTATAGCAGGCTAGGGCTGTTGAACAACTACAATCCCTATCATGCCCTGATATGTTTGTTAGTGTTTATGGTACATTCCTGGGGATAAGGGCTGCTGTTTTATTGTTATAGATGTATACTGTTCTTTAAACTGTTGAGTTACAGTACCATTCTCTGTCTTGCTGATTCTGTACTTTGTCCTCCATTTACCTTGCTACAGTCTCTGGCGTTTGCCCACCTTTTACCTGTTCCTGAATACCCGTTCTTTTTATTACTTTGTACATTGCTGCCAATCAGTTCTGACCTCTGTCTGTTTTTGTGACTATGCGTTGTACCTTGCTCACCCTCCCTGTTGCTGACCATTCTTTTCTGTGTCTTTTGCTTGTTATTTTGTCTGTCTGTGTTTTGTCCTTACTACAGAGCAGGGACTGTCGCCCAGTTGTGGATGGTTGTTAGGGCTTGCTCTGCAAGTAGACAGCAACAGAATGGAGGGTACTAGCTCTAGGGCCCACTTGACCTATCTCTATGTCCCCCAGGGCCCTGACAATGTCATCTTCTTTTTTTTCTACAGCTGGAAAGGGCAGACTCTACAGACCCCGTAATTGTAACTCTTCACTACTAGACTGTGATATTTACGAGCATCTGGAGTCTACCATCAGTACCCGGGTTGTGCCTTCATTGTATACGGTGGTGTTTCTCTTGGGTCTACCAGCAAATGGAATCGCTTTATGGATGCTCATTTTCAAAGTGAAGAAGATGCCATCTACTGTGCTATTGATAAACATGGCCGCTGCAGACTTGTTCTTCATGTTGGCTTTGCCCTTCAAGATAACGTACCATTTCATGGAAAACAACTGGATTTTTGGTGAAGCTGCCTGTCGCATAGTGACTGCCATGCTTTATGGAAATATGTACTGTTCGGTGTTATTTCTTATGGCCATCAGTATTGATCGCTACATCGGCCTAGTTCATCCATTCTGCGCCAAAAGTCTACATAACTCGAAACACTCCACATGTGGCTCCATTGCCATCTGGCTTGTGGCTATAGCCACTGTATCAGGATTTACTCTTGTGCCACAGACAAAAGAATTTGATGTACCAAACAAAACTACGTGCCATGAAGTCTGGGCAATCTGTGCAGGATATGAGTGGTATACACAGTATTTTCTTGGACTATTTATTGGGGGTTTTGTCATTCCATCGGTGGTCATTTTATTCTGCTATGTGCTGATTTTGGTGACGCTGGCAAAGAAAAAAGAATCTTACAGACGTGTGATCGGACTTATATCGCTGGTGCTGGTCACGTTCATCGTGTGCTTTACACCCAGTAACGTCTTACTTGTTCTTCATTACTTGGAGACAGAATGGGAGAAACATAACCAGCTGTACCTCTGGTATACGCTGGGGCTGTCATTGACGTCCCTGAACAGCTGTATAGACCCATTCATCTACTGTTATGCTTCTAAGGACTTCTGGGCATTGGTGAAAGATACTCTTTGCATTAGGGGGAAAGGATATAGTATGTCATCAGAAGGCACAAAGAGATCTAAGCTCACATTGTCATCAGATAAAGAGATGGTAAAAACTGGGGCCTAACACTTCAGGGACTTAGGTTTGACTGTTTCCTAACCGTGAAGATGGTGTACATAACAATAGACTCTTAATAGTTCTGCTTTTTATCAATGTTTTTCTATATCTTAAGCCAGCCATGAAGAAAAGTACAAAAAAGGCTTCTTTCTACTGACATGTCCAATGCTTTTTCCTCCCTGACTTAAGCACTGCCAAAGTTTTAAGGCCGCTCTTTATCCACCTTTTTCTAGGTTAATAGACAATGTTACAATGCAAGCGGAGGTCAAAAGACACCAGAATTGGACTTCAGCTTTCTTGGGGCCTAACAATGCCTCAGAGTGCTCAGATACTCCCAGGACTTACAGTCGAATTTGGACTGAAGTGTGTGACAACCAATGTCAAGAGTAAATGTCAAATACAGTATATAAAAACCTGTTTCAAGGCAAGCTGTTAAATAAAAATTGGAACTCAATGAGATGAGAATTATAAAAAAAAAATATTGGACAATTAATAGCATAAAAATAATGAAGATGGAAAATACTTACAAGATCTATCTCTATCTAGCTTCCCTAAATCTTTTCCTAGATCTACCGTTAAACACTGACCTTAATACCAGACATCAATGAAAACCATAATATGGAAAACTGACACAAACAGGCAGAGGTCTCTAGGACCCAAGGACATATACCAAGGCTGAGCAGTACTGAGCTGAGAAGCAACATGATCACACTGGGAGAAACAATGGCAGCTGCAAGACTGAACTGACAGAACACAATAAGATTAGAGCAAGATTCTAGAGACATACAAGGCAAACACAAATCTGTTGTTTCCTGCACCAACGAATGGTGGCAAAATTGTGCAATTTTTTCCCCACAAGCCCATTTTTTTTTTTTTAAGAATTTGCGCCGACTTGCATTTTGCACAAAAAAAAAATTGCACAAACAAAACTTGCACAAAACGTTTAGCAGTTTTGCCACTCTGCATGGCGCAGGAAATCATAAATCATAAATAAAGACCCAAAGAGCTTAAATGCACAGAGCATGTGCTGTAAGAGATTTAAAAGAGGCTTATCAGAAACATATACCTCTAAAGAGCCACACTGAGCAGTATGGTCAACTGATCAACCCCCCCCAGCTGACCATCACAGGGATTGGTGCAGGTTGCTCAGCGCTCCTTTATCTGTCAGTGTTAGGCTCCGTTCCCACTGAGCAAAGGTAGCGGAATTCCGCGACGGAATTGTCCGCCGCGGAATGCCGTTAGCCTCCCGCTCATAATGGGACTCTATGGGAGGCGCGCGCTCCTGCCCTGTCCGCGCGGAAGAATGAACATGTTCATTCTTCAGCGCGTACAGAGCAGCAGCGAGCGCCTCCCATAGACTCCCATTATGAGCGGGAGGCTACGGCATTCCGCGGCGGACAATTCCGTCGCGGAATTCCGCTAGCTTTGCTCAGTGGGAACGGGGCCTTACAGTCACGGCCGTTTCTGGGGGTTTCTGACCTCAGGCGGCAGCCCCTCACTAGCAGCAAACAGTGATTTACCAGTGATTGCACCTGCATTACTGGACTTTTAGTAATGGTGGTGCAACCAATTGCTGCGTTGCCCCTTTTGCTTGAATCGGAAAAAGTTGCAATACCTTGCACCCTTGCTACTAAAACTACAGCCATGGAGGTACGATCACTGGTAATCTCTGAAGAGACTGTGCCATTCACACATCCACAACTTATTGGTGGGATTCGGACCCCTGCGAATGAAATATTCATGGTCTTACAGGTAGACCATGCATTTTAGAAGGCTGAATAACCCCATTAGACATGCTTCAGCTACAATTCTGTGTGACTTGATGTGCAATCTATGGGTCTTCTATTGAGGAGCATTTGTAGGTTTTATTACAAGACTAACCCTAAACTTTCATTGTCAAAGAAAGTTATAAAAATGATGAGTAGAAAAGTTATCTGGACTAATGTTTAGTAATTCATGCATAATATTTGGTAGAACCGATATAACTCATGTAATGTGTATGCAATGTATATTACATGAATTAGATGCACTTTTGATATATATACAGGGCCGCTTCTGCCATACCTCCCAACTGTCCCGGATCCGGCAGGATAGTCCTGATTTTCAGGTGACGTCCCGCTGTCCCGGGACAGCCCCCATGTGTCCCGCTAACCTGCAGGAGCTGCTCACGCCGTACTGGCCATTTGGCATTTCAGGCCGGTATTTGATTCCGGGGACTCCTTGCTGCTACGGAGGTGGGGTTGCCTGACAGCATATCCCAGCTCTTCACAGTAAGTGCCATAGCCGGCCTTAGCCTGTGTATATTCTCCGATCAGCAGCTGCCAGAGCGGGAGATCAGCACTCTGCAAATACAACTACAGATCTACATAGTGCCGAACTCCTGCTCTGGCAGCTGCTGATCTGAGGTCGCACACAGAACCATCCTAGGAGCCGCATTACACAGGGTGGTGAGGAGAAGACAGGCTGTCACCTACAGCTACAGGCTCTTGCTTCCTGATGAACCTGTTCTGCTCTCTGCTCGGCTGTGGTAAATGTCAGGTACTCGGGGCTGTAGGCTGCACATAGGACATATATATGTGTGTGTGTGTCTCTTATCTGCCCTGTATGCAGGGCCATGGGAGGGGGGGCTGGAGGGGCAGCTGCTCCGGGCGCAAGGCCAGGGGGGGGCGCCAGCAGGGCGACATGAGGCAGGGCCGGGACAAAGAGTAGGCAGGGGTAGGTGATGGCCTAGGGCGCCAAACGTCAGGGGGCGCAGTCTGGATGGGTAAGTAATTAATTTACTTAAATAGTGTGTAGAGAGGTTCACCGGCACTACTCCTGTTATATGGTATGGGAGAGCAGTCGGGCGTGCTTGGGGCTATTGCCAGTACACATAGGGGGTGCTCCTTTAAATGCACGTTTGGATAGCAATATATTCTTGTGTATAGAAAAAAAGATAAGGGCACTCACCCATCTGTAGTGTACAAACTTCAATCTTTATTTCATGGTGTGGTTAAAACATCCGATTAGCACACTAAGTCGGAGCCATACCATATCACAGTGTGGTCATGATGGCCATTTCGCGCGCATGCGCGCTTCCTCTTTTTTTCTATACACAAGAATATTTTTTTCTATACACAAGAATAATTAATTTACTTACCCATCCATCCGGCCCCCGCTCGCCCGCCCTGCACTGTAACTATGAAGCGATGGTAATGAGCGCTCATAGTTACATGGTAGATGCAATTTCCAAGTGAATCTATGTACTCTTGATGACGTCCCACTCATGTGACTTGTGTGGGAGGAGCTTATGTTTTCCCAGCCTTTTTTAGCAGTAGTCGGGAGGCAGCCGGTCAGGGTCAGTCAGGAGTCACTTGCTGCAGGGTTTGTCTGTTTCCTTGACTTTCTGTGAGGCAGGAGACTACAGTAATGGCTGTGTGAGGAGTTTCTGGGCATTGGAAATAGTAAGCTACTCTCTGGGGGCATTTTTTATGAAGTTTTGCAGGGTCAGGGGTCTGTAGTGATGTGTTATGCAATGGTCTGCAGGGGTCTGTAGTGATGTGTTATGCGATGGTCTGCAGGGGTCTGTAGTGATGTGTTATGCGATGGTCTGCAGGGGTCTGTAGTAATGTGTTATGTGATGGTCTGCAGGGGTCTGTAGTAATGTGTTATGCGATGGTCTGCAGGGGTCTGTAGTAACGTGTTGAGCGATGGTCTGCAGGGGTCTAAAGTAATGTGTTATGCGATGGTCTGCAGGGGTCTGTAGTAATGTGTTATGTGATGGTCTGCAGGGGTCTGTAGTAATGTGTTATGCGATGGTCTGCAGGGGTCTTAGTAATGTGTTGAGCGATGGTCTGCAGGGGTCTGTAGTAATGTGTTATGCGATAGTCTGCAGGGGTCTGTAGTAATGTGTTATGCGATAGTCTGCAGGGGTCTGTAGTAATGTGTTATGCGATGGTCTGCAGGGGTCTGTAGTAATGTTATGCGATGATCTGCAGGGGCAGGGACCTACAGTAATGGTGTTATGCGATGATCTGCAGGGGCAGGGACCTACAGTAATGGTGTTATGCGATGATCTGCAAGGACATGTAGTAGTGATGATCTTCAGGGTTAGGGGTCTGTAGTAATGATATGTGATGGTCTGCAGGGTCAGGAATCTGTAGTAGTGATGGTCTGCAGGGTCAGGGGTCTGTAGTAGTGATGGTCTGCAGGGTCAGGGGTCTGTAGTAGTGATATGCGATGGTCTGCGGGGTCAGGGGTCTGTAGTAATGATGGTATGCAACGATCAGCAAGGTCAGGGACCTGTAGTAATGTGTTATGGATGCGATGATCTGCAGGGGCAGGGACCTGTAGTTATGATGGTCTGTGGGGTCAGGGGTCTGTAGTAGTGATATGCGGTGGTCTGCGGGGTCAGGGGTCTGTAGTAATGATGCTGTGCGTCACTTGTCACCTGTTGAGCAGCTCCTCCATCCTCCCTGCGCTCTCCTCATTCTCCTTTCATCTTTTGGCGTAGGCCGTGTCTCTGTCCAACGCTGCCCGCACCGAAAGATAGAAGGAGAATAAGGAGAGCTCGCAGAGGATGAAGGAGGAGAATGAGGAGAGCGCGCAGAGGATGAAGGAGGAGAATGAGGAGAGTGCGCAGAGAATGAAGGAGGAGAATGAGGAGAGCGCGCAGGGGATGAAGGAGGAGAATGAGGAGAGCGCGCAGAGGATGAAGGGGGAGAATGAGGAGAGCGCGCAAAGGATAAAGGAGGAGAATGAGGAGAGCGCGCAGAGGATGAAGGAGGAGAATGAGGAGAGCACACAGAGGATGAAGTAGGTGTCGGGAGAGGAGATGCGCGCTGCTGCGAGAACGCTGCCGGGGAGCAGGTGACAGGTGAGTTGAAGGTTTTTTTTATGGAGGGGGCATAAAGGGCCAATAAAATATATCTGGCACAGAAGAGGGCATAAATCTTATTAGGGGGAGTAAAACTGATTGGGGGCATCGGGGGGGGGGGGGAGCGCTAAAAGTAATTGGGGGCGCAGAGTGGCATATATCTGGCACAGAGGAGGACATAAATCTGTGGGGGTGGGGGCTAAAACTGATTTGGGGCACGAGGAGGGATAAAACTGATTGGGGGCACAGAGGAGTTGGGGACTAAAACTGATTGGGAGCACGGGGGGGGGGCTAAAACTGGGGGCACAGAGGGGGTGGGGCTAAAACTGATTGGGAGCACAGGGGGGGCTAAAACTGGGGGCACAGATGGGGTGGGGCTAAAACTGATTGGGGGCACGGGGGGGGGTGCTAAAACTGATTGGGGCACAGAGGGGGACCCTAAAACAAGTAAATGGCACAGAGGAGGGCATAAATCTGATTGGGGGACTAAAACTGGTTGGGGGTGGGGCTTAAACTTGTTCGGGGCACAGAGGAAGGCCTAAGACTAATGGGGAGGGGGTGCATAAAACAACTAATTGGGGGATGCTAAAACTGCTGGCACAGAGGAGGGCATAAATCTGATTGGGGGCACAGAGGGGGTGGGGGCTAAAACTGATTGGGGGCATGGGGGGGGCTAAAACTGATTGGGGGCACAGGGGGCCCTAAAACTGATTGGGGGGCACAGAGGGGGGCCTAAAACAACTAATTGGCACAGGGGGGCATAAAACAACTAATTGGGGGCATAGAGGAGGGGCATAAAACAACTAATTGGGGGCACAGAAGGGACAATAAAATATATCTTGCACAGAGGAGGGCATAAATCTGATGGGGGGGCTAAAACTGGGGGCACAGAGGGGGGGCCCTAAAACTGGGGGCACGGGGGGCCCTAAAACTGATTGGTGGCACAGATGGGGGCATAAAACAACTAATTGCGGGCACAGAGGGGCCAATAAAATATCTGGCACAGAGGAGGGCATAAATCTGATTGGGGACACAGAGGAGGGCCTAAAATTGATTGGGGGCACAGGGGGTAGGGGCTGAAACTAATTGGGGGCAAAGAGGGTGTGAGGGCTAAAACTGATTGGGGCACAGAAGGGGCATAAAATATATATTTGGGGGGAGGGGGCTATATGGCTCCAAAGGGAAATTGTATCTGGGGGAGTGGGCATACCTGTCAACAAGAGGTATATCTGGCTGTAGTGGGCATACTTGGTTGTCTCATACCTGGCTGAAGGCTACAAGAGCCATACCTAGCTACTAGGGGCATACTTGGCTACAGGAAGCATTGCATCTAGCTACAGGGTGGGCATTATCACTGGGCACAAAGGGGGCATAACAATGGCTACAGGGGCATTATTAGTACAGAAGGAAGATTTATTATTGGGGAAGGGGACATAATTACTGACTACGGTGGGGGGGGGGGGGGGGAGAGAGATTATTATTAGACATTACTACTGGCATTATTACTGGGTCCTGGCTCATTAAGGCAACTTTTATATCAATTGCATCCTTGGGAGTACTCGCCTGGAGCATCTCATGAAATGGGGGTACATGACCAGTTGGGAAGTAATGCATCCTCACTTAACCCCTTGGGTGCCAGAGTGTAAGCAGCTATCTGCACAGATACTACATACTGTAAGGAGCAAAACACCTGTCAAAATGATGGGATGATGGGTGTTCTGCTTCTGCTTTTTTTTTTGTCTCTATTGGATCTTTATATCCAGAGCATTCTGTATTCCCTGGACTGGATTGATGTTTTGGTTAAATAAAATGATCAACGAGAAGTGTAGGGGTGTTTTTATTTGAATAAAAAAAAATTTTTTCACTTGTGTCTTGTTTTTTTGTGTTTATTTTACCGTAGGGCTGGGTGATCAAATTAATTCACCCAAAATTTGATAATCGGAAAATTGATTTAAAAAAATTAAAAAATCATTGGACGGAGTCGCGTTATTGGCGGCCTCCAGCTGCTGAAGCAGAGCCTGGGGAGGGAGAGCCCCCAGCAGTGTCCTCTGTCCCTGCCGTTGACCCACCCCCATAGCAGGACGATTACACGCTCTCACGGCTGCAGACATGCCCGGTCTCTGGAAGAGGCGGCCTCATGGACTGCAGGATAGGGTGACTGGGGCAGAGATGGTAGCGTTACTGTGGTTACTGGAGCTGTACAGCAGGAACGGGGGTCTGCACTGCGCCCCTGATTTCCAGTAACCGCAGTGACGCTACCATCTCTGCCCCAGTCACCCTATCCTCTAGCCCCAGCAGCTTCCAGAGACTGAGAAACTCCATGTTTGCCTGGGAGGGGAATGTGTGTGCCTGGATTGAGAGGAGGAGTGTACCAGGCATGTGCCCTCCCCCCCCAGACTGCCCCTTTTCAAGGTTTCATGGGGCCCCATGAAGTTGTTAGCTATGGGACCCCATGACTCCTAGCTACGCCCCTGCCCCTCATCTGTACCTGTACTACTATTACACCCCTTAATCTGTTCCTGTGCTATTGCTAATACACCCCTCATCTATTCCTGTACTATTGCTACTACACCCCTCATCTGTTCCTTACTATTGCTACTACACCCCTCATCTGTTCCTGTACTACACCCCTCATTTGTTCCTGTACTGTTGCTACTACACCCCTCATCTGTTCCTTACTATTGCTACTACAGCCAGGGCCGCCATCATGAATTTTGGGGCCCCATACAGCCAAAATGTCAGCCCCCCCCCCCCCCTATTAGCACAAAAATTTGCGATGTGCCTTTAACTAATGTTTCCAGAAACATTTGCTTTGGATGCATCCCACGCCAGCTGAGTTCCGTACAAGAGCCCTATTAATTAAAATAAAAACATGATGCTCGAACTTCCAGCAGCAGCTACGTCTGCACGCCACTCCGGAGAAATTAACTCTGTGGCAGGTACCCTTTAAGAATTACTGTCATTCGAATTAAAAGGGTACTCCGGCCAATATTCATATTTTATTGTATTGCCCCACAAACGTTATATAACATCTAAATATACTGGGGGAGATTTATCAAACATGGTGTAAAGTGAAACTGGCTCAGTTGCCTCTAGCAACCAATCAGATTCCACCTTTCATTTTCCAAAGAGTCTGTGAGGAATGAAAGGTGGAATCTGATTGGTTGCTAGGGGCAACTGAGCCAGTTTCCTAGCGTTGAGGCATGTAAGAGACTAGGAGGCCGCCTTTTCCCTGCCCCACTTCCAATCTCTTGCAAGACTTGGTAACTGAGCAGATAGTGACGGCCCCTGCCTCTGTATCTGATGTTACCAAGTCTCACATGAGATGGAAAGTGGGGCTCGGAAAAGGCGGCCTCTTACATGCGCCAAAGCTAGGACTAGGGCCACCAAACAGACATGTCACTGAGCCAAGATGGTGCCCAATCCTAGCCAGCAAGACATGACAAAAGCATTTTTCTATAGAGTTCAAGACTGCGGATAATAAGTGCAGATAATGTAGCACTATGCCACCAAAAGCAGTAGAGACAGAATATTTAGATGTTATATAACTTTTGTGGGGCAATACAATAGTTAAATATCAATTATGGCAGGAGTGCCCCATTAACTTTTAACATGTGTGCAATATGTATAAAGTTTAGACTTGTCAGGGTCTAAACCCGCTCCAATCATTGGCTATAGCCAAGTAAAGTGCACAGTATCATGGCTCACTCCCCAGCTCAGGGCTCAGTAGCATGGCTGACTCGCCGGCTCATTGCACAGTAGCATGGCTCACTCCCCGGCTCATTGCACAGTAGCATGGCTCACTCCCCGGCTCAGTGCACAGTAGCATGGCTCACTCCCTGGCTCAGTGCACAGTAGCATGATTTACTCCCCAGCTCAGTGCACAGTAGCATGGCTCACTCCCCGGCTCAGTGCACAGTAGCATGGCTCACTCCCCGGCTCAGTGCACAGTAGCATGGCTCACTCCCCGGCTCATTGCACAGTAGCATGAGTCACTCCCCAGCTCAATGCACAGTCCAGCTGATCACAGGAAATAAACTCCATAGACTATAATGGAGCCTGTCTCCCATAATCAGTTGCACTGTAAGGGCTGTATTACATGGCCTGATCACTAATGTAAGGGAGCGCCGATCTGCTAGATTGGCGCTCGCTTACTAAACCCATATACCACTCGATAACCGTGCAGCAAGAGCTGTGTATAAGCGTGTATTTATATGTATATTGTTAGCGATGTCTAAGCAGCCCTTGCCCTAGTGTAAAATAATAAACCTTAGCACACCTGTGCACGTTTCCGGTG
This sequence comes from Dendropsophus ebraccatus, assembly GCF_027789765.1. Classification (NCBI taxonomy): domain Eukaryota; kingdom Metazoa; phylum Chordata; class Amphibia; order Anura; family Hylidae; genus Dendropsophus; species Dendropsophus ebraccatus. Next base: position 31,962,979 of record NC_091454.1, on the reverse strand, counting down.
TTCTCCCTTCTGTCTGCAGCCGCCACTGGAGCTTCTGAGCTTATCTCTGAAGTAACAGGCCGCTGAGCCAATCATTGGCCGAGACGGGACCACTCTGGCCAGTGATTGGCTGAGCGGCCTCTCACTTCAGAGGCCGACTCCAACAACGGCAGCGGCAGCTGGGAGCTGGCAGAAGATAGGACACCGGGAAACGTGGAGAGGCGTGCATAAGGTTTTTTTAATTTTTTGCACATTCATCAGCCAGCTTTTTTTGTTCCATCCTAAAAATCATCGGTGGCAGGGTGTGCATCACTACGTGTAATAGCAATGTGCACCCAACACCCAACAATGTGCACCCGCCGATAATTTTTAAACTGGAATAAATGAAATTATCAGCCGATGATTGTTTCATGATCGTTGGTCATAATCTACCAAATCAGCCTGATTTGGCAGATTATCACTCTGTGTGATAGGACCCTAAGCTGAGCTAGGGGGTCTAGGCACTCAGACCCTGACAGATCTTAATTTTTGACATGTTTGCTTAATATGTCAAAAATTTATTTAAATTACAGTTAAACTTTAACTCCAAAAACTGCTAGTGTGAGATCCTGATGATCTGTCACTGTAGCCGCCCAGCTCCTCATTCCTACAAAAATAAGAACAGCGCTGAAATGAGGAGCGAGGCAGCTACAGTGACAGATCAGCAGGCACATATGGACCATCCTGCTGAGTTTAAAGGGGTACTCCGGCCTGGGGGGCTTTTTTGCCTATGGCCGGGCGTCTCTGCCACTGACTGGCTGAGCGGACTTGAAACGTCATGTCTCAAGCCCGTGTCAGAGCGAGGAGGGGGCGTTGTAGCGAGGAGGGGGCCCTGTCTGTGTGTACACCCTCCTGCCTGTCTAGTATATGCACAAACAGGCAGGAGGGAGCTGTGTGTAGTACAGCTGTCAGGTTGCCCGGGCCCCTTACAACTGTACTACCAATACTGCCCTGATGGCGGCCCTAACTACACCCCTCCTCTGTACTACTACACCCCTTATCCACTATACCTCCACTACTGCATTCTACCTAGATAGAGGCACAAAGAAGATCTCCTACACTATATGGGGCACATACTGTAGGTGGCTTGTCTACTACAGGGGGAGCACTGTTACACTGGGAAGCAATATAGTTGTCTCAAATGTCATTAAAATAGTATCTGATGCTGCAAGGAGAAAAGGCGAGAATCGTCCCAAAAAAATTTTAAATCGAGATTTTATTTTTTGGTCCTACTTTACAGGCTTAGTAGTGAAAGCCATCGCCAGTACCTGGTCCTGTGAAGACCCGGGTGCCAGTAGTCACATAGCATTAAAAAAAAAAAAAAAAAAAAGGTGCTCCTGGATGGTGGCAGGCTGGTGTTATTAGGCTGGGGAGGGCCAAAATAGATGCCCCTTCCCACCCTGGTACAGCTAGGCTGCTGTTTTTTTTTTTTTTTTACCTAGCTGGTCATGGAAATGGGGGGGGGGGGGGAGGGGACCCTACACTTTTTTTTATTTAAAAAGGAGGGGCCCCTACACTTTTTTTTTTTTTAAGTGTGTAGGGTCCCCCATTTCCATAAGCAGACAACTGAAAAACAAACAAACAGCAGCCACCTAACTGCAGATTAATAGCTGAAAAAACAGAATGGATGAACTATGGTAAATGCAAGAAACATTAGGAAACATGAATCAGATAACATGCCCAAAATAAAATCTATACCAATTATCCTTACACACGGGCCTAGTCATTATACCCACTATAGGGTGCTGTACAGGCCCAGTCATTATACCTGCTCTAGGGTCCTGTACAGGCCCAGTCATTACACCCGCTATAGGATGCTGTACATGCCCAGTCATTACACCCGCTATAGGATGCTGTACAGGCCCAGTCATTACACCCGCTATAGGATGCTGTACAGGCCCAGTCATTACACCCGCTTTAGGATGCTGTACAGGCCCAGTCATTATACCCGCTATAAGGTGCTGTACAGGCCCAGTCATTACACCCGCTATAGGGTCCTGTACAGGCCCAGTCATTTCACCCACTATAAGGTGCTGTACAGGCCCAGTCATTACACCCGCTATAAGGTGCTGTACAGGCCCAGTCATTACACCGCTATAGGGTCCTGTACAGGCCTAGTCATTACACCCGCTATAAGGTGCTGTACAGGCCAAGTCATTACACCCGCTATAAGGAGCTGTACAGGCCCAGTCATTACACCCGCTATAAGGTGCTGTACAGGCCCAGTCATTACACCTGCTATAGGATGCTGTACAGGCCCACTCATTACACCCACTATAGGGTCCTGATCAGGCCCAGTCATTACACCCGCTATAAGGTGCTGTACAGGCCTAGTCATTTCACCCACTATAGGGTGCTGTACAGGCCCAGTCATTACACCCGCTATAGGGTGCTGTACAGGCCCAGTCATTACACCTGCTATAGGGTCCTGTACAGGCCCAGTCATTACACCCGCTATATGATGCTGTACAGGCCCAGTCATTATACCCGCTATAAGGTGCTGTACAGGCCCAGTCATTACACCTGCTATAGGGTCCTGTACAGGCCCAGTCATTACACCCCCATACCTCCCAACTTTTGCAAAGAGCAAAGAGGGACATGTGCGCCGCGGTCCCCATAGCCACGCCCCCATAGCAACCCTCCATAGCCACGCCCCCATAGCAACCCTCCATAGCCACGCCCCCATAGCAACCCTCCATAGCCACTCCCCTACAGTCACCACATGCTGCTGACTGAATAGTTCCCTATACAGTATCCAATTCCACCAAAAATGCCCTATATAGTATCTAATCCCCCATTATAGTGCCCCACATAGTATCCAATGCCCCCATATAGAGACCCACATAGTAGCCTATGCCCCCATATAGTGCCCCACATAGTAGCCAATGCCCCCATATAGTGCCCTACATAGTAGCCAATGCCCTCATATAGTGCCCCACATAGTAGCCAATCCCCATATAGTACCCCACATAGTAGTCAATCCCCCCATATAGTGCCCACATAGTAGCCAATCCCCATATAGTGCCCCACATAGTAGCCAATCCCCCCATATAGTGCCCACATAGTAGCCAATCCCCATATAGTGCCCCACATATTATCCAATCCCCCATATAGTGCCCCACATAGTAGCCAATGCCCCCATATAGTGCCCCACATAGTAGCCAATCCCCCATATAGTGCCCCACATAGTAGCCAATGCCCCCATATAGTGCCCACATAGTAGCCAATCCCCCATATATGCCCACATAGTAGCCAATCCCCCCTTATAGTGCCCCACATAGTAGCCAATCCCCCATATATGCCCCACATAGTATCCAATCCCCCATATAGTAGCCAATCCCCATATAGTGCCCCACATAGTAGCCAATCCCCATATAGTGCCCCACATAGTAGCCAATCCCTCCATATATGCCCCATATAGTAGCCAATGCCCCCCATATAGTGTCCACATAGTAGCCAATCCCCCATATATGCCCCACATAGTAGCCAATCCCCCATATATGCCCCACATAGTAGCCAATCCCCCATATATGCCCCACAGAGTAGCCAATACCCCCCATTAGTGTGGCCCCAGCGGAAAAAACAATAAAGCAGTAACTCACCTGTCCTCCGGTCCCAGCAGCTCCTCTCCCGGCAGAGCGCGCACTCCCGTCATCCTCCGGGGCGGGCAGCGGGGTACAGAGACACTGACTGTACCGGAAGTGATTCATGATGGAGGCTACAGGTCACTTCCGGCACAGTCAGTGTCTGTATACCCCGCTGCCCGCCCCAGAGGATGACGGGAGTGCGCGCTCTGCCGGGAGAGGAGCTGCTGGGACCGGAGGACAGGTGAGTTACTGGTTTATTGTTTTTTTCGCTGGGGCCACGTATAATGCGGGACACTGGGGGCCGTTCCGGGACCGCGGGACAGAACCCCGAAAACGGGACTGTCCCGCGAAATCCGGGACGGTTGGGAGGTATGCACCCCCTATAAGGTGCTGTACAGGCCCAGTCATTACACCCCCTATAAGGTGCTGTACAGGCCCAGTCATTACACTTGCTATAAGGTGCTGTACAGGCCCAGTCATTATACCCGCTATAAGGTCCTGTACAGGCCCAGTCATTACACCCGCTATAAGGTGCTGTACAGGACCAGTCATTACACCCGCTATAGGATGCTGTACAGGCCCAGTCATTATACCTGCTCTAGGGTCCTGTACAGGACCAGTCATTACACCCGCTATAGGATGCTGTACAGGCCCAGTCATTATACCTGCTATAGGGTGGTGTACAGGCCTAGTCATTACACTTGCTATAGGGTGCTGTACAGGCCCAGTCATTATACCCGCTATAAGGTCCTGTACAGGCCCAGTCATTACACCCGCTATAAGGTGCTGTACAGGCCTAGTCATTACACCCGCTATAGGATGCTGTACAGGCCCGACATTATACCTGCTATAGGGTGGTGTACAGGCCCAGTCATTACTCCCGCTATAAGGTGCTGTACAGGCCTAGTCATTACACCCGCTATAAGGTGCTGTACAGGCCCAGTCATTACACCTGCTATAGGGTCCTGTACAGGCCCAGTCTTTACACCCGCTATAGGGTGCTGTACAGGCCCAGTCATTACACCCGCTATAGGATGCTGTACAGGCCTAGTCATTATACCCGCTATAAGGTGCTGTACAGGCCCAGTCATTACACCCGCTATAGGATGCTGTACAGGCCCAGTCATTACACCCGCTATAAGGTGCTGTACAGGCCCAGTCATTACACCCACTATAGGGTGCTGTACAGGCCCAGTCATTATACCCGCTATAAGGTGCTGTACAGGCCCAGTCATTACACCCACTATAAGGTGCTGTACAGGCCCAGTCATTATACCCGCTATAAGGTGCTGTACAGGCCCAGTCATTACACCCACTATAAGGTCCTGTACAGGCCCAGTCATTACACGCACTATAGGATGCTGTACAGGCCCAGTCATTATACCCGCTATTAGGTGCTGTACAGGCCCAGTCATTACACCCGCCATAAGGTGCTGTACAGGCCCAATCATTATACCCGCTATAGGATGCTGTACAGGCCCAGTCATTACACCCGATATAAGTTGCTGTACAGGCCCAGTCATTTCACCCGCTATAAGGTGCTGTACAGGCCCAGTCATTACACCCGCTATAAGGTCCTGTACAGGCCCAGTCATTACATTCACTGCAAGGTCCATTAGCCCACTTGGATTTAGTATTATTTCAAGTGGGCTAATGTACTAGGTATACACATACCTCCCAACTTTTGCAAAGAGCAAAGAGGGACATGTGCGCCGCGGTCCCAATAGCCACGCCCCCATAGCGACCCTCCATAGCCACACCCCCATAGCAACCCTCCATAGCCACGCCCCTATATCAACCCTCCATAGCCACTCCCCTACAGTCACCACATGCTGCTGACTGAATAGTGCCCTATACAGTATCCAATCCCGCCAAAAATGCCCTATATGGTATCCAATCCCCCATTATAGTGCCCCACATAGTATTCAATCCCCCCAATAGTGCCACACATAGTATCCAATGCCCCCATATAGTGCCCCACATAGTATCCAATCCCCCACATAGTGCCCCACATAGTATCCAATCCCCCACATAGTGCCCCACATAGTATCCAATGCCCCCATATAGTGACCAACATAGTATCCAATCCTCACATAGTGCCCCACATAGAATCCAATCCCCCACATAGTGCCCCACATAGTATCCAATCCCCCACATAGTGCCCCACATAGAATCCAATCCCCCATATAGTGCCCCACATAGTATCCAATCCCCCATATAGTGCCCCACATAGTATCCAATGCCCCATATAGTGCCCCACATAGTATCCAATGCCCCCATATAGAGCCCCACATAGTAGCCAATGCCCCCATATAGTGCCCCATATAGTAGCCAATCCCCCATATAGTGCCCCACATAGTATCCAATGCCCCATATAGTGCTCCACATAGTATCCAATGCCCCCATATAGAGCCCCACATAGTAGCAATGCCCCATATAGTGCCCCACATAGTATCCAATGCCCCATATAGTGCCCCACATAGTAGCCATGCCCCCATATATGCCCCACATAGTAGCCAATCCCCCATATAGTGCCCCACATAGTAGCCAATCCCCCATATATGCCCCACATAGTAGCCAATCCCCCATATAGTGTCCCACATAGTATCCAATGCCCCCATATATGCCCCACATAGTAGCCAATCCCCCAAATATGCCCCACATAGTAGCCAATGCCCCCCATATAATAGCTAATGCCTCCATATAGTGCCCCACATAGTAGCCAATCCCCCCACATAGTAGCCAATACCCCATATAGCGCCCCACAGAGTAGCCAATCCCCCCATTAGTGTGGCACCAGCGGCAAAAACAATAAACCAGTAACTCACCTGTCCTCCGGTCCCAGCAGCTCATCTCCCGGCAGAATGCGCACTCCCGTCATCCTCCGGGGCGGGCAGCTGGGTATACAGACACTGACTGTGCCGGAAGTGATTCATGAGCAGGTCACTTCCGGTACAGTTAGTGACTCTGTACCCCCGCTGCCCGCCCCGGAGGATGACGGGAGTGCGCATTCTGCCGGGAGAGGAGCTGCTGGGACCGGAGGACAGGTGAGTAACTGATTTATTGTTTTTTTCGCTGGGGCCACTTAAAATGCGGGACACGGGGGGCCGTTCCGGGACCGCGGGACAGAACCCCGAAAACGGGACTGTCCCGCGAAATCCGGGACGGTTGGGAGGTATGGGTATACAGTATCTGCCCACTTTGGGGTCCATTAACCCACAGTAGCTTACTTAGGCCAGTTTTGCACTTGCCGCATCGCAGTGGATTTCACACTGTGAGTTCCTCAGCGAAATCCATTACAATGCTCTGTAATGTTTCCTATGAATCTATATTCTGGCAGCATTTTCATTCCACTGCAAGAATGTGGCCCCCACCCACGTAACCCACCGCTGCCCGGCTAATACATTACCTGCCCACATAACCCACCGCTGCCCGGCTAATACATTACCTGCCCCCATAACCCACCGCTGCCCGTCTAATACATTACCTGCCCCCATAACCCACCGCTGCCCGTCTAATACATTACCTGCCCACATAACCCACCTCTGCCCGGCTAATACATTACCTGCCCACATAACCTACCACTGCCCGGCTAATACATTACCTGCCCACATAACCCACCGCTGCCCGGCTAATACATTACCTGCCCACATAACCCACCACTGCCCGGCTAATACATTACCTGCCCACATAACCCACCACTGCCCGGCTAATACATTACCTGCCCACATAACCCACCACTGCCCGGCTAATACATTACCTGCCCACATAACCCACCACTGCCCGGCTAATACATTACCTGCCCACATAACCCACCACTGCCCGGCTAATACATTACCTGCCCACATAACCCAGCACTGCCCGGCTAATACATTACCTGCCCACATAACCCACCACTGCCCGGCTAATACATTACCTGCCCACATAACCCACCGCTGCCCGGCTAATACATTACCTGCCCACATAACCCACCGCTGCCCGGCTAATACATTACCTGCCCACATAACCCAGCACTGCCCGGCTAATACATTACCTGGCCACATAACCCAGCACTGCCCGGCTAATACATTATCTGCCTACGTAACCCACCGCTGCCCGGCTAATACATTACCTGCCCGCGTAACCCACCGCTGCCCGGCTAATACATTACCTGCCCACATAACCCACCGCTGCCTGGCTAATACATTACCTGGCCACATAACCCAGCACTGCCCGGCTAATACATTATCTGCCTACGTAACCCACCACTGCCCGGCTAATACATTACCTGCCCACGTAACCCACCGCTGCCCGGCTAATACATTACCTGCCTACGCAACCCACCACTGCCCGGCTAATACATTACCTGCCCACATAACCCACCGCTGCCTGGCTAATACATTACCTGGCCACATAACCCACCGCTGCCCGGCTAATACATTACCTGCCCACATAACCCACCACTGCCCGGCTAATACATTACCTGCCTACGTAACCCACCGCTGCCCGGCTAATACATTACCTGCCTACGTAACCCACCGCTGCCCGGCTAATACATTACCTGCCTACGTAACCCACCGCTGCCCGGCTAATACATTACTTGCCTACGTAACCCACCGCTGCCCGGCTAATACATTACCTGCCCATTTAACCCACCACTGCCCGGCTAATACATTACCTGCCTACGTAACCCACCATAACTGCACCGGAAGCCAGAAGAGGACGGAGGGAGCAGAAGAGGAGCTGGAGGCTGCAGGGTGACAGGTGAGTATCTGGTGGGGGCTATGAGAAAGGGGGTGGGGGGAATCCTGCACAGAGGGAGCCCCAGATATGTCCCGATAAGCCCGTCCCCGCGATAAGCCCCGCCCCCGCGATAAGCCCAGCCCCCGGCGCCAATGTTTACAGTTTACCCAGCTCTCCCAGCATCCTGTATGTCAGTGTAATGGTGGCCATCCAGCTCTCCCAGCATCCTGTATGTCAGTGTAATGGAGGTCATCCAGCTCTCCCCTAATCCTGTATGTCAGTATAATGGAGGTCATCCAGCTTTCCCAGCATCCTGTATGTCAGTGTAATGGAGGTTACCCAGCTCTCCCCTAATCCTGTATGTCAGTGTAATGGAGGTCATCCAGCTCTCCCCTAATCCTCTATGTCAGTATAATGGAGGTCACCCAGCTCTCCCAGTATCCTGTATGTCAGTGTAATGGAGGTAACCCAGCTTTCCCAGATTCCTGTATGTCAGTGTAATGGAGGTCACCCAGCTCACCCAGTATCCTGTATGTCAGTGTAATGGAGGTCATCCAGCTCTCCCCTAATCCTGTATGTCAGTATAATGGAGGTCATCCAGCTTTCCCAGCATCCTGTATGTCAGTGTAATGAAGGTTACCCAGCTCTCCCCTAATCCTGTATGTCAGTGTAATGGAGGTCATCCAGCTCTCCCCTAATCCTCTATGTCAGTATAATGGAGGTCACCCAGCTCTCCCAGTATCCTGTATGTCAGTGTAATGGAGGTAACCCAGCTTTCCCAGAATCTTGTATGTCAGTGTAATGGAGGTCACCCAGCTCACCCAGTATCCTGTATGTCAGTGTAATGGAGGTCACCCAGCTTTCCCAGCATCCTGTATGTCAGTGTAATGGAGGTCACCCAGCTTTCCCAGCACCCTGTATGTCAGTGTAATGGAGGTCATCCAGCTTTCCCAGCACCCTGTATGTCAATGTAATGGAGGTCATCCAGCTTTCCCAGCATCCTGTATGTCAATGTAATGGAGGTCATTCACCTTTCCCAGCATCCTGTATGTCAATGTAATGGAGGTCATCCACCTTTCCCAGCATCCTGTATGTCAATATAATGGAGGTCACCAGCTTTCCCAGCATCCTGTATGTCAATGTATAATGGAGGTCACCTTATAGGTGGGAAAAGGTGTAGGAAGTTTCTGCAAGTGCGGAGCCTGAGATGTTTGTCTCACAGGTTCTAAAGAGATTAAACGTAGCTGCAAGAAATCATCATGGAGGTCTGGGCCGGATGAAGAGGAACCAGGTACATAGATCCACGGTATAAAAGAGCAGAAGTACAAGGTACATAGATCCACGATATAAAAGAGCAGATGTACCAGGTACATAGATCCACAGTATAAAAGAGCAGGTGTACCAGATGTACTAGGAAATAGCTTATGTAGTGTGAGGATGCTAAATCCAAGTGGATCTATGTACCTGGTCCATCTGCTCGCTTGGTAAGTGGATCTATGTACCTGGTACATTACTCTGATTTAGCATGCTTACACTGAATAAGCTAATTCCAAGCAAGCAGATGTACCGGGTACATAGATCCACTTGGATATTAGCATCCTCACACTGAATAAGATATTTCCAAGTGCGGGGATGGACAAGGTACATAGATTCACTTGGATTTAGCATTCTCACACTGAATTAGCTATTTCCAAGTGAATCTATGTACCTGGTACATCTGCTGGCTTGGAATTAGCTTATTCAGTGTGAGCATGCTAAATCCAAGTAATGTACCAGGTACATAGATCCACTTTCCAAGCGAGCAGATGGACCAGGTACATAGATTCACTTGGATTTAGCATCCTCACACTACATAAGCTATTTCCAAGAGAATCTATGTAACCTGTAGATCCCCTCATTCGGAAATAGCTTATTCAGTGTGAATAGATGGACCAGGTACGTAGATCCACTTAGAAATAGCTTATTCAGTGTGAGGATGCTAAATCCAAGTGAATCTATGTACCTGGTCCATCTGCTCGCTTGGTAAGTGGATCTATGTACCTGGTACATTACTTGGGTTTAGCATGCTTACACTGAATAAGCTAATTCCAAGCCAGCAGATGTACCAGGTACATAGATCCACTGTCCAAGCGAGCAGATGTACCAGGTACATAGATCCACTTGGATTTACCATCCTCACACTGATTAAGCTATTTCCAAGTGAGGGAATGCACAGCATACATAGATTCACTTGGATTTAGACATGACCATAGGGTAGATGCTATTTCCAATACAGCAGCACTGACAGAGAGGTGTAAAGGACCTTTGGTAAAGGACCTTTGATGATGTCATGCCCATGTGACCAGTGTGGGAGGAGCTATCTTCCTCTGCGGGACTTTCTGTGAGGCAGCAGGGTACAGGATCTGCAGGAGGTAAACCACATTGAGGGCACTGTTCTGCAGGTTCAGGGTGTGTGGGTGCGATGTTCTGCAGGGTCAGGGGTGTGTGGGTGCACTGTTATGCAATGTTCTGCAGGTTCAGGGTGTGTGGGTGCGATGTTCTGCAGGTTCAGGGGTGTGTGGGTGCACTGTTATGCAATGTTCTGCAGGTTCAGGGGTGTGTGGGTGCACTGTTATGCAATGTTCTGCAGGGTCAGGTGTGTGTGGGTGCACTGTTATGCGATGTTCTGCAGGGTCAGGAGTGTCAGGGTGCACTGTTATGCGATGTTCTGCAGGGTCAGTGTGTGTGAGTGCACTGTTATGAGATGTTCTACAGGGTCAGGAGTGTCTGGGCGCACTGTTATGCAATGTTCTGCAGAGTCAGGGGTGTGTGGGTGCAATGTTCTGCGGGGTCAGGCGTGTGTGGGTGCACTGTTATGCGATGTTCTGCAGGGTCAGTGTGTGTGGGTGCACTGTTATGCAATGCTCTGCAGGGTCATGGGTGTGTGGGTGCGATGTTCTGCGGGGTCAGGTGTGTGTTGGTGCACTGTTATGCGATGCTCTGCAGGGTCAGGCATGTGTGGGTGCGTTGTTCTGCGGGGTCAGGTGTGTGTTGGTGCACTGTTATGCGATGTTCTGCAGGGTCAGTGTGTGTGGGTGCACTGTTATGCGATGCTCTGCAGGGTCATGGGTGTGTGGGTGCGATGTTCTGCAGGGTCAGGCGTGTGTGGGTGCACTGTTATGCGATGTTCTGCAGGGTCAGGAGTGTCTGGGTGCACTGTTATGCGATGTTCTGCAGGGTCAGGGGTGTGTGAGTGCACTGTTATGTGATTGGGAGAGCGGCCTCTTGTGCCTGCAGCCACAAGAGTGCGGGAAAGAGGTGGCGCACGCCTCAGGTGAGTATAAGTGTTTTTTTTTTTCTGCAGCACACAGGGGAGTCTATATATAACTGGGGGTAGCACACAGGGGTCTATATACTACTGGGGGGAGCACACAGGGGGTCTATATACTACTGGGGGGAGCACACAGGGGTCTATATACTACTGGGGGGAGCACACAGGGGGTCTATATACTACTGGGGGGAGCACACAGGGGGTCTATATATAACTGGGGGGAGCACACAGGGGTCTATATACTACTGGGGGGAGCACACAGGGGGTCTATATACTACTGGGGGGAGCACACAGGGGTCTATATACTACTGGGGGGAGCACACAGGGGGTCTATATACTACTGGGGGGAGCACACAGGGGGCTATATATAATTGGGGGCAGCACACAGGGGGCTATATATAATTGGGGGCAGCACACAGGGGGCTATATATAATTGGGGGCAGCACACAGGGGGTCTATATATAACTGGGGGCAGCACACAGGGGGGTCTATATATAACTGGGGGCAGCACACAGGGGGTCTATATATAACTGGGGGCAGCACACAGGGGGTCTATATATAACTGGGGGAGCACACAAAGGGTGTATATATATAACTGGGTGCAGAACACAGGGGGTCTATATATAACTGGGGGCAGCACACAGGGGGTCTATATATAACTGGGGGAAGCACACAGGGATCTATATACTACTGGGGGCAGCACGCAGGGGTCTATATACTACTGGGGGCTGCCCACAAGGGGTCTATATACTACTGGGGGCAGCACACAGCAGTCTATACTATATTGGGGCTGCACAGAGGGGCCTTACTACTATACTGGGGCACAGGGACACCTTAAAAGTATGGGAGCACAGACAGGTGTAACTTCTATATAGGGGCACAGAGGGGGGTAACTACTGTATGTGTTGGGGGCTAATATGTTTCTCTGGCAGATTCTGGAGAGAAGATTTACAGCCTGGGGAGAAATCAAGGTGGCCCAGGCTGGATGGAGAGAAAAAGAAAAAGTGTAATGGTGTGTTTACACAGGCAGATTTATCTGACAGATTTTGGAAGCCAAAGACAGGAATGGATTTAAAGAGATGAGAAATCTCAGTCTTTCCTTTATGACCTGTTCCCTGTTTATGATCTGTTACTGGCTTTGGCTTCAAAAATCTAACAGATAAATCTGCCTGTGTAAACGCACCATTAGACTGAGATCAGAGAAGACGCCACCTGTGAGTCACTGGATGTAACTGCGCTCTGTTATAGGCTTGTAGTGATAGGGGTCATGGTGTGGCGGTATTATGTAATGGTATCATTGCTACCATGTGTATTGGGGCTCTTAATACAGTGTGCGGGCACTTTCAGGGCATTATACTGTGTAGGGAGCACCGATTCTGAGCTAGGGAGCTAAGTTCAAGGGGGGGGGGGCAAACTGAAAGGAGAAGTCCACCAAAATTTTTATTAAAGTATGGTATTGCCCCCCAAAAGTTATACAAATCCCCAATATACACTTATTACGGGAAATGCTTATAAAGTGCTTTTTTTCCCTGCACTTACTACTGCACAAGGCTTCACTTCCTGGATAACATGGTGATGTCACTTCCTGGATAACATGGTGATGTCACTTCCTGGATAACATGGTGATGTCACTTCCTGGATAACATGGTGATGTCACTTCCTGGATAACATGGTGATGTCACTTCCTGGATAACATGGTGATGTCACGCCCCGACTCCCAGAGCTGTGCGGGCTGTGGCTGCTGGAGAGGATGATGGCAGAGGGACACTGAGGGACACAGGGCACTGGAGGGACACTGAGCATCCCCCTGCCATCATCCTCTCCAGCAGCCACAGCCGCACAGCTCTGGGAGTCGGGTCGTGACATCACCATTTTATCCAGGAAGTGACATCACCATGTTATCCAGGAAGTGAAGCCTTGATGCAGTAGTAAGTGCAGGGAAAAAAAGCACTTTATAAGCATTTCCCGTAATAAGTGTATATTGGTGATTTGTATAAGTTTTGGGGGGCAATACAATACTTAAATAAAAATTTTCGCCGGACTTCTCCTTGAATCTTTGCCCCGGGTGCAGGAAAAGCTAGCTACACCTCTAGTGCAAATATATGTGTGTGTGTATGTGTGTGTATCTAATCTGCCCTGTATGTACAGCACATGTGCCCTGTATAAGTATGGAGTGATCTCAGTAGCTGAGCCCAGTCTGTGCCCAGGGTTGCCAGCTACTATCTGTCACCAGTGACTGGCATTCTGTTGTATTATTAGCGCCCCCACAGCCTGGACACACATTCACCTTTCTGGGGAAGATAGAAAATCCCTAGATGCCATAGTTATAGCCGCACACTGTAATAATACCATAAGGATTAGTGTACACTACTTACATTATTAGTGCAGTGTACTGTAATACCATACGAATCAGTATACACTACTTAGGCTGGGTTCACACTACGTTTATGCAATCCGTTTTTTGAAAAAAAACTGATGAAAAAAACGGATGCATTTGCGTGCATCTGTTTTGATCCGTTTTTCCATTGACTTCCATTGTAAAAAAAACCGGATCAAAACAGATCCATTTTCTTTAACGGACACAAAAGTAGTGTCAGCTACGTTTTTGTGTCCGTCAAAAAAAACGGATCCGTTTTGATCCGTTTTTTTTTACAATGGAAGTCAATGGAAAAACGGATCAAAAGGGATGCACACAAATGCATTCTTTTTTTGCAAAAAACGGATTGCAAAAACGCAGTGTGAACCCAGCCTTACATTATTAGTGCGGTGTACTGTAAAAAGATGTAAAAAAAAAAAAATGAATCCACTGTATAAAAAATGCAAATCATACGTTCGGAAATGTCGCGCAGAGACAATGCGGCAGACTCCAATTGAAGTTTCACCTGGTCCCATTTACTCAATGATTTTCTCCAGCTCAATTGTTCTGGGACGACAGATTGAGCTTGAGAATATCAATGGGACAGATGGAACTCCAAGCAAAGTCCGCCACACGGCCTAAATTGAAATTTTTGAGCGTATTCGTGAGACTGTAGAAACTATATATATCTATAGAATTATCTGAACTAAACAAAAACTACATTACTTTTCCTGCATGGTGAACGCCATAAAAAGCATATATCCGTGCAATATATTCACTATTGGTATATATGTGCTGTATATTGCTGCTAGTATATATCTATGTATGTATCAGGGGCGTAGCTAGGGGTTCAGCCTAGGGGGGGCGAGTGAGTCTCAGTGGGCCCCCAACCAATTATGTTAGCCATAGGGAACCTCAGTAGATGACAATGCTTTCTGAATAATAAAGGGTATTTTCTGCTACATTATTCATAGTGAACAGGGATTGGTGGGAAAAGACTCCCTGAATGTAACACACCGTGCCACCTGAATGTAGTGGTGTCACACATGGCATCCTGAGAATATAGGTGTCACACACCAGGCCCCTCGGGTATAATGATGGCGCACATTGTGCTTTAGGTATAATAGTGGAATATACAGCGCTACAGACTTCAGGAACAGAGAAAATTATGCAGCACAGGAGCCGCCATATACTGATCCTGCCACATACGCCTCCCCCAAACCATGACAGCAACAGTCACAGCGCCATATACTGATCCTGCCACATACGCTTCCCCTGTCACAGCACCATATACTGATCCTACCACATACACTTCCCCTGTCACAGTGCCATATACTGATCCTACCACATACACTTCCCCTGTCACAGTGCCATATACTGATCCTGCCACATACACTTCCCCTGTCACAGCACCATATACTGATCCTACCACATACACTTTCCCTGTCACAGTGCCATATACTGATCCTACCACATACACTTCCCCTGTCACAGTGCCATATACTGATCCTGCCACATGACAGCAACAGTCACAGCGCCATATACTGACAAGACCCAGTGCAAGGATCCAATACAATAGGGAGGCAAAGCAGTGGTTTCATGGGGACTAGTCTGTACATAATAAACAGATCATAAGTGTTCACCAACCTGTGGGTCAGAAGCTGTGGCAGAACTACAACTCCCATCATGCCCTGACTGCTGTAGTTTTGGAGCAGCTGGTGACCCACAGGTTGGGGAATAATATGGGAAGTGCTGTGTATAGAGGAGCAGTGCAGGGATATGGGGCAGTGTTATATGGTGCTGACCTCTGACCTAGCTGACCTCCCTCTCCCAGCACTCCCAGTCTTCCTACACCTTCAGGATGACACCAGACAGCAGCCCCAGCAGTCAGACAGGGAAGAGGTCACATGGTGAGGAGGAGGTCGGAGCCTCTGTAGTCCGAGTGGAAGGTCCTAGCAGGTCAGCTTCAGGGCAGAGGAACGATCCTGCTGTGGGTGAGGGGATATTTACACTGTCTTCCTGGGAGGGGGAGAGAGTTGGAGGACATGAGAGAAGGTATGGGAGCAGGGAGGGGCCAACAGGAGTACAGGAGCCTGTAGTAAAAAATCTTTTAAAGAGATTGAAAATGCGCCCCCTTTAACTTACCACTAGATGGCGCCCTAGGCCATCGCCTACCCTGGCCTACCCTTTGTCCCGGCCCTGGCGTCGCGCACAATTATGGATTCCCGTCCGTCTCTGTCTCAGGCCGCAGCCCAATAGCAGCTTCACCCCAGTACTTGGAGCCATGATCAACAGCGTCCGCTCTGTAACCATTACAGCGTCTGTAAGATGAGGAGGAGGAAGGAGCAATATCATCCTCCCAGCAGGAAGTCAGATCTCAGGTCACACTATATACATATATACATGGGAAGCAGGTATATGGGCACGGGCAGAGGGACATCTACACCCAGAGACTATACAAAGTATTCACCACATGGATCCTAATCTGCTCATAGATAATCTTCAAGAATGGCTGCAAACTCTGGATGTTTCCATTCACTGCCAGCAAGCACAGACCTTAAAGGGGTATTTAACTCAGACTTTTCATATATTGCTGCCCATGGTAAAACTAACAATTCCTTCCATACTTGTTATTATCTCTTCAGTCTCCTCCCCCCCCCCCCCATTCTCAGCTGCTGCTTTCTGCTGAAGACACAAAAATCTGTGTGTGAGCCTCTCTGTCTCCCCCCTCCCTTCTGAGACAGATGATGTAAAAAAGCCCCTAGCAGGCTGTATCTGCAACATTGTAGCTTCTTTGCAATACTGGGAGGGTTAATCTGAGGTCAAGTTGCTGATGAACTCACTGTGATTATCCCTCCCAGCATTACAAAGAAGCTACAATGTTGCAGATACAGCCTGCCAGGGACTTGTTTACATCAGCTGTCTCAGAAGGGAGGGGTGAGGAGGGGGAGATGGAGAGAAAAGCTCACACACAGATTTTTGTGTTTTCAGCAGAAAGAAGCAGATCAGAACTGGGGGAAGGAGACTGACTAGATAATAACAAGTATGGAAGGAATTGTTAGTCTCACCATGCGCAGCAACATTTCAGAAATTATGTATGAGTGGAGTACCCCTTTAAAGACAGAAAATATATTGAAAACAATAGAGATAACAAAGCTACTGCAGTAAGTGAATATAAATAGATATAAAATAATACAACTGAGAGAATGAACAGCGACATCTCACACTAACCTCTTGAACGCGTCCTCGGTGTCCTTGCGAAACCAAACCTAATCCATGCGTCGTCAAGCATGATAGAAACGCGAGTGATCACGTGACATGCTGGGACCAAACACATTTCAGGCCGGTGGGCGCGCAACGGAGAAGCCGCCATGTTTACTGAGGGCATGGTAGCGGCCCTTTTGCGCGATGACGTTACTGGCTTCAGTTTTGCGTTCCACATCTCGTTTTCGCTCGGGCTGCGGTAACTTCCGGGAAGTGAATGGATTTTGAATAGTGTAACCGCCAAAATGGAGGAGGAGGACAGTACAGCGGCTGGTGTGTGGTGAGCGGCGGTGCTGTGTACCGGGAGGCGGCAGCGGCTTCTTCTGGAGTGCTGGGAGGGACGCTTCGTGTATATAGGTATATCTGCTGTATCCAGCGCCTGGGCTGAGGGAGAGAAGACTGCAGTAGTAGTGAATGCGAGAGACACACAGAGATGTGCGCATATTTAGGCAGACTTTCTACTTTTGAGTGGATTTCCTTGATTTTATGATTTTGTCCTGTGATGTCTCAGAGCTGCAGCTGCGTTACATTGTGTCCCCGGATCCTCAGCACAGGATAGGGCAGTGTCCCCCAGACTACAACTCCCAGCATACCCTGACAGCTGAAGCATGCTGGGGATTGTAGTTCTGCAAAAGGTTGGAAAAAAACTGGGATGTGTGATACATGTAAGACCCCTGCTGCCCCCACTGACTCTGACAATGGGGGGTCCCGTAGCTGAGCAGTTCTCTCCATCAGTCCCGTAGCTGAGTGGTTCTCTCCATCAGTCCCGTAGCTGAGCGGTTCTCTCCGTCGGCCCCGTAGCTGAGCGGTCCTTTGTTGGCGGCCCCGTAGTTGAGGGTTTCTGTCTGTTGACGGTACCGTAGTTGAGCGTTTCTCTCCGTCAGTGCCGTAGCTGAGCGGTTCTCTCCATCGGTCCCATAGCTGAGCAGTTGTCTCCGTCGGTCCCGTAGCTGAGCGGTTGTCACTGTCGTCGGTCCCGTAGCTAAGCAGTTATCTCCGTGGTCGCTCCCATAGCTGAGTGGTTCTCTCCATTGGTCCCGTAGCTGAGCAGTTCTCTCCGTCATCGGTCCCACAGCTGAGCGGTTGTCTCCGTCGTCGGTCCCGTAGCTAAGCAATTATCTCCGTGGTCACTCCCGTAGCTGAGCGGATCTGCAGTGGTGTGTATGGTGGGAGACCTGCGATTCCTTGGAGTCACGCACATCACATACGCTGGGTTGTCCGGCCTTTTACAGCTGATGAGTCGTTCTCGGGGGAGGCTGTATACATTCCCGATTCTCTGGAAGCTATAAAAATAATTAATAATTGGTTTTCTATACAGTGACCTTGTGTTATTTTCTGCAGGATATGCAAGCACCTAGTGATGGGGTGTCAACCCCCCGGAATCTGCGATCGGCACAAGGGAGCAGCCATTTCCACAGCTCGCAGTTTCCTCATGGAAGTTTATCCTCTGCACGGCGACGGTCTACGTCTCAAAGCTTGTCCAAAAGGAAAATCCCCCAGAGCACCCCCCTAGAGGTAGGCCGGCGTCCTGTATGTGCTGACTGCGCACTGTTCTGCTGCCGACGTCCCATAGCATAACTTTCTATATATTGTAACTCCGACAATAAAACCTGAGGGAACATGAGTCAGGGCTTACCATGCTTCCTACCTAATCCGCACGATGGATCAGCATATGCTTTACCATCTTCCAGAATGTTCCGTCCACACTGCAGCTCTTTTACACTGTAAGATGACGTCGCATACAAAAATCTCAATAGAATAACATAATTTACAGAAAGTTTTTGATGACTCAGAACTAATGGCCGAACGATTGTAATTTCAGGAGACTCTCGATCCAGCAAAGGCGGCTTTACTTCTCCGAAAACAATGGACCCTGTACAGCGTGACACCAATGTACATGTTCTCGTACACCAGACTGAAGGAGTACTCCCAGCATCTGTCTGAAATCATCGCCGCTGAGAAACAGATGGGTGTCGTCATTAAGGTGGGCTCAGATCTGAAGCTAGAAGCTACATTCTCGTGTCTCCCTGGACTCAAGGGAAAGGACAGAGATCCTCTCGCTGTGCTCATTCAGGTGAGACTGCAACTAGGTGGGTTGGTGACCATGTCAAGGCTGGAGTTTAATTTGTCCAGCCTGATTTCTGAGTGACTATCCCTGTCCAAATTTAAATAAAGTTGAGAGCCGGCGATAAAGAAGTAATACCAAACAAAAGGCTGGTACCAATCCTTACTCAACTGAGTTAGGAGTGCACTGACGTGCTTTATTGTAAGTACAAATAAGGGTGGGCTCAAAATGGACGAGTAGACTTGTAATCTTCTCATTGGTTGTTCTCCAGAGATAAGGTATAACTGCTGGCATATACATTAGAGTGGTCTTCACATCTGGTTTATATTAACACTTCCATATGTGGTAAGGCACTTTAGTTAATCCAGTATATCCTAGATAGTATCTTCTAGCGGACTGCCAGTATTATCTGTATCTTTGTAACCAGATTGCCTCACAGGATGTAGACTCCATGTGTACAATATATGAATGAGACCATGTAAAGGATTACAATGTTTTCAATATATACTATATGCTTCACAACCAGATCACACAAAGCTTAAAGGGGTTATCTAGGATTAAAAAAAAAACATGGCTGCTTTCCTCCAAAAACAGCGCCCCATTTCCGTGTGTGTGGTGTTACAACAAGGCTCTATTCACTTCAATAGAACTGAGGACAGGTATGGTGCTGTTTCCAGAAGAAAGCAGCTATGTTTTTCTAATTGTGGATAACCTCTTAAAGGAGAGAGGCAAGCAGGGGGGTGCGGGGACATAATAAAGTATACTTACCTGTGCGCTTGCAGCATTGCTTTCCTGATATCAGCCAGTGGCTGGCCTCCTGCAGCATCACATACCCGGCTGGTGGATTGCCCACACAGCCAGTCAGTACTGGGGCAGGACCACCACCATCAACCGGGTACGTGACATTGCAGGAGCCAGGACCATCATGTACAAAGAAACCGGATGAAAGTTACTTCTACCAGCTGCGCAGAAGAGGTGAGAGAGATGCTGCGAGGATATGGGGAAGGTTAAGTATACTGTACATCGTATATTATGTTCCTGCAGCAGATTTTTTAATTTCATGGGATTCTCCTTTAATCTCTTAAGGACGCATGACGTACCGGTACGTCATGCGTCTGCAAGAGGTGTTCAGAGCGGGGCCGCGCAGCGACCGCTGCAATCCCGGGTGCCGCATGTAGCCCGGGACCTCGGCTATTAGCGGGCAGGGTCTGATCGCTGTGCCCGCTAATTCAGTAATCGGATGCAGCTGTCAAAGTTGACAGCTGCATCCGAATACTGTATGCAGCACTTCCCTGGTGTCTAGTGGGGTGGATCGCTCCTCCGGGACGTTGATCCTTCACCTGCCGGGGTCTCCGCCAAAATGGCGCTGATCCCGACTCTGCACTCGGATGCTTAAGGCTGCATCAGCCGAAAGCATCCGAGTGCCGATCTCATTGTTTTTTGCTGTATAAGTATACAGCAAAGATCTCAATGAGAGATCAGTGTACTTATACTAGAAGTCCCCCAGGGGGAATAACCCTAACCCCAGGGGGACTTCTAGTATAAGTGTAAAAAAAAAAAAAAAAAAGTGTTGTTATTAGTAAAAAGTCCCCTCCCCTAATAAAAGTCTGAATCACCCCCCTTTTCCCAGGTTTTAAATAAAAGTAAATAAATAAATAAACATGTTTGTATCGCCGTGTGCGTAATCGCCCGAACTATTAATTAATCACATTCCTGATCTCGCACGGTAAACGGCGTAAGCGCAAAAAAATCCCAAAGTGCAAAATTGCGCATTTTTGGTCGCATCAAATCCAGAAAAAATGTAATAAAAAGCGATCAAAAAGTCGCATATGCGCAATCAAGGTACCGATAGAAAGAACACAACATGGCGCAAAAAATTACACCTGACACAGCCCCATAGACCAAAGGATAAAAACGCTATAAGTATGGGAATGGAGCGATTTTAAGGAACATATACAGTATTTGTTAACAATGGTTTAAATTATTTACAGGCCATCTCGTAATATAAAAGTTATACATGTTATATATCGTTGTAATCGTAACGACTTGAGGAACATGCATAACAAGTCAGTTTTACCCCAGGGCGAATGGCGTACAAACAAATACCCCCCAAATAAAAGAAATGCGTTTTTTTGTTCAATTTCACCACACATTGAATTTTTTTCTGGTTTCGTAGTGTACTTTATGCAAAAATTCAGTCTGTCATTGCAAAGTACAATTAGTGACGCAAAAAATAAGCGCTCATGTGGGTTTCTAGGTGGAAAAATACAAGTGCTATGGCCTTTTATGCACAAGGAGGAAAAAATGAAAATTGGCTCCGTCCTTAAGAGGTTAAAGTTTTATCTGTCATTTCAATTTTTTTTTTTACAAATTTTTAGTACAAGCGATTTTAATAAACTCAGTAATAGGTTTTATTAGGCAAAAAAGCCTCTTTCTGTATGATCAGTGATGAATAGCTGTCCAATTTTACCAATGTAGCAGCGACCTCGGGCAGCTATTGGATAAGTTTGTATATGTGCATGACGATAATGTACATGATCTCACCTCAGTTATTTTCTTTCTCTATAAGATTTCATCCAAACCCTCGCTGTCCACGGCCGACATAGAGGAGCGCGTTGTGTGGACTGGTTTGTTTTGTGCGACGTACATGGAAGACGATATACTGGAGTCCGTACCGGAGACGTTTACTTGCCTTCCGCTCTTCCTGTACAATGGCGCCGAGGCCTACACCGCTATAGTGGGGAAATGGTTCCAGAGGAACTTTGACTGCTGTTTCGGTAGACTGATGATCAGTTCTCAGGACCTTAAGTGGTTGGCGGCCATGTGGATGGGGTGTGAAGTGCAGGGAGATGCGGTCAGTGAGCTGGTCTTTTCTGTCCCGGTGGAGCCTCACATGAACATTTCTTATAAAGTCCAGCTGGAGGATTTTAAAACTTTATGGGAAGATATTCACAAATCCAAGGAGGAGGTGACGGTGAAGGAAGTCGACCATTTATTTCAATGCCTTTACTCACATTTCTTCAGATACTTCAAATTCCACTTATCGGCCACACAGCTGGTGAAGGTGACGGGGTCTGTGGTGTCAGCGCATTGTGAAGGGAAAGTGAAGGTAAGTCCCTGACATTCTAGTTGTGGACACAATGTTGGGATGGCAGAGAGGATCAGCATTTATATCATATTATATAAGGACGAAATCTGAGGCAAAAATCCAGAGCGGGTTTTGTATCAGCGTTCCAGGACAATCTGCTGGGATTTTACAGCCGAACTAGAAATTGGATTTTGTTAGTGTCGCTGTCATGTTAATGTCACTTTTCAGAAACCAATAAGTATCAATAGAACAAGCAATTATAAGAAACTCTTTAATAGATTTTATTAAGCAAAAGAGTTTCCTTCTGTACAGAAAAAAGCTGTTTTCCTCCCCCCCCCCCCCCCCCCACCATTACCCGTGCAGAAGAATCAGGATTTCTGTGTCCGTTATGCTCTATGGAGGGGGGAGGGATCGGGTGAGTGAGAAGGGAGAGGAGAAAAGACAGCCCTGCACAGCACATCATCCTGCAATCTTCTCTCACTAAGATCCCAGATAAGCACTGACCTTTCTGACCTGTGAATCCAGCGTTTTATGTGCCCAGACAGTCTCCAAACTTCACTGCTGCTTCTCTGCTGTCCCTGCTCACTCAACCCCCTCGGTCCCTCCGCCCTCCATAGGTTATAATGGACACAGCAGAACCCATCTTCACTTTGCCTCTTTGTAATGAAGACGACTTTGCCTGGTAATGAGTAAATAAGAAGTGGGGGGGGGGGGAGGTAGGAAAACAGCTTTTTGAGTACAAAAAGAGACTTTTTTGATTAATAAATATTAGAGTTTCTTAAAAATCACTCGTAGTATTGATTTCTGCAAAAAAAATAAAAAATTAATAAATTAACAGCATCGTCCGGCCATCTGCTGTGCCTCTCCTCTCCTGTCAGGGAGCAAAGGATCAGGCATAATTGGGTTCAACTGGCTGATTCTTATGTTCTCTGAGAAATAAGGAGTGTGGCATTAGATTACCCTTCTTCTCTCTATTCAAGTGTATGGAGGAGTGATAGCTGTCAGCCAAATGAGTGATCACCTGGCAGCTATCACTTAAAGGGGTATCACTTTTCACCAAATTTTCCTTCCAAATCAACAGGTGCCAGAGATTTTAATTTACTTCTACTAAACATCTCCAGTCTTCCAGTTCTTATCAGCTGCTGAATGTCCTGCAGGGAGTGGTGTATTCTCTACAGTCTGACACAGTGCTCTCTGCTGCCACCTCTGTCCATGTCAGGAACTGTCCAGAGCAGCAGCAAATCCCCATAGAAAACCTCTCCTGCTCTGGACAGTTCCTGACATGGACAGGTGGGTGGCAGCAGAGAGCGCTGTGTCAGACTGGAGAGAATACACCATGTCCTGCAGGATATACAGCAGCTGATACTGTACGTACTGAAAGACTGGACATTTTTAACATAAGTAAATTACTAATCTATATAACTTTCTGGCACCAGCTGTTTGAAAGTGAGAACATTTTGGTGAACAACCCCTTGAAAACGGGTTCTCCAGGATCAGAAAAGGCACAGGTATTCCTTTGAAAGAAATACAATTCAGCTCTATTCACTTCAATAGAACTGCGCTGCAAAACCCCCACACCCAACCTGAGGATAGGAGAGGCGCTTTTTCTGGAAAAAAGCGGACATGTTTTTCTTAGCCTGTATATACAGAGCCTTTAAAGGGGTATTCAACCCAAAATCTTTTTTGCAGTGTTAAATAGCCCACCCCTAGCTCATTATATTGCTCAAAGCAAGTAATTACCTGTTTTGAGCCGTTTTGGAGCTATTCCTGCCTATTCACCCCCTCAGTAGTCACAAAATGAGCTAACTGGAGTCCAGGCCGACACGCTCCTTCCTCCTGGCCCCCACCTTTGGAGTCGGGATCACGTGTCCTCCTCTCTCTTCAATGGGATGACACGCCCGCTCCCTCGGCTAGCTCTGTGACAGGGAAGCAGCGTGTGTGAAGAGAGCACTGCAGCCGGCCGACCTGTGTGTCATCAGGTCATGCCGCTTCCTGGGCAGTGTAGTGACCTGTGACCTCTGTCTGGCCATGTGCGCCCTCCCCTTGCAGCGTCCCTGCCTCTGCTGTAAGCTGGATGATTCTTCTCTCTCCTCTGTCTAGCTCTGTATCCTCCCTCCCATCTACCTCTCTCCCTACCTTTAATATATCAGGTCACACAGTTTCTGATTTGGACTCATAGCAGCTTGCTGGGACCTGTAGTTCTACAGAAGCTCTGTGACCTGATATACTGTGTAGAACTACAGGTCCCAGCAAGCTGCTATCCATCCACATCGCAATATATCATGTCACAGAGCTTCTGTAGAACTACAGGTCCCAGCAAGCAGCAGAAAGTAATGCATGATGGGAAATGTAGTTTCTTGGCCAGCACCATCTTGCATGTATATATATCGGCTTTTAGAAAAAACTTTTTCTCAGAAACGGCAGCAGCTAGAAAGACGGGAGAGGGCTCAAAATACTCGGGGATTTGGCGAGTAAGACCAACTAGGTTTGGGAACATTTCATTTTTTTAGCTCTTGGGGGGAATACCCCTTTAAGGCTGTGTATATACTGTGTTTATAAGGAATCTAACAGCATTCGAGGACTGTAACCTGCTGTTATGTTCCTTTAGAGCGGGGATGCTGAGGATGAGGGTAGTTCTCTGACCTTCATCCTCGGCACCACTTCCACTTTATCTTCATTTTAATCAAGTGGTTTGGTTTGGTGGGAGTGAGTTACACACACGTCCTCTTGATAAGTCAGACCAGAGAGCCGTTCTCTAGGAGCCCACGACAGACGCTTATCCCCTGTCCTCAGGATAATGGCTGAGTGTGTGATCGGATGGGGCTGAAAGGAGCGGTGGTCAGACACGCTGCGGGTCTGGATGGACATAGCTGAGCACTGTTCTTCTCCTTTATTCGGCCCATAGAGATGACCATAGCAGCAGTGCAAACGTCACACCAGGGGCACCATAGGACCTTCCTCCTTGAAATGATTGAGGGTCCTAGCAGTCACCGGGGGATGGGGTGGGGATTGTGTATGTTACATCCATTCGGCTTTATAATAACTCATCTTCTTTGTTTTTCTTCTCCCTAGTTCCTGAATAAGGATTACCTTATCCGAGTGCTGGGATTCATCACCGAGCTGGCCATCAATAAAATCAATTACTGAACCCCCTCCAGCGGACATGCCCATGTCCTCGCTGCTTCTTCCCATTCTCTGACATCGGCCGTGAGAGCCTAGGGCTTATGTATGGAAGCTTCCGGTGTCATCCGTAACAACAAGCAGCAGCCGGTGATGACACATGTTGCAAGGTTATAGATGTTTGTTGACACATGTTGCAAGGTTATAGATGTTTGTTGACACATGTTGCAAGGTTATAGATGTTTGTTGACACATGTTGCAAGGTTATAGATGTTTGTTGACACATGTTGCAAGGTTATAGATGTTTGTATGCATATGTTTTTTTAATAAACTGTTTATTTAAGAAAGTTTTCCATTTATGTGAGACAACAGACATAAAGCAGCAAGTAGAAGTCAACACGGTCCATATGCAGAGAGATCCATTAGCTGACAATAATACAAGATATTGCGTGCATAATCAGATCTAAGATCTAATCAGATCTTCATGGCAGGAACTGGTGCAGTTGTCAAGAGTTACAGAAATATTCTATGAAACCTTTATCAGAAACAAAAGTAAGAAAGGAAAAACCCAGAGTAGAACAGAAAGGGTCTGCAATATAACGTAGAAATAACATAAAACATAAACCTACAGCGTTGCACAAGCGTACAGAAGGCAGACCGGAAGTTCGGCAGCAGCGTCAGCTGACTCGTTGACTGGCGCCAAATTCAAATGCTCAGCACTACTTAAAGGGGTTGTCCAGCGAAAAAAAAAAATTCTTTCAAATCAACTGGTGTCGATATATATTTATATATATAGATTTGTAATTTACTTCTATTTAAAAATCTCAAGTCTTCCCATACTTATAAGCTATTATAAGTCCTGCAGGAAGTGTTGTTTATTTACATTGAGAAACTGGTCTCTGCTGACATCTCTGTCCGAGTCAGGCACTGTCCTGAGCAGGAGAGGTTTCCTCTGGGGATTTGCTACTGTTTTGGACAGTTCCGATCTCAGCCAGAGATGTCAGCAGAGAGCACTGTGTCTGAATGTAAATAAACAACATTTCTTGCAGGACATACAGCAGCTAATAAGTATGGGAAGACTAAATAGAAGTAAATTACAAATTCATAAAACTTTCTGACACCAGTTGATTTGAAAGAATTTTTTTTTCCTGAATGTCTAAATTAACCCCTACTGCTACTACTTCTGGTACTGCCTCCCCAGCCCACAAATCTTTATCTCCACCCAAAAAACGCAAATATGTCATTTGTGATTCTGAATCTGAGGAAGAAAAGGAAGCCTCTGAGGAGGGTGAGATTCCTGCTGAACCTGCTCCCAGGGCCGCTTCTGCCATGTGCACATACCTAAGGGTATGTGCACACTGAGCAATTCTCGAGGAATTGAAGCAGAATGCACGTGGAATTTAAGCCCCCATTGACTTCTATAGGATTCCTCTAGCAGAATCCCCAAAGATTCCTCTTCAATTCCTCGCGTATAACCCGCGGCGTATTCCGTCGCTCGTCCCCGCACGCGGCGGCGCGCATTTTCGCCTGTGCCATAGACACTATTCTATGCACGGGCGGATTACGCGTTGCGCCGAAAGAAGAGACATGTCTTGCTTTCCCTCAGCTGTTCATCACAGGCCAGGGTAGGCAATGGCCTAGGGTGACACCTCCTGCTGAATTACAGGGGGCGCAATGTATCCTCAAATAAAAATCCTCCCACCCGACCTGACACGCAGTAGCATCCCTTTCCAGTTCTGCCCCACAGCTGCTGAAGGCTCCAGCCCCGCAGCGGCAGAACCTGCTGCTTCTGATTAATGTCACATGACATCCGGAGCCAATAAGGAGAGGGGAGAAGTGCAGGGACAAGTGTAGTTACAAATGCCCCAAACCCCCCCCCCCCTCCTGACAGAGACAGATGAGGACTGTGCCATCCTCCATTGCTACTGCTGTGTGGGTGAGTGGGTGTGTTAGTGCTCATGTGTGGCTGAGATAGGATAACAACTCCCAGCATGCTCCTGTGTGGCTGTGGTAGAACTTCAGCTTCCAGCATGCTCCTGTGTGGCAGAGGTAGAACTACAACTCCCAGCATGCTCTTGTGTGACAGAGGTAGAACTACAGCTCCTAGCATGCTCCTGTGTGACAGAGGTAGAACTACAGCTTCCAGCATGCTCATGTGTGGCTGTGGTAATACTACAGCTTCCAGCATGATCCTGTTTGGCTGTGGTAGAACAACAACTGTCAGCATGCTCCTGTGTGGCTGTGGTAGAACTACCACTCCCAGCATGCTCATGTGGCTTTGATAGAACTACAGCTCTCAGCATGATCCTGTGTGGCTGTGGTAGAACTACAACTCCATCATCCTAAGCCACCCCCAATGCTCCTCCCTCAGACCAGAGACAGATGAGAAGTATGATCCTCCACTTCACCTTCTCCTCCCTCCTGGGCAGAGACAGTGTCATCCTCCAGCAGCAACAGTACCCTGCGGACCAGATATAGCAGCAGCAGCATATAGTCCGGCCCTCCACCGCTCTGAGGGACAGTGAACTGGCCCCCTGTGTAAAAAAGTTTGGGGACCCTTCTGTAGTGTGAGCCCGCAGTGATGTTGTGTCGGAGGATTGGCCGGTCACTTGCTAGATGGTGAGGTGTTACTCCACTCCGGTGAGATGTTATACCGTGACGCCAGTGCCAGTTGGACACACAGGTGTGATGGCACGTCTGCTTTTATTTTACAAGGCCGGTTGTACCTTTTTCCCCTGTGGTCAGTGTATTTTTTGTCTCCTAAGGTGGGAGAGCAGTGGGAGCAGGAGACAATGTGAATTGGCACAGAGACCATTTTTCTTCACTTCCTGGATTTCTATCAGCTACCAGTGTGGCAGAACCGCACAGATACGGTAATACATTGTATAGACACATCTATATAACTTTTAATGTACTTTTAATAGAAAACAAGTTTTTCTTATCTGGAATTCCCCTTTAAAGTGACAGGGACACTTTATATGAGGCTTCTCACGAACATAAAGAACCCACAATATGGCTGGGTTTGACCAAAATTGACTTTATTAATAAAGAAAAAATGTCATATGACTAATGAAGCCAATTGCTCCAACATTATAAAATAGGATTCATTTGCACTAACACAATGTATAGCATCTAGACACGTGCTACTTCAGGACACGCAGGAAACCACTAATCCCAGGAGGCCGTTGAGGTCATTGTTGTACAATGGATGGACGGCCACAGGTTTCAGATCACTGATTTTCTACACAGTCTAGACTTTACGTCCTCTTTAGGATATAATATGCATATTTTGAAGACTAAGCATGATTTTTCATTGTTCTGTAATTTAAAGTGCTTGCTCATTTCCTTTGTCATGTAACACGGTCTGGTGCCAGTCACATGCCTGTGAAAGTCGCTTTCAACATCATAAGCAATGTCATATTTTTCATTTGGGTATCGGGTTAAAGAACTTCTACATTTTGAGCTTTCTTTGTTTTTCTTTGTACATACAGTATTTTATATTAAATATAAAAAAAAATATATTCCAATGCTAGAATTTTCACAATTTGGACAAAAATATTAGATGTACTCTATGGAGAGAAAAAAACAGACACATCCACAATGCTTATGACTGACCATTTGCTTCTCAGCAACATTTACTACTAACATCCGGAGTTAGTTACATTTTGATCAAAGTGCATAAGCCCACACACCACGTCCAGGTTACTGATAAAGTGTAGGTCGCTAACTTGGCGCAGTCCCACGCAGGGACCACCAACACAATACACAAAAACCTATATTAGGGTCTCTGACCAGTAATAAGCAAATAGGGTTCACTCTATAGATCCAAAACCAAAGAAAAACCCTAAATAGATATAAACCACATACCAAAATTAATTTAACAAAATATCAATCCTTTATTAATATATGAATCCCAAACCTATCCCATAAAAACAACATATACACATAAGACACTTAAAAGACATGGTGCAGGGGATCACAAAAATCTATATCATCTTGAAATACACCAGCAATAAAGAAAAGGGACAAGAAAAACTATGATAATTTACATAAATAATGGGATTTCAAATGGCTTAAATCAAGTATCTAAAGTTCTATGTGCAACCTATATCCATCACAAACCGGTACTGAGTATAGACAAGGGAATATATTTATACATCACATGGCTAACATTGCCATCCCTAGAAAAATAAGACCTCAGACCAGTGCCAAATAAAATGAATCCCAATCCCCTTCTGATGCGGCCCCTGCACCTCACCCTCCAACGCGTTTTGTAGACCTTTCTCAAGGAGTGACCACTCCTTGAGAAAGGTCTACGAAACGCGTTGGAGGGTGAGGTGCAGGGGCCGCATCAGAAGGGGATTGGGATTCATTTTATTTGGCACTGGTCTGAGGTCTTATTTTTCTAGGGATGGCAATGTTAGCCATGTGATGTATAAATATATTCCCTTGTCTATACTCAGTACCGGTTTGTGATGGATATAGGTTGCACATAGCACTTTAGATACTTGATTTAAGCCATTTGAAATCCCATTATTTATGTAAATTATCATAGTTTTTCTTGTCCCTTTTCTTTATTGCTGGTGTATTTCAAGATGATATAGATTTTTGTGATCCCCTGCACCATGTCTTTTAAGTGTCTTATGTGTATATGTTGTTTTTATGGGATAGGTTTGGGATTCATATATTAATAAAGGATTGATATTTTGTTAAATTAATTTTGGTATGTGGTTTATATCTATTTAGGGTTTTTCTTTGGTTTTGGACCACCAACACAATACCTGCTGTGCCACGGGAGGGAGCACACCACCCACAGACACAGTGCCGCCACAGCAATGGCTGCCACAATGGAGACTAGCACCACACAAAAACAAGGAGAAGCAGATCTGTCTGCAATGGTTGCCGCCATTTTTAAGGCACCACCAGTGGCATCCATCCTTATACTCTGGACATCTGTGGGATCCCTTGGGACCTCCCTTCCCAGGAGGGAGCCCCCGAGGACAGTCCAGACCGGTTTTCATTCTCAGTACTCCACAGAGTCTACTTACCAGGTTAAGCCCCTATGATCCCTTCTGTGCATTACCGTCTTGGGACTCAGAGGCCATCTAGAATGGTCCCTTATGTCCCGCTTTGGTTTTCCAACCTTTAACCATACTCACGCCACAAACTGTTGGACTTTTATGTCTGGAAGTGCTCCTTCCCCCTACCAGCAGGTCCACCACTCTCTCACCCTATCCAGTAACGCTCTCAATCTGAACGGAAAGGATTAAAGTGGAGGGAAAGCACTGCCTTTTGAACTTTCTTCTGATATGTTCTTTTAACCCCTTAAGGACAGAGCCTGAAATGGCCTTAATGACAGAGACAAATTTTATGAATATGACCAGTGTCACTTTAGTCATTAATAACTTCGGGATGCTTTTACCTATCCGGCTGATTCTGAGATTGTTTTCTCGTGACATATTGTACTTTACATTTCTGGTAAATTGGAGTCGATACTCATAACAAATCTTTATGAAAAAAACCCAAATAATGTGAAAAAATGTGAAAAAATGCATTTTTCCAACTTTGAAACTTCTTTGCGTATACAGAAAGTGGTTATACCACATAAATTATATATTAAATAGCATTAGCAACATGTCTACTTTATGTTGGCGGCATTTATTAAACTATCTTTCATTTTTTTTAGACGATAGGAAGCTTAAAACATTAGCAGCAAATTTCCAAATTTTCAGTAAAATTTCAAAATCAGATATTTTTAGGGACCTGTTCAGGTTTAAAGTGTATTTGAGGGGCCTGTATGTTAGAAAGCCCCACAAAGCACCCCATTTCAGAAACTGCACCCCCCAAACTCTGCAAAAGCATATCCAGAAAGTGTTTTAACCCTTTAGGGGAGTCACAGAAATAAAAGCTAAGTGTGTAAGGAATTTGAAAATTTTAATTTTCTGTGCAGAGATTTTATTGTAATCCAATATTTTTCATAATTATAAACCTATTACCAGAGAAATGCACCCCAATAATTATTGCCCCGTTTCTGCAGTTTATAGAAATACCCCATATGTGGCCGTATTGCGCTATTTGACGCAACCACAAGCCTCAGATATAAGGGAGCGCCTAGTGAATTTCAACGCCTCCGTTATATTTGGTCATTTTTGACTGTACCACTTCAGGTTGGCAGAGGCTCTGGGGTGCCAAAACCTAAAAAACACCCCTAAAGGAACACCATTTAGAAAACTACACCCCTCAAGGAATGTAACAAGGGGTGCGGTGAGCATCTGGACCCCACAGGTGCTTCACAGATTTTCCGAACAATATGGCGTGAAAAAAGAAAAATTTATTTTTTACACTAAAACGTTGTTCTAGCCTTCAATTTTTCATTTTCTTAAAGGGATAAGAGGCAAAAAAAGACAAAAAATGTGTAGCGCAGTTTCTCCCGAGTACAGAAATACCCCACATGTGGCGATAGAGTGCCAAGGGGGCGCAGGACAAGCCTCCAAAGGGAAGGAGCGCCAATTGGCTTTTGGAAGCCGAATTTTACTGAAAAGGATTTCAAGGGCCATGTCGCATTTACAGAGCCCTCTTGCTGCCAAGACACTGGAAACCCCCCACAAGTGATTCCATTCTGGAAACTACACCCCTCAAGGAATCTAACAAGGGGTGCAGTGAGCATATGGACCCCACTGGTGACGGGCACAAATGTGGAACAATGTGACGTGAAAGGGAAAAATTTCATTTTTTCACTTTCATGGCACAAATGTGCCCATCATCAAGGGGTCCATATCCTCACTGCACCCCTTGTTAGATTCCTTGAGGGGTGCAGTTTCCAGAATGGGGTCACTTGTGTTGGGTTTCCAGTGTTTTGGCAGCACGAGGGCTCTGTAAATGCGACATGGCGTTCATCATCCATTCTAGCCAAATCCAACCTCCAAAATCCAAATGGTGCTCCTTCCCTTCGGAGGCTTGCCCTGCGCCCACATGGCGCTTTATGTCCACATGTGGGGTATTTACGGACTCGGGGGAAATTGCTCTACACATATTGTGTGTTTTTTTCTCTTTTAACCCCTTGTGAAAATGATAAATTCAAGGCTAAACCAACATTATAGTGTAAAAAATGTAATATTTCATTTTCACGCCACATTGTTCCACATTTGTGCCCGTCACCAGTGGGGTCCATATGCTCACTACACCCCTTGTTACATTCCCTGAGGGGTGTAGTTTCCATAATGGGGTCACTTGTGGGGGGTTTCAACTGTCTTGGCAACACAGAGGCCTTTTGAATGCAACATGGCCCCTCAAAATCCATTCCATCCAAATCCAGCCTTCAAAAACGAAATGGTGCTCCTTCCCTTCGGAGGCTTACCCTGCACCCGCATGGCGCTTTATGTCCACATGTGGGGTATTTACGGACTCGGGGGAAATTGCGCTACACATTTTGTTTTTTTTCTCCTCTTTTAACCCCTTGTGAAAATGATATATTCAAGGCTAAACCAACATTATAGTGTAAAAAATGTAATATTTCATTTTCACGCCACATTGTTCCACATTTGTGTCCGTCACCAGTGGGGTCCATATGCTCACTACACCCCTTGTTACATTCCTTGAGGGGTGCAGTTTCCATAATGGGGTCACTTGTGGGGGGTTTCAACTGTCTTGGCAACACAGGGGCCTTTTGAATGCAACATGGCCCCTCGAAATCCATTCCATCCAAATCCAGCCTTCAAAAACCAAATGGCGCTTCTTCCCTTCGGAGGCTTACCCTGCACCCGCATGGCGCTTTATGTCCACATGTGGGGTATTTCCGTACTCAGGGGAAATTGCTCTACACATTAAATGTTTTTTTTATCTTTTAACCCCTTGTGAAAATGAAAAAACATGACAAGATTAATGATTTAGAGTAAAAATTTTACAAAAATGACACTAAATGTTGGTCTAGCCTTGATTTTTTTCCATTTCCACAAGGGGTTAAAAAAGAAAATGAACACAAAGCGTGTAGGGTAGTGTCCCCTGAGTACGAAAATACCCCACATGTGGGCATAATGTTCCATATGGGCACAGGGCAAGTCACCAAAGGGACAGAGCGCCATTTAGAGGCTGGAATGGAGGATGGAGGCCATGTCGCAATTACAAAGCTCCTGTGCTGCCAGGACAGTAGAAACCCCCGACAAGTGACCCCATTCTGGAAACTACACCCCATAAGGAATCTAACAAGGGGTGCAGTGAGCATATGGACCCCACTGGTGACGGGCACTTACGTAGAACATGTGCCGAGAAAATAAAAAATACAATTTTTTTCATTTTCACGTCCCAAATGTGGCCGTCACCAGGGGGCCATATCCCCGCTGCCCCCCTTCTTAGATTCCTTATGGGGTGTAGTTTCCAGAATGGGGTCACTTGTGGGGGGTTTCTACTGTCCTGGCCGCACAGAGGCTTTGTAATTGCATCATGGCATCCTCTAATGGGAATGGCGGCCATACCTACTTAGCTGGGGAAAAGGGACAATTCTAATTTATTTGGGGGTATTAGGCCAATTATTAGTTTATAAGGTTGAAAATGACAGGTGTCCATCAAACTCAACCTGTGTTGATCCAGAGGAAGGCAAAAACCCCTCGTAAGGCAGACGACAGTAGCCTCATCACAGGGAAAAATTCTTTCCTGACTCCATAATGGCGATCAGAATAATCCCTGGATCAACGTGACCCCTGAAATAGGAGTAAGGGACAGAATTTAGATAATGTAGAACCCCAGTGACGTGTGGTGCGCCTTGGAGCGATCCAGTATGCAGAGGGCGGGGTGATCAGGACAGGTGTCACACGGGAAAATGGTGTCCTTCCTGATCCCCCTGTTACCCCACACTCTGCACTTCTTCTGGGGTCTCCTGTTCTCCAGTGTGGGGGACGTCACCTGGAAAATGTTGTCCTGGTGCGATACGGGGTCCTTCATATCCAGAAGCGCTGGGTCCACTCCATGGCTGCTAAATATTAGGGCTCTATTACGGCTTCTGATATGTTCGAATCGTGCCGCAAGCTACAGTAGCTCGGGCAGCGAGGGACAGGAAGAGGGGGTGCTGGTATAAAAGTTATCCCCGTACAGGTGGTAACCTTTATCCAGCAGTGAGAAGATCAGTTCCCGGACGATCTTCCCACTAACTCCGAGGATGGGGGGGGAGGGGGCATCTGGGGGCTGGATTCGGGTGTCCCTTCCTACATACACTCTAAGGGTATGTGCACACTGCGGAATCGCGACAGATAACCCTTTGTGCATTCCACAGCTGGCACCCACCGGCGGACTGATGCAGGCGCACGTCTCCGTCCGTGTCGTAGACTCCATTCTATGCACGGGCGGATTCCGCTCTCCGTCCAACGTATTCATTCTTTGGATGGACGATGGAATCCGCCCGTGCATAGAATGGAGTCTATGACACGGGTAGAGACATGCGCCCGCATCAGTCCGCCGGGGGGTGCCAGCTGCGAAATGCACAAAGGGTTATTCTTCGCCATTCCGCAGTGTGCACGTACCCTAAATCTGTAAGTGTACCCTGAGGTACTCTCACAGAGTTTGTAGAATTTCACACCATACCGTCATCTCTTATTGGGACGGTACTGGCGGAAAAGATGTGTCTGGGGGGCAGCGTACGCTACGCTACCCCCAGACACGTCACTGGATGATGAGGATGATGAGGATGAATGGAGGAAAGAAGGATCCCCCCATTCATCCTCACTGGCTGTTTCGGTGTCGGAGGCAATAATAACGTATCCCTCTGACGCCGAAAACACCCTGGGGGCCATCTTTATACGGGGACTAGTATATGGGGTATGTAGTGGTGTAGTGTCAAACTTTATTCAATGTAGTGTGGTGTAATGTAGTGTTTTTTACGTGTTTTTTTACAGTAAGTATAAAAAAAAAACCTACGCCAACAAAGGAGTTGCTGATAAATGTCGCACTTATGTGCGGCACTTATAAGCAGACCGTGGCAGTAGAATATAGAAAAAAAACACCCTACGCCAAAAAGGAGGAGTTGCTGATTAGCAGCGCACTTTCGTGCGATGCTGATCAACACTCAGCGGCGATAGGGTGCGGAAAATAGAAAAAAAAAAATTTGAAAAAAAAAAAAAAAAAATTCTACATTCTGAACATCCCTATAGTGGCTGATACGTGTATTACACATATCAGCCGCTAGAGGGCAGCAGAGCGCAAAATACGGAAACAGCCGACGCTGGAGCCGAAAATAGCCGAGAGAAGCCGAACGTGACGTCACGGAAGAAGCCGAAGACCCGAACGAAGACGAGGATGCCGCGAACCCGGAAGACGCCGATCAGGAGCCCGGGACAGGTGAGTAATGTACAAATACCTGCTCTGGACCCCTCGGCTACCTAGCTGAGGGGTCCAGGGCAGGTATTTACTATTTTGTGGGACTCTGATCGCCGTGCCACCGGCCCGATCGCCGTGAACGGCCGGCCGGCCGTTCACGGCGATCGGGCCGGTGGCACGGCGATCACCATTACTTTTTACAGTAATGGCGGTCGGTGCCGTCCTCGGACAGCACCGACCGCCATTTTTTTCCGGGTCATCGGGTCGCCGATGACCCGGAAAGGTTCCGATCGCCGCTATTGGCTGATCTGAATTGATCAGCCTATAGCGGCGATCGTAAGCACGGGGGGTGTTAACCACCCCCCGTGCCGTGAAGCTAAGATGGCCTGCTATGATTTATAGCAGGCCATCTTCCCCGACCGCTGTGTGTGAACACGCAGCGATCGGGGAAACATCGGGCGTAAATTTACGCCCTGATGCGCCAAGTACCAGGGCGCGAGGGCGTAAGTTTACGCCCGATGTCGTTAAGGGGTTAAAGGAGATCTCTGGCAAAAACAAAGAAATCCAGTGTAGGTAGGGAGTGGGGGACATAATAAAGAATGTATATTCATTGGTCCCCGTGATCCTGCAGTGCAGTGCCCCCTTGTCCTTTGAGGGGGTTTTACCTGGAACATCTTTTCCCCATATTTCTTGTAGGGACCATTTATATATTTAAATAAATTTATCATATCTCCCCTTAAACGTCTCTTCTCCAGACTAAACAAATGTAATTCTTTTAATCTCTCCTTATAACTAAGATGCTCCATTCCCCTTATTAGTTTAGTTGCCCGTCTTTGTACCTAGAACGTCCTTTTTATGAATCTGATTACAAAACTGGACAGCATACTCCAGATGAGGCCGCACCAAAGCTTTATAAAGCGGTAATATTATATCCCTGTCCCGTGAGTCCATACCTGTTTTAACGCATGACAATATCCTGCTGGCCTTAGAAGCAGCTGACTGACATTGTGTGCTGTTCTGTAGTCTATTATCTACAAGTACACCCAGATCCTTCTCCATCAGTGACTCTCCCAGAGTAACTCCCCCCAGGACATATGATGCATGCGGGTTATTAGTACCCAGGTGCATAACTTTACATTTATCCACATTGAACCTCATTTGCCAATTGGACGCCCAAACACTCAGTGTGTCTAAGTCATCCTGTAATATCTGCACATCCTCCATAGACTGTACTGTACTACAAAGCTTGGTGTCATCTGCAAAGATAGAAACATTGCTGTTAATTCCATTCTCAATATCATTAATAAACAAGTTAAACAGAAGGGGGCCCAGTACTGACCCTTGGGGTACACCACTTATTTCCGGGGACCATTCGGAGTAGGAATCATTGACCACCACTCTCTGGGTACGATTATTAAGCCAGTTCTCAATCCAGTTACACATAAAATTTTCCAAACCGATAGACTTTAACTTACCCATCAGACGTCCATGAGGAACTGTGTCAAACGCTTTTGCAAAATCCAGGTACACGATATCCACAGCCGCGCCGCCATCCAGGCTTCTACTTACCTCTTCGTAGAAACATATTAGGTTGGTTTGACAGCTTCTGTCCTTAGTAAAACCATGCTGGTTATCACCTATAATACTATTTGCCACTACATATTCCTGGATGTAGTCCCTTATAAGCCCCTCAAATAGTTTCCCCACAATGGACGTTAAGCTTACAGGTCTATAGTTACCTGGGGAAGTTCGAGAGCCCTTTTTGAAGATCGGCACCACATTTGCCTTACGCCAGTCCCTCGGCACAATACCAGTAAGCAAAGAATCACGGAATATTTCATACAAGGGTAGAGAAATTACAGAACTGAGTTCCCTAAGAACTCTGGGGTGTAATCCATCAGGCCCTGGAGCTTTGGTTACATTGAGTTTGTTTAATTCATCTTGGACCATATCTATAGTAAACCAGTTCAGTACATTACATGTGTTAGCAGCACTGGCCCCACCCACCTCAGTACTGGCCCCACCCACCGCAGTTCCATCCTCTTCTTTTGTATATACAGA
Source organism: Dendropsophus ebraccatus (assembly GCF_027789765.1). Lineage (NCBI taxonomy): Eukaryota > Metazoa > Chordata > Amphibia > Anura > Hylidae > Dendropsophus > Dendropsophus ebraccatus. Next base: position 31,925,083 of record NC_091454.1, on the reverse strand, counting down.
ACTGAAGAACCCATTAAGTAACTCAGCTTTCTCCTGATCCCCAGTTATTAATTCCCCTTCACCATTATTTAGGGGTCCTACATGCTCTGACCTTGGTTTTTTTCGCATTAATATATTTGAAGAATTTTGGGGGGTTTCTTTTGCTTTCTATAGCTACCTGCCTTTCATTGTGAATTTTTGCTGCTTTTATTACATTTTTACAAGTTTTGTTGACTTCTTTGTAATGTTTAAAGGCTAAAGCTGACCCCTCTGATTTGTAGATTTTGAATGCCCCTTTTTTCTCATTTATAGCCCTTCTAACCTCGGTTGTAAGCCATGTGGGATTTGATTTTAACCGTTTATATTTGTTACCCATAGGAATATATTTGGCAGTACAGTTATTTAATATGGATTTGAAGATTTCCCATTTATTAGCTGTATCCGTATGTGACAGCAGCCGCTCCCAGTCTATGCCCTGAAGTTCTGCCCTTAACCCAGGAAAATTGGCCCTTTTAAAATTAAGAGTTTTTGCCCTCCCAACATGTTGTTCTTTTCTACACTTTAAGCTAAAAGTCACTATATTGTGGTCACTATTACCCAGGTGTTCATGGACAGTGACATCCCCAACCAGCTCAGCGTTGTTAGAAATAACCAGATCCAACAAGGCATCACTTCTAGTTGGCTCCTCCACAAACTGGCCCAGAAAATTATCCTGCAGTAGGTTAAGAAATTCCCTCCCCTTTGTGGTTTTAGCTGAACCGTGACCCCAATCTATATCTGGGTAGTTGAGGTCCCCCATTACCACTACTGTTCCCTTCCGGGCAGCCCGCTCTATTTGTCTATTCAACTGACCATCTATCCCCTCAGTAATGTTGGGGGGTCTATAGATTACACCAAGAATAATTTTTTCACTCTTTACCTTCTTCTGTAGTTCTACCCATAATGCTTCCACATCATCACAGTCATCGCCCACTATTGCATCTTTTACACTTTAATATCAATTCTGACATACAGACATACTCCTCCTCCCCTTCGGCCCACCCGGTCCCTTCTGAACAACGCAAATCCCTGAATATTGACAGCCCAGTCATGTGAGGAGTCCAGCCATGTCTCAGTCACACCAACCACATCAATGGACTCCTCCAGAACCAAGGCCTCCAGCTCCCCCATCTTGCTGGCTAGACTTCTGACATTAGTAACCATACACTTTATATTACCATCGAGTTTACCCGCTACATTATAAGAAATGGGATATATTACTGTGCTGTGGCTACAATCATCCCCACTGTTCATCCGCAACATATGGATCTCCCTATCCACTGCTCTTATCCTCCCCCCACAGGACCCTTCTCCTCCCTCCTCAATGATCTGTCCCCTCTCTAACCTATCCGCCACTATATTACATACTACATTGTCCTCCCTCCACATCCCTAGTTTAAAAACCCCTCCACCCCTTCTAGGATTCTCTCCCCCAGCACAGCGGACCCCCTTCCATTAAGGTGCAAATTATCAGCGGAAAACAGTTTGTACCCCAATGAAAATTCAGCCCAGTGCTCTAAAAACCCAAACCCTTCTTCTCTACACCACAACTTGAGCCATGCATTTAACTCCCTAAGCTCCCGCTGTCTTTCCTGCGATGCGCATGGCACAGGCAGTATTCCAGAGAATACCACCTTGGAGGTCCTTCCCTTCAACTTAGCACCTAGTTCTCTAAAATTATTTTTAATAGACCTCCACCTACCTTGTATCCTGTCATTGGCTCCCACATGGACCACGACAGCTGGGTCATCCCCAGCCCCCCCAAGTAATTTATCCACCCTTTCCACCACATGCCGAACCCTGGCACCAGGGAGACAGCAAACCATTCGGTTGAGGCGGTCTTGGCGACAAATTATTCTATCCGTCTTCCTGATTATAGAATCCCCTACAACCACTAACTGTCTAGGCCTACCTACAATACCATCCCGCCCAATACTAGTTAGACTGTTCCCCCGGCTGTTAGAGAGAACAGGTTCCACTAGAGCTGCCATTTCTGACACGGATGCCCTTGCATCATCACCTAACTTGGCAATTTTGCTTGGGCATACAGTAGAAGAAGTGGCCTTCCTTTTCTTGGATCCCTTACTGGTCCCTCTAACTACATTAACCCAGCTACTTACTTGGGCCTCCTGATCTATATCACCACCCTCCATCTCTAACCCACTAACTTCCTGCTCAGTGAGCCGAATGTTCCCTCTCAAGGTGGCCAAGTTCCCTCAGTGTTGCAATTTGCTTCTCCAGATCTCTAACTCGAGCTTCTAGATGGGCAACATGCTCACATCTGTCATAGCGGTACTCACCCTGGAACACCTGCTCCAGTTGTGCGTACATGCGTCAGACTGCGCACTGAATGAAACCTTCCATCTCGCTAGCCATCATCCTCAGTGCAAAAAAAAACTGTGAAAAAGAAAGAGATTTAGCACTTACCAGAACTTGTAACTCCTTCTTTTAACTCCTTTTTTCAACTCCACTTATTTTCAACCACTTGTCAGCAAGCACACAAAGTGAGTGCTGAGCCTTGATTTAAGCACCTGAGATCAATTAACCCCACCCCCAGGTGCAGAGCAGACCATTTGTTAAAGAGGACCTGTCACCCCCCATGCCGGGGTGACAGGCTCCCGACCCCCTGTTAGATCCCCCTATACTTACGTGATCCCGCCGGGTCCCGGTTCCTGATGCGGTCGGGTAACGGAGATATCATTGCCCAAAGCCCGGCGCGCGCGCTGAGAGATGAGTCCGATACCCATAGAGAATGACGGAGCGTCAGACTCCCCATTCATTCTCTATGGGCATCTGACTCTGCTGTCAGCGTGCACGCCGGGCTTCGGGCGCTGAAATCTCCGTGACCCGACCGCATCAGGAACCGGGACCCAGCAGGATCACGTAAGTATAGGGGGATCTAACAGGGGTTCGGGAGCCTGTCACCCCGGAACAGGGGGTGACAGGTGTCCTTTAAGTAACACATTTTTAGGGGTATTCCAGCACCTTCCCTTCCCCTCTATGGATGTGCTGGGAGAGAGGGGAGGGGGGGACTTGTCCTTTCTTTTTAACAATTGGTGGAAGTTACATTAGACGTGCTACCACCCATTTAATGTTTATCACCTAAACCAGGGGTGGGGAACCTCCGGCCCACGGGCCGCATCCGGCCCCTGACACCTCCGGATGTGGCCCGAGGCTCCCCTGTGACATGCGCCGCTCTGGAGGAGAAGGAACCGACACACACGGCATCCTCCTGTGTCTGTGACAGCTGCCAGGAGGATGCTGTGAGTGCCGGCTCCTTCCCCTCAGAGCGGTGCACATCTTCTGTCTCCTGCCCTCCTGTGACGTGCGCCGCGCTGGTGAGGCAGGAGCTGGCACAGACACAGGAAGATGTGTTGTATGCCGGCTCCTGCCTCACCAGCGCGGCGCACGTCTTCTGACTCCTGCGGGCCGCGCGCGATGACGTCATTTCATCGCGCGCCGCCTGCAGGAGAAGACCGGCACAGAAGAGAGGAGGGAGAAGAGGACCTGGACAGCGTGGGAGCGGAGGAAAGGTGAGTGGGATGTTTATTTTTTTTCATTTGGGGCAGACACTGGGGGTTAACTAGGCCACAAGGGACATGATTGGGGGGTTAACTAGGCTACCAGGGACATGACTGGGGGGTTAACTAGGCCACAAGGGACATGACTGGGGGGTTAACTAGGCCACAAGGGACATGACTGGGGGGTTAACTAGGCCACCAGGGACATGACTGGGGGGTTAACTAGGCTACCAGGGACATGACTGGGGGGTTAACTAGGCTACCAGGGACATGACGGGGGGGGGGCTAACTAGGCCACCAGGGACATGACTGGGGGGTTAACTAGGCCACCAGGGACATGACTGAGGAGTTAACTAGGCCACCAGGGACATGACTGAGGGGTTAACTAGGCCACCAGGGACATGACTGAGGAGTTAACTAGGCCACCAGGGACATGACTGAGGAGTTAACTAGGCCACCAGGGACATGACTGGGGGGGGTTAACTAGGCCACCAGGAACATGACTGGGGGGTTAACTAGGCCACCAGGGACATGACTGGGGGGTTAACTAGGCTACCAGGGACATGACTGGGGGGTTAACTAGGCTACCAGGGACATGACTGGGGGGTTAACTAGGCCACCAGGAACATGACTGGGGGGTTAACTAGGCCACCAGGGACATGACTGGGGGGTTAACTAAGCTACCAGGGACATGACTGGGGGGTTAACTAGGCTACCAGGGACATGACTGGGGGGTTAACTAGGCTACCAGGGGTATCGCTAAGGATTCAAATCAGGTACAAGGGGCATCACAGAGGGTTATCTACAATAGCAGGGGCATTAGGGGAACAATACTTTGCCTTGTTCGGGTGCTGCAAACCCCCGCTACTAACTGCCGCGCACGGTATAACATTGAATGCGGCCCTCGAATGATTTTATTAAGGCCCGACTGGCCCTCGACATGGAAAAGGTTCCCCACCCCTGACCTAAACCCTGCAAAACTGGGTCACAGAAAAGAGGGGAGTGACAGAGGATATTTTTGAGGTATTAGAGGGGGAATTAAAGACTGTATACTCAAAAAACAGCTTGAGAGGGTTAGTAGTGAGAGTGTGGAAGGAGGTGAGAAAGATTACAGGGGCAATGGAACACACTCCACTGCTGCGGAATAGTGATTTCCCAGAAGTAGGAAAAGTTCAGGATTTGGGGTACTGGACTTCAAGGCGGTTGGTGAAAGTGTCCCAGTTTTGTAGGGAAGGTAGAATAAAAGAGTACGGGGAAATAAAGGAGTTAGTAGATAGTGACATTTGTCGACTGAGATACCAACAGATCAAAATGGCCATACAGGGGATTGAAAATAAGGAGAGATTGGTGGTTGAAAATTCTTGCTGGATCACGCAGTTATTGGAGATTAAAGGACACGCAAAAGGTAAAATAGGGAAACTTTATAGAATTTTAGGACAGATGAAACAGGAAAATCTAGTAATTAGGTCACAAGTTAAGTGGGGACAGGTGATAGGAGCAAAGGACCACATATATTGGGAGGAGTTATACAAATTTAGTAATGAGTGTCTCACAGATAAAAAGCATAAAATGGTACAGTTTTTTATTTTTCACAGGTTATTTTATTGTCCAAAAGATTTTTTGAAATGGGGTAATAAAGAGAAAGGGAAATGTGGTAGGTGTTTAGCACAAGGAGCAGATTTGGAGCATTATTGGTGGGACTGTAAGGTACTTCAGGAGTTTTGGATTAGGGTTTTTGCCATCATGGATATAATATATGGAGTAATAGTAGTAAATAAGTACACGTGTGCACTATTAGGGGAAATGGATGGCTTGCAGTAAACAAGATTGCAAAGGGGGGTGATATATAAAATATTTTTAGCTGCACGATTGGTGGTTATTAGGAATTGGATATCCCCAAAAGCTCCGTCTATAGCAGAGTGGAAAGAAGTGGTTAGAAATATAATGAGATGTGAGGAAAGGAAAAACAAGAATAAAAAAGACTACGCCAGGTTGAAGGAGTATAATCATAGGTGGGTACAATATTGGAACAACATAGGCACCTAGGTGTATTTTTGCTTGTGTAAGTGCGCCTTTCTTTTTTTTTTTTTTTGTGTCAGTTCTCTCTTCTCGCCAGGGGCAACTGGGGGTGGGGGCTGTGGAGGGGAAGGGTGGGTAATAAGGTTAGAATTGGTTATTATGATAGGATCAGGGAAGGTGGAAAAGGAGGATATGGGGGATGAAAAAGGGGTAAAATTGTACATAAATTGAGATGTGTATGGGGGGGTATACTCCGGTATTGCTGGAGGGTGCCCAAGATTGTAAAATTGGGGCTGAGAGACTGCCAATCCCTGTCCATGCATAGAAGTAATGAATATTAATTATGGTAAAGAGAATTTTATGGCGAAATGAAGATTAAGTAGTAAAAGTAGGTTAGGTGGAGATAAAGTAATAGATAATGGATAGTACTGGTTGGGGCATTGTGGTCAGTGGCCTCTTAGGGTGAATGGGTAAAGTAATTGTGGCTAAGCAGGTCAACTGAAATAAAATGAAAATAGAGGTGGGCGCCCCACAGAATGAGTGGTATAATCTGGTTGGTGGTGGGGACTCTTGGCAGGGGTCCTCAGCTGCCGCAGAAGGGTGCAAGAATCGGGGCATCTGGCTCTCAGCTCTGGTGGCACATGAGGGTATGGGAGTTGGAATGCCCGGTAGTTTGAAGACTCGGCAGGTGGAGTGGATAAAGTCCCTAATATAGGGACATTCGCTGTACCAAGTCGGACTTCAGTGGATGGGTGAAAGGGGCACCCACAAAAATAAGACCATGACTGCTTAATTTGTTGGATGAATGTGGTTAGGGATTGTAAGGTGTTTGGGGCGGCTGGGTGCACTGCTCCAGCTAGTACAATAGATAAATGACCTGAATCATTCCTCTTGAGGAGAGTTAGTAGGTAATATCAAAGATTGTTGAGAACAAATTTGTTTTGTAGTGGTAGGTTTTGGATGCATAAGACGCGAAAAATAATCATGGACAAGGGAGAAGCAGTATCTTTTGCAAGGGGCTAAATTTTAGCGGGTCCAGTGTAAGAAGCATTAGATGACCTAGAAGCATTCTTGGGGATACCCCCTCTTGAAATTTGGTATAGATGTAATCTTCCTGGATACACCCCTCTGTTTGGAATAATTCAAAAGTACTGTTCTTGATCCTATATGATTTTAAACATGAATCTTCCTTTCTATTTAAAAAATTATCCAGAATATAGTCCACAGCACTCGTTCCAGTGAAAAAGGTGTATAAATTTATTTCATCAAGTCATAACAGCAAAGTGCAGCACACAATATACCAAGTACTTGGTATATTGTGTGCTGCACTTTGCTGTTATGACTTGATGGAATAAATGTATACACCTTTTTCACTGGAACGAGTGCTGTGGACTATATTCTGGATATTTACTTCATCCTTGGTCGGGACTGATCCGCTGGCACCGAGACTATTTGAATGTGGAGTGCTGCTGAATTATCTACAACCTATTTAAAAAATTATAAATAAAGATTGAAGTAAAAAAAAAAAAAATGTTTATCACCTAAACCTAAATGTTATCTGCTGAAATCCCTCTAAGGCCCCGTTCCCACTGAGCAAAGGTAGCGGAATTCATGTTCATTCTTCAGCGTGTACAGAGCAGGAGCGCGCGCCTCCCATAGACTCCTATTATGAGCGGGAGGCTAACGGCATTCCGCGGTGGACAATTCCATCGCGGAATTCCGCTACCTTTGCTCAGTGGGAACGGGGCCTTAGGCAAAGGTAAACTAGGAGTGTAATTCCAATAATAATGTGCTCCATTCAAGCCAATGGGAAATTGTGTGCACACACCATATAGAATAATATCTGTAATTGATTACAACCGTCTTATTATTGACCATGCTTAATATTTACACCCTGTTTTTGCAAATTTGTATTTTCTTTTTAATTCGTTCACACATTGTTTTATTTTCACTCAAAATTACGGTTGTATTTAGCGTTTAGCGTTATACTGTGTATGAACTTAGCCTTCTGACCACTAAGCCACAGCCATTTTGTATTTTTTGTACAATAATACTGAAAATGTTGCTGTAGTCCTAGTTCCTTTGTGGCAGGCGGGATCTGGTGAGTTGTGACCTTTTCCACCCAAAAATACTTCCAAAGTTTAGGCATGTAAAACTAAACAAAAAAAAAAAATGTAGAAAGTATCTACAATTTTCAGAATGTGATTTCACAATGAAGATTCTTTGCAATCTAAGATTAGAGATGAGTGAACCGGGTTCGGGTTCGAGTCAATCCGAACCCGAACGTTCGGTATTTGATTAGCGGGGGCTGCTGAACTTGGATAAAGCCAATGACTATATCCATGTTTTCCACATAGCCTTAAGGCTTTATCCAAGTTCAGCAGCCACCGCTAATCAAATGCCGAAAGTTCAGGTTCAGATCGACTTGAGCATGCTCGAGGTTTGCTTATCTCTATCTAAGATGCCAGTGGACCTTAAATAGTTATCAGTCAACACCTATCTGACCTGATCCTCCCATACACGTGAATATTGGGCTTGGCGCTGAGTCACTGTAACACAACTCTGCATCTTATCTCCCCAAAAAAACAAAACAAAAAAAAAACATCATGCTCAATCCTTCTTTCCCCATCATTGTCTTTAACCCCTTAAAGAAGCAGTTCACATAAAAAAAAATTTTGCCCCCCCGGTAGCCGCTGGCGCATATATTCACGGAAGCTGATCATTTTACAGCAGTGCGGCTCCGTTCCCGTCCCGCGGTGCCGTTCAAATCGGGGGTGCGCTCACATCCGCCGGTGCTGTGAGTCCTCTTCTCTGACCAGTGATTATACGCCGGAAGTCACTCGCTTCCAGAAGCATGTGACTTCTGACTCGCTTCCACGTGGAAGCACGTGACTTCTGACGTTCAATTTACAAGGCAGAGAAGAGGAGTAACAAAAAAATTTTTTGGGTGAACTGCTTCTTTTTTGCGTTTTCGGTTTTACCTTCTTGTGCTTAAAAGGCCATAGCACTTGCAATTCTTCACCTAGAAACCCACATGAGCCCTTATTTTTTGCGCCACTAATTTTTCTTCGCAATGACAGGCTGAATTTTTTCATAGTACACTACGAAACCAGAAGAAAAAAATAAATGTGTGGTGAAATAAAAAAAAAAAACAACACATTTTTTTTATTTGGGGGGTATTTGTTTTTACGCCGTTCGCCCTGTTGTAAAACTGACTTGTTATATATGTCCGTCAAGTCGTTACGATTAAAATGATATTTAACATGTATAACTTTTCTTTTATGTGATGGCTTGTAAAAAATTCAAACAATTGTTAACAAATATACGTTCCTTAAAATCACTCTATTCCCAGGCTTATAGCGCTGTTATCCTTTGGTCTATGGGGCTGTGTCAGGTGTCATTTTTTGCACCATTATCTGTACTTTCTATCGGTACCCTGATTGCGCATAGGCGACTTTTTGATCGCTTTTTATTACAATTCTTCTGGATTTGATGCGACCAAAAATGCACAATTTTGCACTTTGGGATTTTTTGGCACTAACACCGTTTACCGTGCGAGATCAGGAATAAGATAAATTAATAATTTGGGCGATTACGCACGCGGCGATAGCAAAGATGTTTATTTATTTATTTGTATTTATAACATGGGAAAAGGGGGGTGATTCAAACTTTTATTAGGGGAGGGGGCTTTTTATTAATAACAACACTTTTTTTTTTAACACTTATACTAGAAGCCCCCCTGGGGTTAGGGTTATTCCCCCCTGGGGTTAGGGTTATTCCCCCTGGGGTTAGGGTTATCCCCCCTGGGGGACTTCTAGTATAAGCACACTGATCTCTCATTGAGATCTATGCTGCATAGATATACAGCATAGATCAATGAGATAGGCACTCGATCGGCTGCTGCAGCCTTAAGCAATCGAGTACCGAGCCAGGATCAGCGCCATTACGGCACAGACCCCGGCAGGAAGAGGATGTGTGGATTGCTCCTCCGGGACAACGTCCCGGAGGAGCAATCCACCCCACTAGACACCACGGAACGACTGCAGAAGGTAATTGGATGCAGCTGTCAACTTTGACAGCTGCATCTGATTACCTGATTAGCGGGCACGGCAATCGGACCGTGCCCACTAATAGCTACATGCGGCACCCGGGACCGCGGTGGTTCAGAGAGGGGTCACCGCGCGGCCCCGCTCTGAACTCCCTTAACGACCGCAGGGCGTAAATATATGCATGCGGTCCTTAAAGGGTTATCCTGCGCTACAAAAAACATGGCCACTTTCCCCCTTACTGTTGTCTCCAGTTCAGGTGCGGTTTGCAATTAAGCTCCATTTACTTCAATGGAACTGAGTTTCAAAACCCCACCCAATCTGGAGACAACAGTAGGGGGAAAGTGGCAATGTTTTTGTAGCGCTGGATAACCCCTTTAAAGGCCCTATTACACAAAGGGATTATTGGCCGTTGCGGCCAATGATAGCTTTGTGTAATAAAAGACAACGATAAGCTGGCATGCAAAACACAATCAGCCTAGTAACGATCTACTGCCATCTCTCCGCGGCTTCCCCTGCACCTGCCCGTTAACTGTGGGCACATGTAATAGCACCGGCAGCGGGTGAGGGAAGGAGAAGCAAACGACTGCTGACCTGATAGGTCGACGCTCACTTGCTCCTCTGTATCGGCCCATGTAATAGGGCCTTTAGACAGCTGGCTTGTCCCACTGAAAATAGAGGTTTCGGTCAACTTATAGGAACATTTAGGTCTAAGACCCTCAAAGACAGGGATGGGGAACGTTCAGCCCTCCAGCTGTTGGAAAAGTACAATTCCCATCGAGCCTGGACAGTCAAAGCTTTGCTTTGGCTGTTCAGGCATGATGGAAATTGTGGTTTTGCTGAAGAGCTGAATTTTCCCCATCCCTGCTCTTACACACAGTGGCTCACTATAACTCATTGTCTCCCGTCTACAACTTTCGCTCTTGAATTTTGGTGCTTTGGCACCAGCTTAGTGTGTTTCTGGCTCTCTTGCCCACTGCAAACTCCTAGTGGTGCCAAGCCCACACCTAGTGGTAATGTTCCCATTGCTAGACAGACCTGGCAAAGTGGGGGTAATGTATCTGATCCAAATAAGAAGTAACTAGATTGTGCACACTGTCTTTCTATGCCACTTTGGTATTGCCAGTATTACTGTCACTGACCCGCCTTATGACTGGTGTGCATTGATGTATTATAAGTAGAGATGAGCGAACCGGGTTCGGGTTCGAGTCCATCCGAACCCGAGCGTTCCGCATTTGATTAGCGGTGGCTGTTGAACTTGGATAAAGCTCTAAGGTTGTCTGGAAAACATGGATACAGCCAATGACTATATCCATGTTTTCCACATAGCCTTAGGGCTTTATCCAACTTCAGCAGCCACCGCTAATCAAATGCCGAAAGTTTGGGTTCGGATAAACTCGAGCATGCTCCAGGTTCGCTTATCTTTAATTATAAGTCAATTGTGTCATTCAAGGCTCATTTTTACTCACCATATGACGCCACCAAAAATGAACTTTTTCATGAGAAATAAGGAAGAGCTTTCTGCCTGGAATCAAAAACAATAAAATCTCCCTTTTTGTTTTCAATAACGCTGTCTGGACTTCACAAATTCTCCTTTACATCCCTTTTCCATCACTGTGACGTACACAATAACGCTATGTGGTTTCTGGTGGGTTTCTTGCGGTCTGCAGAATGATACAATTTATAAAAATCCACTACTTTATTTAGATGTTCTTGATGTTTGCAGAATGGAAAAAATTACTTTTTGTCCATTCTCGTCTTTTGGGTAGATGGGACTTTTTATCTCATGCTTTGTGGGATGGCAATTCTTTTATTTTATTTCACTCCATTCACTATGCAGGATTAATAGTATTGTATTGTAATATTTTCTGCACTAAATACTGACAATAACAATTAGGTTTCTCTTTTGTAGTTTAGATTTATTAGTTGAATGGGAAAAGGGTGTTTTGAATTTTAAAAGGGTGTTATAAAGTACTCTGCAATACCCATTTATTGCAGTTTACTGTCATTCTCCTATCTCCTATTATATCCTGCCCCTGGCAAGGTCTAGTAGAATTTATATCATGGCTGCTAGAAAGAACTTTAGAAGCAACTACAGCAAGTGTTAGTGTGGTGCCGCTGCGACCGGTAACTTGCTAGATGGTGCTGTGTGATGCCACTTCTATGGTGGATGGTTGGTGGAATAAGGCTCAGCCGGTTAGCAGGTTGTCGTGACGCAAGTGCTACCTCAGCACACAGGTATGATGGTATACCTGCTTTTAGTGTATGGCTGGCTATATTGCTCCCCAATGATTGGTGACCTGACGGGTTGTGATGGGTCCTTTGGGCGCTTATCACGGTGGTCCGGAGTGGAGATGTAACCCACCTGGACTGTCGGTACCGCCATCAACAGAAAGGGGAAATGACCCAAGGATGGTGTAATTTATGTGAAGGTGCTGGTGCAATGATCACTGAGTCCCAGTAGAATAAATAAAGTGTTTCTTTACTGGCAAGTCTCTTGTAATACAGGTGAATAATACATGACTGATACAGACTTGCTTTCACTGGATCTGTACTGAGAGATGCTGAGGTAGTGAGTAGAATAACAGTGCTGACTTGGTTGCGTGCTGAGAAGAGTAGAGAGTTCAGAGAAGTGGAGAAGAGTTTGTTGTGAGGCTCCCAACCCAATTTAGAACTGTGCTCTGCCAGAACTTTAGTAGAAGACATACTTGAAAAGTAAATACTTGAGAGAAGAATAGTTGTGCCTGTGTTTTGACCTTTGTCACTATAACCACCTTTTGCCCCATAGTGTCGAGTTACACATCCTACAAGAGTAACACAAGCCCAATTCTTGGTTACCTGAGTTGAGCTAAGTGTCCGAGCATGTCCCGGTGTCACCTGCGCTGTAAGATACAGTACGCAGACCTTTGCGGTAGCTTTGCTCTATCCGAATCAGTTGTCCTGCTTTAGGATACTGTCCTACACGTTTAGAGAGATTCACGGCGTGGGCTGGGGTGTTCTCTGACTTGTCCTCCCTTTAGTGTTTAGCACCATATTTGTAATTATATATTCTACATATTGTGTCTGTGTTTATTTGTGTTTTATCATGTCACTTGCTATTTAATATATGTTTTTATCATGCTATTGGTTATATGCTATATACTATATACTATATTCTGATTATCTACCAGTAAATTTACCTTTATGTCTCACTATTTGTAATTATTCACCATCTTTTTAGACTTGTCTAGAGGACCTAGATTCTCTTTTTTCCTCTACTAAATATACCATTGTCTTTAGGGTATAGACATCACATAGGTTAACCTCGTCAAGTCATTAGCAGTTGAACTCACACTAACCGCATCCGGAGGAGATCTTACTTGACGCTCTCCAACACCTTCATAGGAATGTATAGCACAGAAGCCGGGGCCTGATACAGTGTTCTCCGGGGGAAGTTTGACAAGTAAAAATGTTCTTGGAATGCCGGTTTAAATCTCAGCACCCAATTGCTTTTGCAAACCTATCAATTAACTAGCTTTATCTAAGCACTGTAGGGCCCTAGATGCATGTGTTCCCCAATGGCTTCTCACAGTACCTTGACATTTTAAGCAATCAGCTCATTGAGATGTGTCTTATTGAATGCCATGCCACTAATACATTAGATGGACCACACAACCTATACATGTCTGAACACCCATAACATAATGCATGAATGTTCATAACATAAGGGGGGGTTTACAAAACATAGTGACCCTTGTTTACGTTTGCGTTATCAAATTGCCATTTTTATTAGTTTTTCCCTTTCGGTTTCTTGCTTCCCCACATTTACTAACGTTGTGCACCTCAAAAATCTTTAAAAACTGGCTCACCCATCACTGACAGCTATTGGGTTCTACAAATCCACCACCACTTGTATAGCAGTAAGATTAGGATTTAGGTATGCCATATGAAAACTCCCAATCTCAATGAGGTGACTAGCTTAATTTTTTATAACTAAATAGAGAATTGTTTTAACTGTTGACAGTTTCGTCCTCATCTTAGCATCCTGTTTTCTATTATGCTGCTAACCACAACTACTTCCTGTCTGGGTGTTATGCATATAACAATTTATAAATATAGAAATGTGTTTTTTTAATGAAATCTGTCATCACCTGGGCCCTACCTAAGGTGCTGACAGTGTGCTGTAGCTGGCAGTCTCCTAGTAAACATGGTACCTTTTGGTAATTTGTTCATGCAGTGGATTATGTACAATCCTACTGTAATGAGGTGTCAAAGTGTTGTTTGCTCCTTCCTCCTCTTTATGAGTAATCAAAGCTGCCCAGCCTCCTGCTCTCTCAGCTGTCAGCTAGTGTCTCTGATTGCAGATCAGTTCTCTGTAGGCAGTTTATGCCTGTAAGAAACAATCCAAGTATAGTTGAATCTCTGAGCCCAAATGTATTGGAGCTGTGGTATAGGGGTAGCTCAACTGTCTAGAGACCTGCCAGCAATTCCTTCTTTAGTCCTGATCCCTGTTGAAATTAAGTGCCTTTATTTTAAATTAATGGCTATTGTTTTAAAATAATGGTGTCAGGATGGTATCTTTGCGGAGCGTCATGCGTCCCTCTGCTCATGCTGTGCGGCCGAGAAGGTGCTGATTTTCTTGCATTCTGTTTCTGTGTTTTGTTTTGTAGTGTGTGAACACTGGTTATTTGCTCACCTTGAGAGACACACCCGACTTTACCTGCTGAGTTCTGTCTGGCCATGTCAGGGTTAATCTGTGTTTTGGTTCTGCTTTGACTGACAGGTCTTCCTGCCAGTGGATCTGTTTTGTTCTCAGCTGTCTGTGCTTGGAGTTCAGGGGGATGGTCCAATTATGTTCTGGATCAGAACCCTGGCCTCCTATATAACTACCTCAGTCTGGGATATCTTGGCCGGATATTGAGCTTGTCTCTGCCTGGTTCTGTGTTTGCTATTCTTGCTCTGTTTATTCTGACTCTGCTTTGTATTTCTGACCTTTCCTGCTTGCCGCCTGCCCCTGACCATACTGCCTGTTTTTTGACCTTGCCTTTGGATTGTGATTTTGTACTTTTGCTGCCCGATTGTTGTGACCCGGACTGTCGACCATTCTTTATTGTGTTTTGTCTGTCTGTCTTGTCCTTGTGTCCCACCTAGCCAGTGCAGGGACTGACACCCAGTTGCTCGCCGCCATCTTAGGGCGGACTGTGGCAAATAGGTAGAGGACAGTGGGCGGGGCTGAGCTTAGGGCTCACTGTGTTGTCTTGTCCTGCTGTCCGGTTCCTGACAGAATATCCGGCCTAAAAATTTTTTACTCCTTACCTGGGGCTAGTATGGACTCAGCACAGGAGTTGTCTGCCCACTTTGAGGGTCTTGCGGCCCTCGTTTCTGAGCTGGCCAAGCAAGTTCAGTTATTAGCCCAGCAGCTACCAGCTACCACTCCTGCCACCCCAGTGGTCATGCTCAAGGAGCCTGACAAGTGTGCAGGGGACCTGAACACATATCTGACATTTAAAGACGCTTGGGTTAGTCACCCCACCCCTAGCTCCTTTGAAGAGGCCATTTCCCTGGCGATTTTTATCAATCGCACGCTAAGGGATCATAATGAAAATAGACCATGCCATGACCACCCCTGTGTCATTGATGTTCCTTCCTCTATCCCCTCTAAACCTTTGCCTTCTATAACTTGTCCTCTGGTCACCCTGGAGGAACCTCCGGAACTGGGCAAAATTAATAGATCCCTGGCCCGCAAAGAACACAGAAGAAGGAATGGACTCTGTTTTTATTGTGGCGAAAGTGGACACTACATCAGCTTTTGTGCCAAGCGTCCCTCGAGGCCAGATCATCAGCGTCCAGGTGACTACCAGGAGGGTCATCTGGGCGCCCAGGTGGGTGTAGTTAGTGTGTGTCCCGCCGAGGATACCAAGTCTGCTGATTTGTGTAAGGTGGAAATTGGCTCTGTATATCCTGGTGATTGTGCCATATCTGTGTCTTCATGTAATGCTGAAATTGGCTCTGTGTCTGGTACCGATTTGAGCGGTTATGGGAGATCTGTCAGGAGACCAGTTGTCCATCACTTGGAGTCTGATTCTGATGAATGGGAGACGGACGATGAGATCTCTAGCGATGTTGAGACATGTATTATAAGAGGTCCGTTTCCTCCCAGGTCTGGTTCGTCTGGTGAGGGTCCTGAGGCCCCTCATAAAAGGGGGGGGTACTGTCAGGATGGTATCTTTGCGGAGCGTCATGCGTCCCTCTGCTCATGCTGTGCGGCCGAGAAGGTGCTGATTTTCTTGCATTCTGTTTCTGTGTTTTGTTTTGTAGTGTGTGAACACTGGTTATTTGCTCACCTTGAGAGACACACCCGACTTTACCTGCTGAGTTCTGTCTGGCCATGTCAGGGTTAATCTGTGTTTTGGTTCTGCTTTGACTGATAGGTCTTCCTGCCAGTGGATCTGTTTTGTTCTCAGCTGTCTGTGCTTGGAGTTCAGGGGGATGGTCCAATTATGTTCTGGATCAGAACCCTGGCCTCCTATATAACTACCTCAGTCTGGGATATCTTGGCCGGATATTGAGCTTGTCTCTGCCTGGTTCTGTGTTTGCTATTCTTGCTCTGTTTATTCTGACTCTGCTTTGTATTTCTGACCTTTCCTGCTTGCTGCCTGCCCCTGACCATACTGCCTGTTTTTTGACCTTGCCTTTGGATTGTGATTTTGTACTTTTGCTGCCCGATTGTTGTGACCCGGACTGTCGACCATTCTTTATTGTGTTTTGTCTGTCTGTCTTGTACTTGTGTCCCACCTAGCCAGTGCAGGGACTGACGCCCAGTTGCTCGCCGCCATCTTAGGGCGGACTGTGGCAAATAGGTAGAGGACAGTGGGCGGGGCTGAGCTTAGGGCTCACTGTGTTGTCTTGTCCTGCTGTCCGGTTCCTGACAAATGGGCATTATTTGCTATTAAATGATGGCCATACATTGAATTTCAATAGTGTATGAACATAGCCTTTTTGTGTTTTCAATCCACCTCTAATTTTGGTTGCAAAATACCAAAAATATTGTGTGGGAAAATGATACAATAAAAAAATAATAAAAATAAATAAATACATAAAAAAGCCTATATTTTATTTCCATCAGGGGATTTGAACCAAAGAATGAACTGCTGGCAGGTCTGTAGACAGGTGAGATACCCCTAGGCCACAGCTCCAAGGCACTTGGGCTCAGAGATTCAACTATATCTGAGGGTTTTTTTCCAGACATAAACTGCCTACAGAGGACTGATCTGCAATCAGAGACACTGGCTGACAGCTGAGCGAGCAGGAGGCCGGGCAGCATTGCTTATTCATGAAGAGGAGAAAGGGGAAGGAGTAGTGAGGTGTGCCAGAGTGGCAAAAACAACTCTTTGACTTTTCATTACAATAGGATTGTCACCAATTCACTGCACGGACAAATTACCAAAAGTCATTGTGCTCACTAGGGGACTGCCACCTACAGCACACTGTCCGCACCTTAGATAGGGCCCAGGAGCTGACAGATTCCCTTTAAATGAATATTATATTGCATTGATGTTTTCTTTTCTGTATTCTGCACCACAGGAATATTACCTTCTTGGTCACGTTATTGAATTGTATATACAAACCACTGTAACCTTATTTTTGTTCAGACCTCATAAAAAGTGCATTGCCGGCCCTTGAGACACGCTGTCTTTCACTTTGCAAATAAAGAAGCTATGTAGAAACTCCCACAGTGTCATGGTTGGCTCTTTCAGAAAGACTCCCATCATTGTTAGGCCATGTTGACACGTAGTATGACACCGTGTCACAGAACGGCTGGTGTCAGTGAAGATCATCACTTATGCTGAATTTTGATGCGGGCGCATCCGTGTGCACCCGCATCGCAATTTACCATAGCCAATGGACAATGGAGAGTGCAGCAGAAGTTGAAACTATCACGCCTTGTGTCTTTGACCAGGTCCTCCATGTACTGTAGCTATGGTATGGAGGTCCACCACTCTGATGTATCATGACCCCAACTGAGAGGTTCTATGCTTACCAAGTAAAGACCAACTGGTGCGACTGGTGGTGTTTTTTTCTATTTGTTTATGTCATTACCTTATTAACTATACTTACCTGGCGCAGTATTTAGTTGCATTTTCACATAGGGCAGTTTTGAAGCAAATCCAACCCCCCAAAAAATCTGTGTATAGTTTGTCCATTCTCCCCATTTTTGTGTGGGTGTCCTTTGCATGCTCTAGATCCACTCCTACTCCAAAACACACTTACTGCTAGTGTCTGAGAAATTAGACTATTTGTTTCTTATTACATGGGGCAATTATTGAAAGAAAAGGCAGCAATTGCCCTGTGTAATAAACCTTGTGATCAGCCAACAAATGGGCACATGCTCATTCACCTTAAGACCCATTGGGAAGGATTGGAAGGTGATGGAATTCTCTGTATAGTGCTGGAAAATATGTTGGTTTTATATAACAGGTTATACGCTGCAATCCAAGGGTTCATTTCTTTTAGAGGGTGTAAACCACTGGGACATATACAGTTCTTAACACCTGTGTCATTTTCACTATTATTTAATTTACAGAACATGTAGTTTACACCTATGTACTTACAAACTAGCTTCTCTTTTGTCTATTTTACACAAGGCTGTGAGACATCAGATGAGTCTTTTTTTTATATAAAATATATAACTTAATAGTTCCAAGACTTAAATAGTTCACCCAACAAGGACTCTATACATGGATAGTTTTGTGCCGAATCACGGTTCTATCAGAAAGACATACGTGACCATGAGTTTATACAAAGAATATACTAAGAATACATAAAGTTAAAGTCAAAACTGAACCCATTACGTTTGTTGTCACCATATAAGCTCTGGTTGAGAACCCCATTTTAGTCCTTTGATGGTCCACATCATACGATAACTCTAGAAGGCCATAGTAACATTTACTATTCCCAGTCACGTTACATGCTGCCCTGCCCCAGACTCGGCTTCATTTTTCTTATTGAGCATGGTGTTGAGTTCCTGGAGCAGTTTGTCCTGCATATTGGAGGACATAGGAGTAGTCTTCTTCCAGGAAGGAATCTTTGTTGGATCTGAAGGGGCTGTTGGTTCAAAAAACAATGGCAATGTGCTCAAGTCAAGGGCGCTCTTCACCACTTGGCTTCTCGTAGAGCCCATCTGAGTTCGGTTTGGCTCCACCTGCCTTTCAAGGGAAGCAGATTTCATAATGGACACACCCGGGCCTCTGTCAGGCATGGGTGATCTAATGCCATCCCTCTGGACCATCTTAAAAGTATCCATACAAAGGTTTCTGTCTAGAGATTGCGTCTTGTTGTAACTGTCCCTGTCAGCTCTCTCTGGGGATTGGGGTTTCACTGGGGTTGGCTTTATGGATTCCGGGTTAAGTACTGGCTTTTTTGTCCGGTCCAAAGGAGGAGGTAATTGGAGTCGTTCTGATGATAGTACACAGTTTGAATCTGTTTGCTGAATGCTTTGGAAATTTCCAACTTCTTCATACAAGGGCTCATGTTCCTCATCTTGTTTTTCCTGTAGCTCCTCCAGGGAGTCTTGATGCATCTTCATTGGCTACAAAAACACAATTATATTGAATTATAATGTAGAATTTAGTGTCTGTAATAACAAAACAAGATTGTTATTGGTGCAAACTGTGGTATACAAGCACAGGTATGAGTATGTGAGCACAGAGAACACATGCAAAGTGCTGTGCATTCAGGTTAGTAACCAAAGTCGGTATTGGGGTGTATTCTCATCTCAACTAATATAGTTATACTTGTAGGACTTGTCAAGTTAACCATTTTTGCGAATACATTCATTTAGCAAACTTGCCTCCTTCTCCAGATGTTGTTTTTTTTTTCTCCCATTGTTGACATCTTGTTGTCTAGGTTACAGTGGTCTAGCTTGTGTATATATAGCTATAATGTACATGTATAGTAATATAGTGTATATATATTCTGCATAAAATATAAATATATACACCCAGGGCCATTTCTAGTGGCGGGCAGGCCAGGCAGACGCCAAGGGGCGCTGACATCTAGAAGGCGCTGCTGACCTCTATCAGATGCCCGCACATTGGCCTCACAAAGCCTCCCCCCACCAGCACACCGCACTGCATGGCAGACCACCCCCTCTTTCTCCTTACACCGTACATGGCCCCCCTTTCTCCCTGCACCGCACACTGCACACCAACCTCCTTTCTCCCCGCAACGCACACTGCACACCGCCCCCGCACGGCATGGCACACTGCATACCACTTCTCCTTTCTCCCTCCCCCTGCGTGCAGCAATGCCGATTCCGCCCTCGCACCTTTCCCAGCAAACATCCCCCTGCAGGGCCTGGACGCAATCTCTCCCTCCTGGAGGGCCTGTTCCCGTGACTGACAGGCTGGAGAAAGAAGATTGAGGGACCCGCTCCATGCCAGGTGAGCATAATCTTTTTGTTTTTTTTTGTGTTGGGCAATACAGAGACAGGACAGGAGGCAGTCACTCGGGGCTCAGCATGACCAGGGCAGTTACCATTTACTATGGGTGAACAGCAGGGAAGGGGGCAGTTACTATGGGGGCACAGCAAGAGAGGGGCAGTTACTATGGGGCAGGGCAGGGAGCATTTCACTATATGTGGGGGCACAGCTGAGGAGGGGGCATTATTAATATATGGGGCACAGCAGGGGGCAATATTCCTATATAGAGGGCACAGCAGGGGGCATTATTACTATATGGAGGGTACAGCAGGGGGCATTATTACTATATAGAGGGCACAGCAGGGGGCATTATTACTATATGGGGGGCACAGCAGGGGGCACCCTACATACAGGGGGCAACCCACATACCCACTCGCTTTACTGTGCATGACACCAAACAGCGAAATTACTACAGTATGGGGCCTTATAGGTGGGAAAAAGGGAAGAAAGTTGCTGGAAATGTGCAAAGCCTGAGATGTTTGTCTGTCAGGTTCTGAAGAGACGAATTGTAGCTGCAAGAAATCAAAGATCAGATCAAAGAAGATGTCACCTGTAAGTCACCTTTTCTGTATGGGTTAAAGAAAGGTTCAGCAGCACTGCTCTACACACACTGCTTCTTCCTAGCAACCCCAGCTTGGGGGGTTGGGGGCTTTTATCATAGTTTGCCCCATAGTCAAAATGCCCTAGAAACGGCCCTGTATACAATATATATATATATATATATATATATATATATATATATATATATATATATATATACACCAGCCAGACCACTGTTTTTAGAGAAGAGTTATGGTCGGAAAGAGCAGCATATGGGGGCAAACCTGCTAAATAAATGTACTGTATCTGCAAAAATATTTACCTTGACAAATCCTACAAGTATAACTATATTAGTTGAGATGAGAATAGGACCTCTGCCTACGTGCAAAACACCACTCATAATAACAGTCCGAGAATGTGTTAAATGTGTTAAAAGAATAATCTTTACAGAATCAATTTGTTATTAAGTTACGAGAAAAGATGAGTTCTTTAACATTTTGAAGATCTCTGCTTGGTGTCAGAAAAGAGAAAAACTACATCCTGATCCTATTGAACTGACATAGCTCTGGTCTGTAGGCCACTCATGGCAAGCAACGATCTTAAAATTATAAAGAACTGAAAGAAAGAACAGCAACCATGTGCTGAGACTTCTTGGTTCAAGTTGCTCTTTGGCAGAAGCGAGTGTTACAACATAAGAGCAAAAAGTTATGGTGATGCGTTCTGCTTTCATGCTGCATTTACAGCCTAGTAACCTGACATGCAATGTCCAAAGCATGGTAAGGGCACATGCAGGTGGGTATGGCCACGTGTAGATACTTACAAAGAACATTGACAGTGTCCTCCGTGTGTGGAGACGACGCTAAGGAACAGAAATAAGGTGTGAAAGGGAAACAGGGAAGCCAAAATGTTTTTTTTTGCAGTCTAGCAGGGAACCCAATGGTGTAAATAAAGGTTTAAGTGAGACCTACATGTACAGTAAGTGTCATTGTGCATCAAATAGATGAGAAGCTGAGCTCTGTGATCTATATAGGTTTATGTAATCTGAAGCTGGATTTATTAGCATTATGGAGAATATACCAGCCCAGTAAATCTACTGTCAGTAAGTCAATGGTGCATAAAGCATCCCTAACTTACTGTTTTGTAAATAGACCTGGGGATGCCTGTCCACTTACATAGTTCCCATGTGTCTACACTGGTAAAGCAGGGTGCCACAAAAGCTACAGTGACATGTCATGTACAGTACACAGTTCTAAACTCACTGCTTAGAGCTGTTGCACTGTTGTCACGCTGCAGCAATGAGATGTCACATCAGTGGAGGGCAAATCAAGGTACTACAGGTTGCACATTGGATTCAATGTGGAGGTACTGCTTCACTGTTCCGCAACCTGTGTCTGTCCACCTATTGTAAAACTACAACTCCCAGCATATCTTGACAGCTGAAGGCTAATTGGAGGTATAGTTTAGCAACAGTTGAAGATCCATAGGATAATGAGCGCTATGCTACAATGTAGGGTGTAAACCTTTTTACCAGTCAAGTAGAAACCCTCAGCACTCTCCAATGAATACATGAGAAATGTAATTTCACATAATCATTTTCACACACAGAAAATTGGTTTAATCATTTTTCCATTCAGAGTAATGACAGCTGCAAATAGGAGCAAGAGTTCTTCTGCCCTCCGGGGCCCTTTTCACAGTTGTGACAAGAGAAGGGACAAATGTAACTTAAGGCTTGGTTAAAGGGAACCTGTCACCCCCTGTGCCTGGGTGACAGGCTCCTGACCCCCCGCTGGAGCACCCTATACTCACCTGATCCCGCCGGGTCCCGCTTCTGGAGGTGGTCAGGTGACTGAGATATGAGCGCCCAAAGCCCGGCGCGCGCGCTCCTCAGATGAGTCCAACGCTCATAGAGAATGACAGGCGAGTCCGACACTCCGTCATTCCCTATGAGCTTTGGACTCATCTGAGGAGCGCGCGTGCCGGGCTTCGGGCGCTCATATCTTAGTCACCCGACCACCTCCAGAAGTGGGACCCGGCGGGATCAGTATAGGGTGCTCCAGCGGGGGGGCGGGAGCCTGTCACCCCGGCACGGGGGGGTGACAGGTCCTCTTTAAGGTATATACATTGCATCAGTGATCATTGGGCTTTTTTACAACAGGAGAAATAACAAACTAATTTATGTTAGTTTTCTAGCAATAAAGAGTAAAAAACTTTGGTCTTGGAAGAAATCAACTATATTTGCCTAATCTTCAATAACTTCCCAATGTGTCCAAGTATAAAGAGAACATAAAATGCTACAAATACACCATCTAGTGGCCAATTGAGGTATAGTTACCCAGGGTGTGAAAATATGAAGACAAAATAAATTGCTGTGATGGTGCCATCTTGTGGCCAATTAAGGTTTGTTTCTCCCAATCAGTCTAAGGCTATGTTCACACAGCGTAAATTAACGGCTGTTGTTTTCACCCGGCCGGACACGTACGCCTAAAACTACGGCCGTAGAAATACGAGCATACGGGCTAGTCGTGAAACTACAGCCGTTGTTTAAATTTGCTTCTAAGCGGGCTGACACAGGTCATTTACTTTATGATACACATGACAGAAAAAGGTATATAGAAACACCGGTAAGCACACCATGATAATAATAAAGAAATTCATAGTTTATTGGAAATACACAAATACAAATAATGTAGCAACCAAACATGATTAAACTTCCCCTAAAAACAATTAAAATCATCCCACATGATCCAATAGTTGTCAGGAAAATGGCCAACAACAATCATGTTTGGTTGCTACATTATTTGTATTTGTGATTTCCAATAAACTATGAATTTCTTTATTATTATCATGGTGTGCTTACCGGTGTTTCTATATACCTTTTTCTGTCATGTGTATCATGAGTTTTTCTATATAGAGGTTTAGCACCCGGAGTGTTTCTATTGGGCTGTGCATCCCTTTCCCCCTTTTTTGTGTTGTAATTAGGTCATTTACTTTAAATACTGCGCCCAGCCAGAGAAACCAATCAGAACATTTTTTACATTAAAATCAAGTTTAATTCGGCAGATATAAGTTTTACGTTCGCGGCCGCATTGAAATCCACGGTTGGGGCATCACAGGCCGGAAATAACTGACATGTTCATTTTTCACGGGGCCGTATAAACATTGGCCGTTGTCTGATACGAAGTGTGCATCGTACGACCGTAGTTCGTATATATTGCAGCCAAGTTTATAAACTTCAAAACAACGGCTGTAGTTTTGCGGCGAGGACTACAGCTGTTGTTTTACGTAGTGTGAACATAGCCTAAATATGAAAAGTAAAGAAAATGCTACAATGCTAGTTGACTATTAAGGTACCGAAACATGGGGAAAAAATGGCCTATCGACTGTCTGGCACTCCAGAATAGAAGATGCTTAAAAAGGAGTCCTGGAGCACAATCAAGGACGTAATAATTCCAGCATTCTGCATCCTCAACCTGCTCAGACACCTTAGCCGGGAACAACAGCACATGCTCATTGAGTTCCCCAACTGAGGGAATTGGCTTCAACCACTTGGTTGGTTGGTTCCTGGCCATGGGTGGAGGATGCAGGATGTGCGCAGGCTGGGCTGGAATAATTATTCAATAAGAATAGGGAGGAGGAATCAGCGATTAAGTGTATCAGATTGTGGCGTGAACCCTGAGCCAAAACTCTTCTTTGATTCTTTTTTACTGTAAGAAAGTAGAAATTGAGCATAATCTCTTCCACAGACAGTATAAATAAAGGTAGCAAGATTACTAGGGCACGGTCATCTACATCACACTGTCAGCACCTCAGCTCAGCTCCGAGGGCTGACAGATTCCCTTTTAGCCGTCCTTGCCTCCAGCGCTGATTGGATTTACTAAAACTTAGGCAAAAACACTGCTGTAAAATGTAGTGAACTCTACACCAGCTCATTGCAGCCACAGCGATTAATTTATTTATAAGGCTTCTGCCTCTTAATAATTTAGGAGTAGAGTACTCCACCGCAGATTAGCTAAACACCGGCATGTAATACATGGCAGACAGTGAGCAAGCTTTAAAGGTGTCCTGTCACCTGAATACACTGGATTTGTTAGAAATTTATTGAAGATCTCATTTGCAATTTTAAAGCTATGTTCCCACAATGCCTTGTGTTATGGACAGCTTTTTTTTTTTTTACAAGTGTTTTTTTTTCCAATTTCTGTGAAGATCAGGTCTTTTGTATTTGTAAAAATGTTCTAAATTTTAGTGCAAATTGCCCAAAAATGACTTTTTGTGTGTTTTGAGCAAAAATTGTGCTTCATAAAAAAACAAAGCAAAAATTATAAAAGCACTGCAAAATATGAGTAAAATGGAATGATGCATAGTTCTTTAAATGGTCTTAAAGGGGAAGTCCGGCGTCGGCCATTTTTTTCACAAGAGACAGAGAGGAGGTGGCTGTACATAACAACATACACCTACCTCATTGGGTCTGCTGCCCCCCTCTCCGGTACCGGTCCCCTGGCCGCTAAAGTTACCCAGCTCATTATAAGTACTGCTACTTATAGTGGCTGCACAGAGAAAGAAGTGACACAGAAGTGGGGGCATAGTCTGATTCTGTGTGTGACAGCGTTCTTACTCATTCCACAAGTGCTGAAGGGGACTGATCCTCCTCTCCACCTCTACTATGAACACAGTAAGACTCACCAGCTGCTGGTTAGCGGAAACCATGGTGGTGTTGGCGTCATCTCCACGGATGGGTACTAAAGGCATGGTGCCAAATTTCTGTTTGGTTACATCTGAAGAAGAGTGTCGCCTTAAAATCACAGGGCGCAGATCATCATGCTGAAACAACAGGGAAGGACACTTAGGTTTTTATTTCATTTGATTGTGAATTGCTATATCTAATTTGTATCATCAGGAGAACGCAGATCCCCTGACCCATTTTCCACTAGGTACGGTGGCCTGCCGCAGCCATGTCTGGCTGACTAGAGAAATGGGCAGTCAAGTGTATGGGAAAAATGGAAGAGACTGGGAACACGGTTGATAAAAATTTGATGAGATGAGAACATCCATATATATATATATATATATATATATATATATATATATATATACAGTATATATATATATATATATATATATATATATATATATACTGGCTTCTATGTAGCATATATATATATATATATATATATATATATATATATGCTGGCTTTTATGTAGCAGCCATTATTTATAGTGCCGAGAACCGTGATGATGGTTACCTGAGCCTTGAGAATACTTGTCATCCAGTCCCACATCTCGGCTTGTGCTGTGCAACACAGACACCTGCAAAGTACAGATACTATTACTGTACAACACAATACTTCCACATCCATCACTACTAAGTTTATGCTTCTTCGTCTACAGTCAGCTAGCAGCAGAATAGACTCCAACTATTCTATCTATATAAACAAACAAACTGAGTTATTAAGAAAACATACAGCATAGGCAGTAATACTATAAAATAACATGCTATCTCTGCTATGTAATACTTACAACTGCTGTTTATCAATGTAGATTGTAAAGCCCCACCTGGTGGACAAATGAAGGAAGTGCAGTTAGAACAATTTATATACAGCAATAGTTACATACAGTACTCTGGTTTATCAACTTTTATATGAAGCCTTGTTTAAAAGAATTATCCAGGAAACATGGACACTTTCTTCCGGAAACAGCACCACTCTTGTCCTCAGTTTGGGTGTGGGTTTTGCAGATCAGTTGTATTGAAGTGAATGGAGCTGAACTATAATATCACATACAACCTAAGGACATGGGTAGTGCTGTTTTTGCAAGAAAGTAGCTGTGTTTTTTTCCCCCCTAATCCTGGATAATACCTTTTAAAAGAAAGTAATATTTTGGCTTTAAATGTATCATGTGAGATACACACCAAAGGTAAGAGGATCTGCAAGGTTGAAATAAAGTTAAATTGGTCTAGACTGTTAGAATTAAGGGTTAGGTATCACTTGAATGGGGCTGAGCTGCCACACCTCACAAAAGTGGCCCTATTTCAGGAGAAAAACAAACATCCTTTCTTCTAATCGTGGACAAACCCTTAATACGATTTATTGGGTTGCTGACTGGTTGAGTGGGCCTGACACATCAAGACGAGGCTCAGACCAGGAAGCGGCCCAGGGACTGGGAACCAGAGTGGACCTTTCACAACCTGGGGTCATTGATGCATCAATGCCCAGGTTGTTTTTGGACATCAGCTTATAGGATCATAATGATCCCATAAGCTGATGTCCCTGTGTCTGCCCTCTCTCCTCTGTCCCCTGCCACTGTTACAATCTTGTGACAGTGGCAGGGGAGACAGGGGAGGGGGCAGAGCGCACGGGTGCCCTGCCTTCCCTCCCTCCCCCCTCTGGCCTCCATAGCCAGGAAACCGGAAGCCTGAGGCGCCCTATAGATGCTGTCGCCGTGCTGACCGCAGTATCTATAGGGTTAACTCACAGCACCGGACCGCGGCTCCGGTGCTGAGAGTTGCGGCGGGCTTCTGCGCCTGTGTTATCCTCGATCGTAAATTAACGTTGCTGTAGCCATGTTAATTTACTGTGCAGCGGCAGGAGGGGGTTAATAAACATGAAACAAAAAAGTATCTTTTGGCAGCATGAAATCATCAAATACAACTGTGTTTTTTTTGCGCCAAAATGATGGCCGTCCAAAAAGGTGGTTGTAGAATGGCCAAAAAAGAATTTGTGGGTACATAGGGGGAGATTTATCAAACATGGTGTAAAGTGAAACTGTCTCAGTTGCCCCTAGCAACCAATCAGATTCCACCTTTCATTTTCTAAAGAGTTTCACTTTATACCATGTTTAATAAATCTCCCCCATAGTCTATGCCTGTATCCATGTTTTTTCAGGATTCCCAAGGATTGCCCCATATTCTCCAGCCACTAGGAATCAAATGCTAAGAGTTCAGGTTCTTACGCTAAGTTCACTCATCTCTACCCCCAATCCATCCAGCAACAAGACTGGAGCTAGGGGCTGCTGAATAGAACCGAGGTCTAACTTGCACTCTGCCAAAATCTACATCAGTGATATAGACTTTGCATGGAGCAGCGGAGCGCACACTTGACCACGGTGTCCATAAAACTTCTCCTAGCTTGCAGCTGAGGTGAAAAACGTGGGGGGTTAATGGGGGCCCAGAAGTTGGACCCCCATCTAGCAATTATCACCTGTTCAGACATGACTGGCAGGTAAAGTCCCCAGATGAAACGTAATAATAATACTTTGACTAATTCATTATGAAGGCTGCGTCTACATGAGAATAACACTTACTGGGTGGGAGGTTTCAGCTTTTTTCGGATACCCATGTAAACTTTGGCATTTTCAAGTGACCATTCCCTCTCTGGTTTAGAACTCTATAAGGTGAATAAAAAATGTTAGACAAATAAAATTTAGTACATAGTACATGGTGCGTGTAACATGAACAAGGATAATACGCTAAATATATATGCTCTTTACTTACTACTGTTCTAGGGAAAAAAATTTAAAAAAAGCCATCAGTCATATTACTGGAGGTTTCATCAACAATCACTGCAAACTCTCGCAACATGTCTGCATGGCTGCTAGAATACATATTGCTTTTAGGTGGAAATCCCCCTCTGGTGACAACCAAGCTTAAAGGAGAAGTCCGGCCAAAATTTATTTTTTATATGTTATTACTGATGGAAAGTTATACAATTTTCTAATGTACATTAATTATGGGAAATGCTCATATACTGCTATTTCCCTTAATTTAGTGTATCAGGAAGTGTTAGAATTATCTCTGAAGCAGTGACGTCACGACGAAAGGTTTAATTCCTATGGAGTGTCCAGCAGGGGGCACACTATATATAGAAGTCAATGAGTACCATTGACTTCTATATATAGTGCGCCCCTGCTGGACACTCCATTAGAATTACAATGGATGTGTATGTAAATGTAGTATACAGTGTTTTTGATTGAATACATTTATGAAATACTTTGGGGAGCAAGTGTCCTTGCTCCCCAAAGTATTCCATAAATGTAAGCAATCAGTACATAACAGTAAGCCCGCCGCCGCCCGCCCGCCTGCTGCTACCGAACGCCCGCCGCTCTGGACTACTGAACTACTACTCTCCCCACCTGCTCAGAGCATGCACAGGTGATGGGAGAGTAGTAGCCGGGTTATATCTCCGAGATCGCCGCCACCGCCGCTGATGGCGCGCAGGGGAGCCGCTCATCACTGCAGCCATCATCCCCCTCCTGCTGCTTCCTTACTCTATCTCAGAGATATAATCCGGCTACTACTCTCCCATCACCTGCGCATGCTATGAGCAGGTGGGGAGAGTAGTAGTTCGCTGCTGCCGCGCAGGGGAGCCGCACATCACTGCAGCCATCATCCCCCTCCTGCTGCTTCCTTACTCTATCTCAGAGATATAATCCGGCTACTACTCTCCCATCACCTGCGCATGCTATGAGCAGGTGGGGAGAGTAGTAGTTCGCTGCTGCTGCTGCCGCGCAGGGGAGCCGCACATCACTGCAGCCATCATCCCCCTCCTGCTGCTTCCTTACTCTATCTCAGAGATATAATCCGGCTACTACTCTCCCATCACCTGCGCATGCTATGAGCAGGTGGGGAGAGTAGTAGTTCGCTGCTGCCACCGCTGCTGCCGCGCAGGGGAGCCGCACATCACTGCAGCCATCATTCCCTTCCGCTCCCCCCTCCTGCTGCTTCCTTACACTATCTGATGGCTGACTCCCCGCCCGGCCGCCGCTCTCCGATCACACGTGCCGGTGGCCGGGCGGGGAGTCAGCCATCAGATTGAGTAAGGAAGCAGCAGGAGGGGGGAGCGGAAGGGAATGATGGCTGCAGTGATGTGCGGCTCCCCTGCGCGGCAGCAGCGGCGGCAGCAGCGAACTACTACTCTCCCCACCTGCTCATAGCATGCGCAGGTGATGGGAGAGTAGTAACCGGATTATATCTCTGAGATAGAGTAAGGAAGCAGCAGGAGGGGGATGATGGCTGCAGTGATGTGCGGCTCCCCTGCGCGGCATCAGCGGCGGCGGTGGTGATCTCGGAGATATAACCCAGCTTCTACTCTCCCATCACCTGTGCATGCTCTGAGCAGGTGGGGAGAGTAGTAGTTCAGTAGTCCAGAGCGGCGGCGGTTCGGCGGGCTTACTGTTATGTACTGATTGCTTACATTTATGGAATACTTTGGGGAGCAAGGACACTTGCGCCCGAAAGTATTTCATAAATGTATTCAATCAAAAACACTGTATACTACATTTACATACACATCCATTGTAATTCCAATGGAGTGTCCAGCAGGGGCGCACTATATATAGAAGTCAATGGTACTCATTGACTTATATATATATATATATATATATATATATATATATATATATAGAGAGAGAGAGCGCCCCCTGCTGGACACTCCATAGGAATTACACCTTTCGTTGTGACGTCACTGCTTCAGAGATAATTGTAACACTTCCTGATACACTAAATTAAGGGAAATGGCAGTATATGAGCATTTCCCATAATTAATGTACATTAGAAAATTGTATAACTTTCCATCAGTAATAACATATAAAAAATAAATTTTGGCCGGACTTCTCCTTTAATAATATGATGGTTTTCGAAAAAAATCTCAGCATTAAGAATGGTCATGGCCGTGGATGGTTATCTTGCAGCCAGGAATTAGTTTAATGTGGTGGGTCATCTAGCTGGGCCGTGATCTTGGAGATGGGTCCCCTATCTCCATGTCACACGTATCTAATATGGCCATTATTTAGATTTCTAGACTTATATTTACAAGTGATAGGTGAGTTTTTGATGGAGATGGAAATACTGTATAACCATGACTTACCTATCTACGGACTAAACACTGCCCTATCTGAACACACAAAATATTACTTAAAATTTACCCTATGGCTATGTTCCTTAATCCACTCTTGGTTTTGATTGCAAAATACGGACCAAAATACTGAGAAAAATACTGTGTGGAAACATAACCTAAGGCTTCATCTGCACTGGCAAGTTTTGGTCAGTTTTGTACCAGTATCTATGAGCCAAAACCAGGATTGTGTCCTACAAGGATTTGCATCTCTCCTGAGCTTTGGACCATACAGATTCAAAATACTGACCTAGTGAAAATGGGCTAAGTATTTTCTAAGCACCAATGATAGATACCTTTTTCTCCTTGAGAAGCAGCAGCTTGCGATCCCTGATGACAAAGTACCTGTCCTGGAACTTACTGCCCAGCAGCTTAGGTGACTCCTCTCTGCATTTCAATGAGCCACATTTTGGGAGCTCTCTTTTTGCACCTATATGAAGTAGAATGAATAATAAAAGTATTCCTTTGCAATCCTACAGTTGGTGGGGATCAAGCGATAAGCTGTCCTGAAGCTCCTATTGACTTCAATGGGAGTGTGGAAAAGAAGTGACATGTCACTTTTTTTGCATTGCTTCCTTTTTTCCAATGAAATTAACAGCTGTGGATTTTAAAGCTGGCATGTGTGGGGTTTATTGTTGTGGAACTTGGCATAGATTGTCATTGCAAGTTTTACCTGTGAAAAGACAACTTCCTTCACCGAAGGTGATCTTCTTTACCAGAAGATATGCAGAACTGGGCTCAGCCAACTTGCACCACTGTAGAGCTTGCTCTAGGACCCTCTCCTTCGGATGTAATGGCCTCTCTAGATAAAGATAATATATAGAGATAAGTCGATCCGAACCCGAACGTTCGGTGTTTGATTAGCGGGGGCTGCTGAACTTGGATCAAGCTCTAAGGTTGTCTGGAAAACATGGATACAGCCAATGACTATATCCATGATTTCCACATAGCCTTAGGGCTTTATCCAACTTCAGCAGCCACCGCTAATCAAATGCCGAAAGTTCGGGTTCGGATTGACTCGAGCATGCTCCAGGTTTGCTCATCTCTAATCATATATAAATAAATGTACATAGAATAAAGGTCATATGCATATAAGGCATGGTTGATGTAAAATCTGGTAACCTGTAACTTCTAGTAACCTGCAACCAGCTGACAAACAAATTTTTTATTTTTTTGGATTAAAGGCCCTATTACACCAAACGATTATCGTCCGGAACGTCCGGTAATCAGCCAAGCATGGCTAATAATCGTTTTGTATAATTCGGCTTTTAACCGGAGAAAACGAAAAACTGCCTTGGTCAATAGGACCCTAACAAAAAGGGCAGCGTATTACCCCACCTGGATCAAGTTACAGCATGTTTCTAGGTAATCCCAGTGAAATGCCATGAATATGGAATTTTTAAAATTTCATCACTTACCCAGTTCCCCATTTTCAAAAACTTCAAAGGTCAACCAGATGTCCGTGCTGGCTGGAATATTCCGCATATCCAGGACCTGATTGGTCAGCCCTTCAGCGGTCATAATCGGAGAAACCTAAGTGTGAATGACACTTTAATAACGTGGCTTATATTGTCTGTAGGACAATAACTACACGATAGATTTATGGTATAACAAAATTTGGAACTGTGCACGCTGTATTGGGCAAGGAATTGCTTTGCACCCATCTAAAAACCCCAATATGGTGACATGTCAATGGCCGGCTAACATTCACCAAAGTAATAATGACCTATCAGATAGGAGGAGGATGGCAGAAGCGGCCTACATCAAGGTCAGCCTTTTGGTGTACTAAATGATACCCAAATAACATTGACATATGGACCACTCTGTGTGACTGCACAGGACACAGACATCTCAGGGCAGTCATCCCTAGCATCCCTAACATAACCAGGGAATAATAAAACACCCTGCATAGCCAATGATGAAGATTTGACACGTTTTAAGTGGATTCACTAACACTGACCTTTAAGGTGAGACAACAATCTTGTTCCTTCCTTTCCAAGTAAACCTCTATAATGAGATCTCCGGCTTGTGACAGCTGCGGAGAGAGAAGAAAACAAGAGCTGAACTTTCTGCCTTATTGTGTTAGGTGAGGATCTGTTTTCTTTATACGGTAAGCATTTGACAACTGAGCAGAGTAATGGAAATATCATTAGAATCAGATGAGGCCGGCACAGAGTCTACCACTCATTACCTGGACGTCTTTCCACGTAGTGATGAGACTGTTCTCTAAATCCATCTGCGTCACTTGTTCTTCGTCAATCTTGAAGAGAAGAAAAAGATCTTGAAGTCAGTGAACGTGTTGTAATTTCTGCTTCAATTAAAACCCGTAATTGCTTCAGCTACTAAACTGGAAATAAATGAATAAAGTACAGAGCCAGGAACGTTCTGGACTGCGGATGTCTGATGCTCAATGTTTCAGATGTATACAGATGTAGCAGAATTGAGTTTGTGTAGAACAGCTAATCATGTGCCCCCACATACAGTATTGTCAATGAACAACTCTATTGGACTCATTAAAGGTCCCCATTCATATTAGAGTTTAGTTGTTCGAACTTGCCGCTTGCAGTGGGTTCCACCATCAAACTTAGGTGTATGGGGCTCTGCGGAACTACCACCGACAGATGATATCAGTGGTGACAGAAGTTGGCCCCTTTGTTTTGGGAGAGATAAACTAGAGGGAGATCTCTCTGGTTGCGGCTTACTTCTGCCATGCCCATACAGAACACAGGAACCCTCAGACATGCTAAATGTTACTGTGTATGGGGAGGAGGGGTGGCGAGTGAGAGATTACTGGCGGCTGAATGATGGTTCATCCACGCGTTATTAAGGGTGAAGCATGCAAATCACGACAGCATGATATATCCACAGGATAAGCTACTAGCAGGGGGTGGGGAGGGGGTGAGGATGTGCACTGGCACTTGAAGTTTTAGCATATGCTCCATCAGCTGTGCTCTGACAGTACAGTTTAGGGGAAGTGAGACACCAAGTGGTGAAAATGCAAAAGGAAGCTTCATCCCCTTTGTGTCATACCTTACAGAGTTACCTTGACATAAAACTTAGTGGACCAAGTGGTCTCCCATCACTGGTGTTTTCTCTTGTGCAAGGCTGAAATTAATGGGTTAATTGTTTATGTCATGTGTTTGTGGGCTGACCACTAGTAGGTGCTCTTTCTATCTGTCCTTTCCTGTCTGTCCTCTCTTACACACACTCAACCCTATAGAAGGAGTTAGCTTTGTGTGGGAGGAAGTACAGTTAGTTGTTGGAGGTCCAAGGGGACAGATGCAGGAGAGACTAGCTGTGACAGAGATTGCTTCTGCAGTGACCACTACTTTCACTGTGCAGTGCTAAGTCCAAGTAAGGAAAAGAAGCCACTTAGGAACACCCTAGCCCACGCCAGGAACAGGGCGGACTCCTGAAATAAGAGCAGCTGACCCTAGTAGGACAAAGCTACCAAAAGCAAAGGTCTACGTATCCTACTGTGCAGCGCAGGTCGACTCGGGAACCTGCTACACCCAGATAACCGACGATGACTAGGGCTCGTGCTACCCACCTAGGATGGGTTCTATGACACTAGGGGGCAGAAGGTGGTCAGACATTAGTCTAAACGTGAGTCCAAGTATCACTTATCTAATATATATATATATATATATATATATATATATATATATATATATATATATATACAATCCAGTTCTGGCAGAGTACAGGATCTACCTTAGACAGGGCTCCTCTGGCAACTCCTCTCCTCTTCTCTCTACCTCTATAAAAGCACTACTACTTCTACCAAAGCTCTTACTTCTTCAAGCACCTATTCCAAACAAGCTACTGCAGGAACCACTGTTATCAAGATTTGCTGTATTAAGTATCTGTATTAAGTGTACTGTTCTTTTGCATTCTTCAGTAAAGTGTCTTATTTTTGTACTAAACCC
Organism: Dendropsophus ebraccatus; assembly: GCF_027789765.1. NCBI lineage: Eukaryota > Metazoa > Chordata > Amphibia > Anura > Hylidae > Dendropsophus > Dendropsophus ebraccatus. The sequence continues at coordinate 31,890,666 of NC_091454.1, read as the reverse complement.
ACAGGACTCTGCTTCTTTTGTCTGCACCTGCACCTATACACACCGCCTTCTTCCTTGGGTTATTTTTCCCCTCTCTGTGGGTGGCAGTACCAACATCCTGGGTGGGTCAACTATCACTCCAGGTTGCCATGACAAGAGCCCAAAGTACCCGCAACAAACCCGGAGGCTACTGACCATTTGGGGTTATACAAAAACAGGCATCAAAATCACACCTGTGCACTACTACAGTACTGGCGTCACAACAAAATAACATCAACACCACTGGCTAAGCAGTCACGGATTACAATAGGTCCTTTTCGGGCGGTAGCCCGAGGCCCTGAGCTTCTGGGGGGCCCATGGCATGATTTACAAAAAAATTGCTGCTTTTTTACCACAATTTTGCACAAATCACAGCATCGTGACATTATCTACCCTGTGCTATGAACACCACACTAGTGCTGCCATAGTTACAGTGGGGTTGGGGGGCCCAGGCTTGGTGCACAGCCTGGGGCCTATGTTACAGTCAATCCGCCCCTGTGGCGCAAACCACCCGTACTGGGACACTACACTACAACTGACTGGTAACTGGGAGTCCCATTCTTAAGGCTACAAACAAACTGGGGCATTATATAAACCAATGCAAAGGGATTCAGCACATACTGTAAAGTGAGTGGTGGCAGCTACGTATAACAGATAAAGAGCAGAGCCATGGTTCATTGAGATCTATAGTAATTACAGAAACAAATTAAAACACACATGTTTACAAACATGCCATGTTTACAAAGCATGCGTCCTTCATGTCAGACTTGGTTTCCTTGCATAATTTATGGCTGTAGTCTATGACCCCAGGTCAGACATAGGGAGTTCATTTCTAAATGGCTGCACCTACTATACTATATTCATGAATACACATACACTTTTTTTCAATTTTGCTGGCCAACATTTTAAAAATGATTATATATTTATTTAGTGCCAAAAACGTACAGGTCTGTGTAAATTAATGTGTTCTGATATTACGTTGCATTTTTTACAACAGAAGGCTGGTTAGATGTGCAAGTGGGCACCAACAATCTGCCAGAATGAAGCTGTTCAGACTGAGTGGTTCTCTGTTTTGGTTCTTAGATGGGGGTCCGAGTGTGGGCATGTGGACAGTGTTTGTCTTCAACAAGTTTCAGGTCACAGAAATGAGACATAGCGAATAAGTGAAAAACGAAGATGCTACTTACAGAGAAGACACTGGCGTAGTTGTCGATCAAATCCTCCATTATCTTGACCTCATGTTCTCCTTTTCCCTCGGTCTGAAATAAGCTGGGGGCAAATAACAGCGAAAGGTTCTTGGTGCACATCTGGTTTAAATCTGCACATTTCTGCACCCTGAGAAAACAATGGAAAAGTAAACAATAGAGGGGAAGGGTCTATGGAATACAGAGAGTATGTGCTGATATATGGGAAGTTTCTTACCTATACAAGTGACCGATCAGTGCGGCCAGGGTGGCTCGGTTCACTTTTGGAAGATGGTTTATCAACTCCATGTACTTCTCCAGTCTCTTTGCTCTTTCAGGGTGTTCTGGAAGTAAAACAAATTGGTTTTCAATTGCGGCTCTAATACTAAAAAAGCATAAAAAATGTCAAGATACTAAAGTAAATATTCATAGACGGAAGAATATAAAAAACACAGACAGAGACCATAAGTAAACCAGTCTTCGTATCATGATTTATAAGCAAGAAGAGAAGGGAAAGCAATGAGCCAATGTCTGTGGGCTCAGCAGTACAAATGATCCTTGGACCCCATTCTTCTTTTCCGTATTTTTTCTATATAGTCAGTGCAGCAGTGTATGTCTGCTTTATGGAGACTAAACAGTAAGGGGTGTCGATTGACTATTAGTGTTCAGCATGTTAAGAAATATAACCCCTCATCCAGGGGAAAAGTGTAAAGAGCCTCATCTGTGGGCACCATAAAGGCCTCTATAAGCCTTCAAGCAGTAGTTCCCAACCAGTGGCTCGAGAGTTGCATGTGACTTTCGGCCTTTCACCATAGGAGGCAATTTACATGACTTCAGACATATACTATACACCAACCAATGTCTGGTTTGGATGGTATGGTAATAGCAGGAAATCTGTGCACAGTCGAAAGGTCCAACCCACTGGTTTTGATAGGCCTGGCCGACAATCTAATGTGTATGGGGGATACCAGACTTTTCCTTGAGATTGTGGGGGGGATAAGATGAATCAGACATGTTAAATTTTAATGCTGAATCCACTGCCCTATGGGTCTCTCCACTATAAACATACGCATGCTCAGCTGAGTTGAGCACACATGTGTATGGGGGAGAAGCAACCTATTGCTATTGAAGGTGAATGGGCACCTTCATCAACCTATGTCATCTAGACCTCCTTCAGGAGTACAATAGAGTTGTTAGTAACCTGTCACCTCTAATAATAAGATGATTCTATCGTTCTATTCTGTGTCTGTATGTGCAGCAAAGTGAGCTGCAAAGAACAGAGAATTGTCACCTATTGTATCTGCTATAGTGGCCAGAGTGAAAGCTGCAATATATTTTCAAGTATTTTATGTGGCGATGATGATAGTCACCATAAAAAGGCAAAGGCGAAATGCATCAACCCATCTTACAATAAGATTCCCTTTGCCCATAGCAACCAGTCACAGTTCACCTGTGAGCTGTGATTGGTTATAGGCAACAAAGTAAGGCAGCTTTATAAGTCTCCCCTAACATTTTTAAAGGGAAGAATCTGTCATCTTTTTTTTATGCTCACAGTTCAAGTGTCAAGAAGGTGGTGCTGAGCTGCAGCATGCACATCTCCTTCTTCCCCACCCCTTCCTGCCTTGATAATACAGGGCCTGGCGCTAGAAGCTATGTGCATCAATCATGCAAGGCAGAGAGAGGTAGGAGAACTCTAAACATTTAGCCAGTCAGAGAATTCCATATACTACAGAACACTCTCATGTCTAGGAGAAATCTGCAGCACTGTTCATCCTGGGCTTCCTGGTGCATAAACAGAATTCCAAAACTAAACTAAAAACGTGGAGAAAAAGCAGTAGAGAAATGTAATTCTACATTCAGACTATTGTGTGCACTGTTACAGGGTATGACAGTCACGCTATGTGCTGTGTCCATCACTACACACAGGCTTCGGGTGACTTTTACAGATAAGGAAGCTGAATATCCCTTTGCCCTTTTAAACTGCTGCGAGGCACATAAGGAAAGCCGAGCTAAGAAAACCAAACAAAATAGATGAACAAACATAAAATAAATTTAATACAAGAGGAATGAGTAAGCGGGCGGACAAGTCAAGTACTTGGTTCTTCTAATTTCATGGCTTACTGAGCAGTACTTCACTTTTATGGTAAATTGCAAAATGATTACTGAGGAGGATAAATCAAGCAATTCGGTAACAAGGCTCCGCAGTGTAGGTATAGAAAACTGGTGATCTGCAATAAATCAGACCATGTGACCTTACAGCGGGATGCTGCCGACATCGCTAATGGGGAACACAGGCGTCTTGTAAGAGGATGGCAGCCATGTTTTATATGCCCGGGTTATATTCAGTCTCAGAGAAAGAAAGCTTCATACAAATGTTCTTGTTTTACGCGTGCCATGAGGAAACAAAACGGAAGCATTGCTATAACAGGAAAAACCTCAAGTGTTATATACTGCCTTACGTTATGACAAACCCGCTAGAAATGTTCTGCCGCTAACTTATTGACCTGAAGTGACATACAGCAACTGTGCTTCTCTAATGGCAGCTGTCTTGTAACCCTTCCATGAATATGCATGCCTGGCTAATAAGTATGCATGTTTAGTTCAATGGGAAATGGGCACGAGCTGCTGATAAACACATTATTATGGGGAATAAGGGATGAAAGCAGTAATGTAAAATAAATTAACCTATGACATCTCTGCAGAGTCACTTCTTAGACCTACTGCGATCCCAAGATATACTGTAGCTGGGTGAAGCATATGGCAGCACGCTTCACTCCCTGGCTGTCAATCAATATTTGTTCAATTATAACCTATGGAGCAAATGAGTCAGATCTCCTGGTCAGAAGGGAGTGGTGCATGCTGCTGTACGATTCACCTGGCTATAGCTCAGGATTCCAGGAGTGATCTTCAACTTTGACTCTAGTCTAAGGGTATGTGCACACTACGGAATTGCGAAAGAAAACCCATTGCGGATTCCGCAGCTCGCACCCGCTCACGGACTCAGGCGGCCACGTGCATTTCAGGAAGTGTCATAGACTCCATTCTATGCACGGGCGGTTTCTGCCTTCCATCTAAAGAATGAACCTGTTCATTCTTCGGAAGGACCGCAGAATCCGCCCGTGCATGGAATGGAGTCTATGATACGGGCGGAGACGCACGCGGATGCCAGATTCCGCGGGAGGGTGTGAGCTGCGGAGTCTGTGACGGGTTTTCCACCTCGATTCCATAGTGTGCACGTAACCTAATGCTTTGAAGGGACTCTGCCCCACTGACATCATTTGTCACCTATTCTACTTAGGTGATAAATGAGTGATTGCTGGGGGTGGGCTGCCAGGACCCTGTCAATCAAGAGTAAGAATTGTATTTCACAGCCCGATCACTGATCTGGCAGATCACTGAGCCTATTACACGGCTCGACAATCATGCTACCAGGGCTGAATATATACAGTATATTGTTAGCGAACTCCATGCAGTCCTTGCCCTAGTCAGGGCCGTATTTACCACTAGGCACCCGTGGTCCGGTGCCTAGGGCAGCACCTTGCAGGGGGGCAGCACCAGGGAGCAGGGGGACAGAAAAAATTAATTTTTTTGTTTTTATTTTTTTAGTTTTCCTCCTCCAGTTCAGACTTGCCAGTAAATCTGGTGTCTTTTCCAGGGGGGTGGGGGGTATGGTGGTATTGGTCAGGTCTGGTATCGCCAATAGGTGCGTGAAGATGGGGCGTCTTCAGGGCTAGTGCCTAGGGCAGCAGCAGCTGTTAATACAGCCCTGGCCCTAGTGTAAAATAATAAACCTTATACATACCAGCCACCACTGGAACTTCTAAACCGGTCTCTGAAGTGATAGGCCACTCATTCAATCACTGGCCGAGAGGGGACAGTGCAGTGGCCAGTGATTGGCTAAGCAGCCTATTACTTCAGAGACTGGCTCAATAGTTCCTGTGGTGGCTGCGGGCAGAAGGCAGAAATGAGAAGGACACCAGGGAGTGCAGAGAGGTATGTGTGTGTGTGTGTGTGTGTAAGGGTTATTAATTTTTTACACCATCATCAGTCGTCAGCTGCAGGCTGATAAACCTCCTCAGGGCCAGTGCTCCCATAGACTGCCTATATGACACAGAGGCTGGCAGGATTCCGCGGCAGAGAGTTCGACAGCGGGATTCTGCCAGATTTACTCTGTGTGAACTGGTCCTTACAATGAATGATAGTCAGCTGGTAGCTGAGCACCAGCCAAGGTCAGGGATAGGAAGGTGAGGCAGGAAGGTATTTCACCCTGCAGAACATCAGGTTCTCAGGAAAATTTCTTTATACACTTAATAAAGGAAAATAAAACAATTTTTTCTACATTTTGGAAGCACAGATTGATATGTGAATGGTACCATGTGTCTCCTTGACCAAACACCTATCTAATAGCTGACATATTTCCTTTAAAAGAACACCTGGCAGAACTTACTGTGCTATGGCAATGGAGGACATGCCTGGGGCAGCTATGACTCTTTAGTGTTCTTTAAATTCTTGAGTCATGCACCATTCTGTTGGGCTTGGCAGTAGGCATATTACAGCATATCCGCTTTACATGGAGTGATCCTTCAAAAAGTATCTGCCATTAGAAAAAACTTCTGACATATCAAAGAGATCAGGGGAACCAGTGGGGAGACGACTGTGCTGCAGTACACTATGTTGGTTCAACCTGGGCTGCCCCATAAATTTGCATTATGCAGCTGTCCAGGTCACATGACATAGAGCTGAGAGAGAACACGCTGTGCACAGACTTCTCCCGGCTCATTCTCCTGATCAGTTGTGGTATGAACACTCAGACCCTGTCTGATCAAAACTTTTGTCTGTGACACGTCAATTTTTTTTTTCTAATGACAGGTAGTCTTTTAGTCCATTATTCTTAAGACGTCTTTACCACACCTGCTATACTTCCCCAACGGACAATACAGTATGGAAGATGACTATTGTTAGGATCAGCTGTCCACAAGGATCTGTTAAAAATGCTGAAAAAATGTGTAAGGTCACCCATTACCTGCCGCCTCTTTCCATTGTGGGTGAAGTTCTGTGGTAAAAATTGGATCGTCCAACTCCCTGAAGAACCTCTTCAATACATCTGTGACATCTTCAATAAAGTTATCACTGATGCGCAATTTAACGTTTCGGGCATCTTTACGGAACTCGTCCATCAGGAGTTTTATACGAGACTTGGCCCCATTTTTACGGTAAATTCCCTCATGACGGAGGCCTGAAGAGAGAGAGTGGTTTATTTAACACTCCTTTTGGGAGATTTATCAAACATGGTGTAAAGTGAAACTGGCTCAGTTGCCCCCAGAAACCAATCAGATTCCACCTTTCATTCCTCACAGACTGTTTGGGAAATGAAAGGAGGCATCTGATTGGTTGCTAGGGGCAACTGAGCCAGTTTCACTTTACACCATGTTTGATAAATTTCCCCCCTTATTTTTATAGGGACAGAGAAAAGACACTAAAGGGAGGCTACATTTTTTATTTTAATTATTTTTACTATGGCCCATATTTACTGTAAGTTTATCTATGTTAAGTTACATATAAAAAAAACTATGAACTTATTCAGATTTTCTTTGACCTTAATATTTCATACACAGTTACAAGTGACTCACCATACTGAGTAAGGAAAGCAATGCAGCTGTCTACAATGATGGGAATGTCATTCCTGCTGAGTTGCTGATCCCTTAACATGTTGCCTCCGCTGCATGCAGCTGCCTGGATATCGCTGCTCCAAGCTGTAAAGTCAGCCCGTGTAAATCCTTGCAGGTACAGCGTTCTATGGAGAATAAGACAACTCATAGGAGAGAACACTCATTTCACAATCACTGCTTCTGTTCTTAAAGTTATTGACAACATATGGTTATGGCCAGATACTATGTACAGCTCAGTGGGTGCTTGATGTAGACAACTTTGACCTTCACCTGCAGTTCTAAAATTTGGACACTAGATGGCATACAACTCCTATGTTTAATCAAATTTGTTCTTGCAAAATAGTTACTTACCTTCCTTTCTCTACTAGAATTAAGACATCTTTCTTCTCGGAATTTTCTGTGATTGGGGCCACAGCTGTAATAAGAAATTAATGAAAGATGAGTTGACGATTCTAATTTTAGTATGTTTGCAAAACTATTGAATAGTGCTTGCAATATCTTCTACACACTCATCATCATCATCATCATCATCATCATGGCTCCACATCACAATAAGCTTTTTAGCTAAAGTCAACAGGGAAAATTATATACACACACACTGTATATATATATATATATATATATATATATATATATATATATATATATATTCTGTCTAATCAGAAAATGGACTATTTATTTTTTAAAAGGTGTTACATTTTCAACAAATTCACAATGTTTTATACATGTAAGCAAAACCTCGTAGGCCACAAACCCATGATAGTACTCGCCTGTACAAATATCTCTTGTGCGGTCACTATCATCTATAAGGAGATTTAAAGGTCTCCCTTAACGTGCTCTGCTTGGCAGGAAAATCGCCATGTAAAGCTACGGTCACACATTGTATATCTGCCCATTGTATGGGCCGTAAAACAGCATTTTTATTGCTCAAAAAAGGCAGGAATTGGACACTTTTTTACCGCTATAAAAATGACAGCTGTAAAATGGCCTTAAGTGCAGACACGTTCATTTTATGGCTGTAATTTGTATGGGTGTAAAGTGATGTGGCATGACCTTCTTTCGTCCAGTTATAACAAAACAATCTGCCTTTCTTGAGGTCAGTATTTTAAGCCTTTAAAAACTGACTTTTTTTGCAAAAATGTCTAGAAAAAATGTAGTTTCATGTAAAAAAAAAAAAAAAAAAGATGTGTGAACAAAGCCTAAGTGCAAATTAAGCATAATGGATGGTCCATTAAAATTAAAGGGTATTCAGGATAGCAAGTGCTCTGCTGTTGTTGCTTGCTGGTCTTGGATGCTCTAATACAAGAGCATTCTTTATTGAAGGGCCACATTAGATAAGCATTTACTATTTTGCATGACATACTACCCCTAGGTGGCGCTCCTCATCTATTACTAATAAAACTTACTAAGCTCCTGTAGGCTACGCAGGTTGACACTGTCTTCTGCTGCTCCTTGCTTCTCAGGACAGATGAAAAGGTGACTCTTCTGTAGCAGGAAGAAGCCTTCCATCCACTGGTCAGGATTCAGCATGGCCTTGTAACGCATTCTCCCCACACGCTGGAACTCGTACCCCAGCAGGCAATGGCAGCTGATGGGGGTGAACCACTGAATAGACAGAAGGACATTCTCTATCATCTGCTCACACTCATCCACTGACCAGTAGCAGTAATGCTGAGATGGTCCGCTCACCTTCCCTATGGCGTTGGTCCAGGTCTGGAGGGTTTCGGCAGCATCAGTTCCAAACTGGTGAACTTTTTCTGATGTTAGGAAAATGTCAAAAGTGAAACGAAACCTAAGATACAAGACAAATGGATGAGAAGTTTATTGTAAAGTCACTACAGTCTGTAATAATTTACTAGTCTGATTTTGTCAACCATGATTTGCAAAATAAAAAAAAAATGTTATTTTGACAGCTTTTTCTAAAATCCCCATAGACTATAATAGGAAGAAATAAGACAGGCCCTCTTCTGCTTCTCCTGCCCTTTGCTGCAGCCTGGCTAAGGGTATGTTCACATTGAGTAAATCAGGCAGAATTCCGCAGCGGAACTTTCCATCGCGGAATCCCACCTCCCTCAGTGTGCCCTAGCCTGTCTATGGGAGAGCGGGTGCTCCTCCACTGCCGTCGCTCCCGTTCGAAGAAGTGACATGACACTTCATTGAGTGGAGAGCGGCGGCAGCGGAGGAGCACCCGCTCTCCCATAGACAGGCTACGGCACACTGAGGCAGGCAGGATTCCGCCTAATTTACTCAGTGTGAACATGCCCTAATACTGAGCTATGGGTGATCATGGGTCCCTAAGGTGAACACATTGTCCTAATGCTGCCATTAGGACCATAAGTGTTCCTGGAGCTAAGGAGGAGCCTGGAGCTAAAGAGTGTAGAAAATATATAAAAAGTTCAAGTCTGGGATCTGAATTTATTTAAGGGGTCCGGTCTAAGGGGGCCTTTACACAGAGAGATCTATCTGACAGATTTTTGAAGCCAATGCCAGGAACAGACTATAAACAGGCAACAGGTCAAAGGAAAGACTGAGATTTCTCCTTTTTTCAAATCCATTCCTGGCTTTGGCTTCAAAATTCTGTCAGATAAATCACCCCAAGGACTGATGGGTTCATTGAATTATTGTACAACCAGCAAGTGATAAGGAGGGGGCAACACCAAAAGAAATGTATAGAGCAAATAACAAAGTATATCACACAATAAAGGAAGAGTCTACAGAGGGTGTACAGTCCAGTATGGCAGGATGCAGAATTTTAAGTCTATAAGAGAAATACATTTAATGATCACAAGGGGCAGCAGAGCTCCTCTTTTAGAAAAATATCCATTTGGTTTGTTGGCCATAGCACAGCTCCTCTCTCAAAAATCTCAATGTAATGGATCAACTTAAAGAACACCCTTAGGGTTTTAGCTGTAACATTAGCTTCCCTCTCCACTAGGATCTACCTGCAAGTCAATTAAAGTGACAGTTCACAGATTGTCTTCCAGTATCCTGAGAAATGCTGGCTGTAACATCAGCTTCCCTCTCCACTAGGGAATACATTGCAGTTCTCTCTGAACCTTTACATCTCAGGTCCTTAGAGTGAATGTACATCGCTTTTTTGTTTTTTACATGAATAGACTGGCGCCGGCGCATATTTGTGTGTGTGTGTGTGGGGGGGGGGGGGGGTTCTGCGCATGGTGCCGGTCTATTACTGAGAACCAACCAGCATAAAGCGTTGGAGGTGGGCCAGCCAGCCCCCAGTGTGACAAAACCCCCTCCCCTCTGTGTTGTGGCTTCCATGATTCTAATGGTGCCATGTCACAGAGGGGAGGGCAGATGGTCACACGGTCACACTGGGGACCGGCCGGCCTGCCTCCAGGGCTACATGCCTGGCTGGTTCTCGGTAATAGACTGGCACTGGTATATTCAGATAAAAAAAAGCAAAAAAAAAAAAAAAAAGCGATGTACCGATGGTACATTCGCTTTAAATACCTAAGCAGGGTAACATGGGTGTTCTCTACCAGCCCACTAGATGGGGTAGTTCTAATTATTTAGGGAAACATCAGGGAGTATCCCCAGCATTAAAGCAATCAGAATCCTAAGTGTTTAGCCTAGAAAGCATACCATATGCCTCTCTGACCATGAGAAAAGCACTGGCATCATTTAGGGTACAAACACACACAGCGTATACGCAGCAGATACGCAGCAGATTTGATACTGTGTTCAGTTATTTAGATCTAATCTGCTGCGTATCGCAGCAGTAAATACGCAGCATATATGCCGTGTGTATTTGTACCCTTAAAGAAACACTTCTGGGGGAAAAAAATCCCTCCTAGCATTAACATAGTGGGGTGAATAAACAGCCATCTTGCTTCCCCTCTTCCTGTTCAGCTTTACCTTCACATTGCTTGAAAATTATACACAAACAATTGTTGACAATGACTGAAGAGCCAAAATGTGATTTGTCAGCATTGATCCTCTTAGACATGATCAGCTGCAAACAGATGTATATGCCATGATCGTATGAATTAGGCCTAAATACACAAGCTTGCCGGGATCCATACCTTTCTACAGGTGCGGGGCATTGTGATGTGTCAATCTTATTCACCCCCAGGCAGACAACTTCAGAAGGCTCAATCTTCCCGATCTGTTCTGAGGACTTGTCATTTTCATAGAAAGTGAGAGATCGTTCCAGAACACACCACTGCTTGTGAAACTCTAAGGACACAACATATACACATCCTCAATACACATTACACCAACTAAACCTTTCATGTTTTTATGGATCTCTTGTAATCTCTTATGCTTTGTTCTTTAGTTACAGATCCTCCTGGTCCATCCTTTACTAAGCAGATAAATGGTGACTATGTTACACTGCTATAAAGTTCCACCCCCTTGTACATTTTTCTTACTGCTATGCCTGTATAGGTAGCATGATTCTAGCTGTTCTGTAGTTGTTGCCTTTAGTCATGAATCAGAAAGCTCAGGATGAACAGCCCCATAGGCCTCTATATTTCTCAATTAAAATATTAACATGTTTATTATGATGTCTACATGTAATAATATAATAACACAATAATTTTGGTACAAAATGGCAAACTAGGCCTAGGAAGGTGAGTTGATTCTGTTGGGATGACAGGTGACCTCATGAGTAAAGGGATGAGTGGCTTTATGGGTTTTGAAGTGGGGTTTTTGACGTAGGAAGAATTGGTCACATATGCAGACTCTATGCAGGTGAGAAAGAAGCAGCTGAGCATGACTGGATATTCATGAGAAGCAGAAAACTCCACCCACCAGTTGCTGATTGGCTGTTATCTATCCATGTTGTGTATAGTCAGCCACCTGTCAATCAGCAGCTGGAGGGCAGGGGAGGGGGGTGGCAAGAAGAATCCTATTCACCTGCATATTAGGAGAACGGCTGAACAGAATGATGTAAATAATATACCGATGTGTTCAGCATTTCTGTCACTAGTTTGTGCTGTCCCCATTTAAAAGTGACAGATTCCCTTTAATTTATAAGAAAACCCCTTAAATCGGTATTCCCTTCCGGGATATTTATATTGTGGTGTCCCACTGTTAATTTTTTCTCTTGTGCACCTGTCATAAAGCTTTTCTCTCAGGTTAAACAAAGTGGTGGATGAGGTATTACGTTTCCCCACTAGTATTTCTTATATGCTTATTTCTATGCACAGCTGAAGAAGGTAATGGGTTCTTGTTAATATGTGTACCATGTGTTCTGTGCTGACCACTAGGAGGTGCTCTTTTCTACTGTCCTATCCTCTTTCTTTTTTCTCCTGCACACACTCATCCCCACCACTCACAGGCAGGCACACAAAGGCCCCTGTAGGAGGAGTTTCACTGGTGGAAGAAGTGCAGAAAGTTCTACCTTGATTCTCAGTGAGAGAGGTCACACAAACCATGTTTCCTACAGAAGCTAAGCCAGGGCCTGGCTTATGCCAGGACCCTTGTCAGAGACAGTTCAGTTCAGTTGAGTCTAGCCACTTAAGTGAGCAGATGCAGCTTAAGCCAATGTTATCTACCAAAAGCTCTACCACTTTCACTATGCAGTGCTAAGCGCTAACAAGGGAGAGTAGTCACCAAGGAACACCCTAGTCCACACCAGGAACACGTCTAGAAAGTGCAGGGCAGTATCCTAAAGAAATAGGAACTGACCTCAGTAGGACAAAGCAACCAGTATACAGATGACTACACATCCTACTGCACAGTGCAGGTAACTGGGAAGACTCGGACACCTAGCTACAACCAAATAACCACGGCTGGGGCTCGTACTACCCTACTGGGATGGGTTCTATGATGCCAGAAAGCAGAAGGCAGTCAGACATTGTCTAAACATGAGTACGAGTATCACTTCACTAAAGATATCTACCAAAGGTTGCGGAAAAGTACTAGGCTACATTGGGTTAGGGCTCCTCTGGCAAACTCCTCTACTGTCTACTCTCTACAAGCACTACTACAACTGCTTCTTCAACTCCTCTCAAGCATCTACCTCAAGCAGTAAGTTCAGCACTAAAGTCTGTCTCAAGATTTCTACTGTCTGTGAAATGTGTACTGTGAAACTGCAAAACTTTACAGTAGAAGTTGTTATATTTTTATACTAATGCACGGGACTCTGCTCATCTCTGTTCGCTACCACACACCTTGGGTTACTTTCCCCCCCTCTGTGGGTAGTGGTACCGACCGTCCGGGTGGGTCAGTTGCCACTCAGGGTTGCCGTGACAAGAGCCCAAGGGACCCACAACAACCCGGCAGGTTACCAACCATTTTGGGGAATACGAGCCAGCCACATACAACAAAGCAGCTATCAACATCACACCTGTCTGATACCATTACTGGCTGAGCTCACCACCAACAGGCCAAAAACCCTACCACAATGGCATATCTACAGGATATGCAATACGAGTATAATAGATGTGGGATCAACTTCTCGGACTTAAAGCGACTCCGTACCCACAATCTGACCCCCCCAAACCACTTGTACCTTCGGATAGCTGCTTTTAATCCAAGATCTGCCCTGGGGTCCGTTCGGCAGGGGAAGCAGTTATTGTCCTAAAAACAACTTTTAATCCTTCAGCGCTGTGTCTAACGGCCGGGGCTTACATTTGTATATGCATTAGGCTGGCTTTACCTCTCCTTCCTTCCTCCCCACCCTCCTCATTATTAGGAATGATCCAGGAACATTTACTGCTGTCTGAGCTTTGCACAGGTGTATTAACGATCCAGCCCATGTGCCGGGCTGCCACAGGTGGGGAATAGGAAGCAATTTGCCTGGAGTATTCCTAATGATGAGGAGGGTGGGGAGGAAGGACAGAGAGGTTGTGCCAGCCTAATGCATATACAAATGTAAGCCCCGGCCGTTAGACACAGCGCTGCCGGATTAAAAGTTGTTTTTATGACAATAACTGCATCCCCTGCCGAACGGACACCAGGACAGATCTTGGATTAAAAGCAGCTATCCGAAGGTACATGTGGTTTGGGGGGGGGGGGTCAGATTGTGGGTACGGAGTTGCTTTAAAGTGGGTAAAGGGCTCCTTTTGCCTTTATGGAAACCTTCCCTCTAAGTGAAGGTTGGAATACCCCATTTATTGTCCTAACATGGATCTGTCATTTCTTCTACCATTATTTTATGTCGATTAAACCAGTATATAAAACACAAAATGTTTGTTACCATCCTTCATCTTCTTTGATGTGAAGGTTTTGCTGACAACGACGGCTTTGTTCAAGTACCCAGAATGCACCACCGGCTGCAGGATCTCGTCATAGACTCTTGATTGATTGGCATCATCTGGCGTCATTCCCTCTGCTATAGAAGTAAAAACGCATAAAAATATATTAAGTAATGAATCAGCAAAGAATTGTGAACTTATCGAGGTAACACAGTCATAATGGAACAATACGGTATTGTCACATGACGTACATCTAAACCATAATTTATGTATTTTTACTGTTAAATGCTAATGAGAACGTCCTATACTGTAGTCTAATACTATAATGCTATTCATATAATTCATTCTCATGATAATGTGGGATATGAGTCATTTTTATGAATCAGATGTACATGATTTCATGCAGCTACAACTACGGAGTATTTCCCTGGGTCACATGCCATAGGACCGCCCCCTGTTGGCAGCCCGTGGACTACTACAATAAGCTTTTGTTCTTATTTGTAGGAATTATTTAAAAGGGAATTTATTAGCAGCGTTGATTTCCCTTATATGGACATAAAATCTCGTACACTGATAAAAATATGCATTGTCTTAAACATTGCATGGCCTATTCTCCCCACATCCTGCATTTTCTATAGGAGTCAGGTGTCCCTATAAGGATATACACAAATCAGTTCAGTAGTTTGTCACTAATGCAACTGCTGTGATTGGAATTAAGTTCAGATTTTTTCACTTCAGGGGTAGAGAACCTTGACTCTCCAGCTGTTGCAAAACTACAACTCCCATCATGCCTGGACAGCCAAAGCGAAGCGTTGGCTGTCCAGGCATGATGGGAATTGTAGTTTTGCAACAGCTGGAGAACCAAAGTTCCCTACCCCTGCTTTACCTTAACACAAGTGAAAAAACAAACAAACCCTGAAACATGCTCTTACCATTTATGCTGTTGTTGCTCGCCCTCCAGGACTCAGCAGATTGTAAGGAGAGGTTGGAGCCCTCCATGGGTTCAGCCATGGTTTCAGCATCAGAGAAAAACTGCATCACAGTCTTCAGCAGGTTAGGCCCTGAGACAGCATTACAGAGCACCTGAAATACAACAGAAAATGAGTTAGGCTATGTTCACACAACATAAGTTCCCTACTAATCAAGGCCGTTGCTGCAACGGCCTTGATTAGTGCAGAACTTACGTTGTGCTGAAGGCTGAGGGAATCCAGGCCGGAGGGTATACACATAGTATACACACCGGCTGGGATCCCTGACAAGTCAGTTTTCTGCGTAAGCTATCAAATGAATAGCGGCCGCAGAAAACCCTGTCAGTGCACACTATAAAGCATGCGGCTCCGCCAGGTGATGCAGTTATTGTCCTAAAAAACAACTTTTAAAGGGGTTATCCAGCGCTACAAAAACATGGACATTTTCCCCTTACTGTTGTCTCCTGTTTGGGTGGGGTTTTGAAACTCAGATCCATTGAAGTAAATGGAGCTTAATTGCAAACTGCACCTGAACTGGAGACAACAGTAGGGGGAAAAGTAGCCATGTTTTTGTAGCGCTGGATAACCCCTTTAAACTTGCAGCCCTGTGTATTAGGCTGGCACAACGTCTCTGTCCCTCCTCCCCGCCCTCCTCATCATTAGGCAGGTATTTCCCCAGGCAGATTGTCTCCTATTCATCAGCTGTGTCAGCACGGCACATGGGCTGGATCGTTAAGGCACCTGTGCAGTGTTCACTGCAGAGGAATAGGAAAAATCCTGCCAGTGGCATTTCTAGTGATGAAGAGGGAGGGGAGGAGGGACAGAGAGGTTGCGCCAGCCTAATGCATACACAATCTAGGCCACGGCAGTTTGACACATGGCTTCAAGTTTAAAAGTTCTTCTTTAGGACAACAACTGCATCACCTGCCGAACGGACCCCAGGACAGATCTTGAATTAAAAGCAGCTATCAAGTACAAGCGGTTTGGGTTGGGCAGATTGTGGGTACAGAGTCACTTTAAAAACTTTTGACATCAAGAGCAGGGAGAAGTGCATGACTGGCAGCTTCTCTCCCCAGCTCGCTACAATCTCCGTCTCACTGCAGGAGATGGGCTCCATAGACTTATAGTCAGAAAGATGGAAAAGGAAGCAAGGTGAGTAGATAATTGCTATCCCATCTATATCTAACAATAGTGCAGGTCTGAACACAGACTCATCAAAACTTTTGATGTGTATGTGTGACTTATCAAAGCGACAAGGACACTAATGAATTTCAGTCAAGCTATGGGATAGAACAGGGGTAGGGAACCTCGGCTCTCCAGCTGTAGCAAAACTACAACTCCCATCATGCCTGGACAGCCAAAATTAAAGCTTTGGCTGTCCAGGCATGATGGGAGTTGTAGTTTTGCCACAGCTGGAGAATCAAGGTTCCCCACCCCTGGGATAGACAATATCTCCTAAGGGTACAAACACACACACCGTATACGCAGCAGATACGCAGCAGATCTGCAGCAGATTTGATGCTGTGTTCAGTTATTTAGATCTAATCTGTTGCGTATTTGCTGCGTATCGCAGCAGTAAATACGCTGCGTATACAGTGTGTGTGTTTATACCCTAAAGGTGGAGGACCTGGGGTCATTTTCACTATTGTCCTGTTTATCATCAAACAGTGCCCTTTAAAATCCCATTGCAGATGCCCTTCGACTCATCCGGATAATACCTTGAGTATCTCCTCCTGTGTGCTGTAATGGGGATGAGGACTTCGGTATTTCCCATCACGGTACTTGTGAGCTATGAAGTCTCGTCTGTGTTCTATGTTGTCGTCTGGGTGGAGAACCTCTGAGGGTGGCACACGTGCTGCCCAGAACCGGTTGGCTCGATCATTGCCCAGGATAATAAATAACTGCAAATGTTAACAATTGTTTGTAAAAAAAAAAAAATCCAATGAAGAACTCTAGTCTTATGAGCTCTCGACTACTGAAGCTAATTCTTAAGTTTAGATGTACTAAAAGTTACATTATGTCCTCGAATGTTTCCTATTCTTTTACATTACAGGATATTATTGGTCAGAAGAAAAACCTGGTACATTGCTCTGTTATGTGTATGCAGCACTGATGCTGATCTGAAGAGCCCCAGAGACTCAGTTTAGGACTTTACACTTCTAATATGTCTGTACTGACCAGCAAAGTTAGTATTAAAGTGTCACTGTCGTGTTGTTTTTTTTTTTTGCAGAAATGAATAGTACAAGCGATTTTAAGAAGCTTTGTAATTGGGTTTATTAGCCGAAAAATGCATTTTTATCATGAAAAAGCAGTTTGAAGCTCTCCCCCCTGTCCTTATGGTTCTCTATGGAGTGGGGAGAGGTGGAGGGAGATGAGGCACCGAAACAGGACAACAAAGAGTTAATTTACAGCTACATCACGGGGCTTTCTCCTCTGAAGTCAGCATTGACCTCTCTGACCTCTGAATACGGTTTTCACACAGATCCCGCTGTGTAATCCATTGTTCTCTGCTCTCTGCTGTTGACTAATTTCCCTCCTCCCCCCTCCCCTCTCCATAGGTTACACAGGACTCAACTGATGTAAAAGAGTCGAGATTTCCTTATAATGAGTATTGAATGAGAGGGGGGGGGGGGGGCTGGGGAAAGGCCTTTTCTCTGCTCTCTGCTGGCGACTAATCTTCCTCCTCCCCCTTCATAGAACAGACAGGGCCCGACTGATGTAAACTAGTCGAGATTTCCTGATAAGTTCCTGAGCAGTGGATGAGAGAGAGGAGGGAGGGGGGGACCTGGGGAAATGGGGAAAGTCTTTTTGAATGCCTAAAGCGGAAAGCAGCAACTGAGAATTGGGGGAAGGAGACAGAATAGATAATAACAAGTATGGAATGAATTGGTAATCTCCCTATGCACTGCAACATATGAAAAGTTATGTTTGAGTGGAATACCCCATTTAATACGAACTTGGTTAGTCAGTACTGACATATTGGAATTTCACTGCCCAACCCTGTGTTATCGGAGAGATAAGCCACCGCCAGAGCTGTCTGGCTGCAAATTACTGTATACCTCTCCTTCAGCCAAATGAGTTTCTGAAGATGTATGCCCACCTTTAAAGGGGTTATCCAGAGAAATTTTTTTCTTTCAAATCAACTGGTGTCAGAAAGTTATATAGATTTGTAATTTACTTCTATTGAAAAATCTCAAGTCTTCTCATACTTATTAGCTGCTGTATGTCCTGCAGGAAATGTTGTTTTAGGGACAGCATCAAATCTGCACCATCAAATTTGCTGCAGATCTGCTGTGCATCGGTCGTGTATGTTAGCACCCTTATTTTCAGTCTGACACAGTGCTCTCTGCTGACATCTCTGGCCGAGACAGGAACTGTCCACAGCAGGAGAGCTTTTCTATGGGGATTCATAGAAAACCGAGACAGAGTTCCTGTCTCGGCGAGAGGTGTCAGCAGAGAGCACTGTGTCTGACTGAAAATAAAACAACATTTCATGCAGGACATACAGCAGCTGATAAGTATGAGAAGACTTGAGATTTTTTAATAGAAGTAAATTACAAATCTATATCACTTTCTGATATCAGTTGATTTGAAAGAAAAAGATTTTCGCTGGACAACCCCTTTAAGTCTGACATGATAAAGCCATATAGCCTGTTAAGGCGAGTAGCACATTTGACTAGACAAAAAAGTGAGAATATGAAAAATGGTTCACAATGAATCCCTGCTTCTTCCTAGTGGTACTCATCACAACATAGAGACATCTCGCACCTGCACTATCTCATTGCTCCAGATGCTGGTGTCTAGTTTCAGACTCTGCACTTTGGAGATGTTTGTCCCCAGACTTCTGTGCTGACCTGCAGAACAAACACAAGATATGAGACCAGGAAGAAGGGTCTCCAGCTAGAATGACCAGACAAGTCTGGCTAAGACATGACGGGGAGAGAAATGCCAGAAACTTTATACAGTCATATTCATAATACTTGGAAAAAGAGATCACTGAACACCAGACAATTGTTATTAGACAATACTCCAAGGATTAGATTCAGCTGAGAGCACTTTGGGCAGCCATTGTCTATATATATGCAGCTTGTTCTGCTTTTCCAAAGGCCTCAGGATGCACAAATTTCCCAATTCTAAGCAAATCTTTAAACTTTTAAGAACTGAGGTTTGCAGAATGTTATTGCATACTACTGAGCGCTGGCACGGTCCTGCACTCACCTGCACACTGCTTGCATATGATAACACACAGGTTTATGGAGGCCCAGTCAGGGTTAAAGGCTTTGCAGTCGGCACAGGTCTTGTTAGCTTTGTTGGACCAAATCTTCTCAGCCACCTCATAGTCTGAGAGCGACTCGGATATACACTCCAGTAGGGCCTCCATCCACTCCTTCTTCTCCCTCTCCGATTCTGCTGTGAAACTGGAAGCAAATGAAAAGTGTAAATTATAAGGGCAATATTACACCGATGGATAATAGGCCGAATCGTTCTGTGTAATAGAGAGAAGGGTCAGCCGGTGAAATGATCATCAGCTCACCGTTTCTTAAAGTGTCACTGTTGTTTAATTTTTTTTCTGCAGAAATCAATAGTACAGACGATTATAAGAAACTTTGTAATTGGGTTTATTAGCCGAAAAATGCATTTTTATCATGAGATAGCTTCACGGTTTGAAGCTCTCTCCCCCCTGTCTTCATTTTTCTCTATGGAGAAGGGAGGGGTGGAGGAGGAGGCACCAAAACAGGACAACAAAGAGTTAATTTACAGCTACATCACTGGGCTATCTCCTTTTGACAGTCAGCACTGACCTCTTTGACCTCTGAATACCGCTTTTACACAGCTCCCGCTGTGTAATCCTTTGTTCTCTGCTCTCTCTTGCCGACTAATCTCCCTTCTCCCCCCCCCCCCCCCTCCATAGAACAGACAGGGCCCAACTGATGCAACAAGACATAATTTCCTGATAATGAGCAGTAAATGAGAAAGAGGAGGGGGGGGGGGCTGGGGAAAGGCTTTTTGAATGAAGATAATGGCATATTTGCCTAATAAACCCAATTACAAAGTTTCTTAAAATCGCCTGGACTATTGAGTTCTGCAAAAAATAAAAATACAAAAGTGACACTTTAAGGTCTAGACCTAAAATCATCGGGTGTGAGAAGCGCATTGCTATGTGTAATTGTAGTATAAAATAATAAAGTATTTACTTACCTTCCCACGTTCTCTGGTGTCCTTGGGCCTTCCCTGGTCTCTGCAGCTCTGCCCTCTGTTCCCCTCTGCACTGGCCGGCCGCTCAGCCAATCATTGGCCGAGAGGACTGTGCTTGGTGACTGGCTGAGCAGCCTCTCTAGAACAGAAGGACGAACTGCAGAGAAGGCCTGAGGACACCGGGGTAGGCTCAAGGACGCTGGGGAACGTGGTAAGGTAAGTAAATACTATTATTTTACACTAAAGGCAAGAGCTGCATGGACATCGCTAATGATGTCTGTGCAGCCCATGTTGCTGGATAGTCAACCTGTGTAATTGCTCAGTAAACAAGCATTGATCTGCTTTACACTTTATGATCGGACCGTGTAATAGGACCGTAATACAAACACTTAGTGTAAGGTAAGCCGGTAAAAGGTGTAAGGGGTTTTGTTTTTGGGTGAATAAGCGGGCGCCAGAGCAGTCTGATGGTGACTTATGACCCCCCCTCGTCCCACAATGAACACAAAAACGTTTGACTGTGCCAAACACTTGTGTGTGGGGAGGACAGGAAGGAGACCTGTTATTGATGGTGTATAGGCACCTTTATACACATGTAAGGCTAGGTTCACACTGCGTTTTCAGCATCCGTTTAACGGATCCGTTTTTTTTAACGGTCAAAAAAGTATCCGTTTTGATCCTTTTTTTTTTTTTTTTTTATAATGGAAGCCAATGGAAAAACGGATCAAAAACAAATGCACACAAATGCATCCGTTTTTTGCAATCCTTTTTTTGCAAAAAACGGATCCGTTAAACGGATGCTGAAAACGCAGTGTGAACCTAGCCTTACCCAATCACTTATTTGAGGGCCATTTCACGGGGTTTACTATCCATGCCCTTATTACCTGAATGTTTTGTGTGGTGTGATCAACTCAAAAGTCTTGTTGCGCCCATCTCGAATGGTGGAACCGTGCATTTCAATCACAAACATTCCAATGCCCATTTTGAAAAACTGCAAGACAATAATAATATAACAACTAAGGTTTCAATGATTTTTTATGACTGGAATTTTTTTTTTACAGATATCGAAGTAAAAAAGGTAACGGGAGAGATGGAAGTTTAGCGCATATCTCTTAATACATGACTTGGGGCTCACTTTGTCAGCAGTCCTGTCAGATTTGAGGGAAGCCCTTATCATCAGTCATATACAGCAGGGAGGAGAGGGGGAGGGAGGAGGTGTGCATGCAGGAGCTCAGCCAACCTCTATAACACTAAGCTTAGAAGGGAAACATTGTTTTATACTTTTGCAAACAGCCATGAGCTAAGTTATTATTATTTTTTTTTTTAATCTCCCTATCGGGTGTCTGACTATTTCTGAGCATGTTAGAGCTGACAGATTCCCATTAAATATAGCTACCATTTAATGGCAAAAATTAATTATTTAAAAAAACTTTTAAAGCAGGGTCTAATATCTCGCCTGCACTTACCTGCTCATTTTTATGGACCCATAATTCATCTGTTGTGAGCACTGCAAAGACTTTTGACTTATAGCCTTTCAGCTCTAAATAGCCTGCCCTGGAGAAGATGCAGTTGGAGCGAGGCCGCTGGTTAAACATACGCTGTTCTTTCACTCTGTTCTGTATGGTTGAGCACCATTCACTCCTTTGTGCTGTAGAAATACGAATACATACAAAAGTAAAATAATTTACTTGTAAGGGAATGACAGCAATGGTAATAAAATCCAGTTGGAGTCATTTTGCCGTTCTGTGGTGACCCCCGGATGATGTTGTAGCGGTGGGACGGCCGGTCACTTGCTAGATGGTAGTGTGACGCCACTACTGTGGTGGATGGCCGAGGTACAGCCGGACCTTAAGGGTTTTGTCACGTGACACCAGTGCCTAGTGGACACACAGGTGTGATGGCATGCCCGCTTTTAGAGAGTAAGCCCGGTTGTACCCTTTTCCCCTGTGGTCGGTGGCCTGTGGGGTTGCTGTAGAGTCCCTTGGAATAGTGTAGTCACAGGTGATATAGTCACAGATGGCCAGAGTGTAGTAACCCTCCCAAATAGTGGTAGGACCCGCCACCCACAGAAAGGGGAGATGTCCCAAGGTTGTGATGTAAGTGCTGTGTAGGTGGTGGTGAATAATCACAGACTCAGTTGCAAACGTTGACTTGGTTTACTACTTTTTAATGTGCAGCAGGTAATACAACGAATCTTGAGATACACTTGGTACAGTTCCAATAAATACACGTACATAGAACCACCAGATCTGTGTGATAAGTGCTGAGTAGGATGTAGTACAGTTGATAAGGTTGTACTGAGGTAGTAGAGAGGAGAGTGTCATGAAAGTCCAAACCCAAGTAGTAATGTGCTCTGCCGGGAGGTTGGAGTGCATAGAAGAATACTTGTAGAAGAAGAAGAAGAA
Source organism: Dendropsophus ebraccatus (assembly GCF_027789765.1). NCBI lineage: Eukaryota > Metazoa > Chordata > Amphibia > Anura > Hylidae > Dendropsophus > Dendropsophus ebraccatus. The sequence goes on along the minus strand of NC_091454.1, from coordinate 31,868,066 downwards.
ACAACCTGTGCCTGTGTTTTGACCTTTCCTATAGTCTTCACACCACCTGATGCCCACTAGCTTTGGCGGAACTGTACCAATGGGTGACACAGGCCCCAGACCCTGCTACCTGGGATGAGCGAATGGTTAGGATCTCCTAAGTACACCCGCTCTGCGAGATGGAGTTCATAGACTTTACGTAACTTTGCTCCACCCGGATCAGTTCCTAGCTCTTGGGCTCTTTTGCGGATACTGTCCTGCACTGTAGTTACTCCTAGTCCTCGGCGTGGGTTCAGGTTATCTGTTGGCTAGTCTTCTCTTGAAGGGCTTAACAGTGCATCAAACAGCTTGTATGGTGCTTCAAGAAAGGTTTTTAAGAGCTGACTGTTCTGCATCCTATCCATGCAGGGTACTGGCTAAGAACTGCGACTGTAGAGGGAACCTGGCAGAGGGCCAGGGCCCAGGTAGAACCACGGTGGAGAGCTATCTGAGCTGTGTCCTTTCTCCACCAAAGCTTAGCTAAGACTCCTCCTTCACCCAAGGGACTAACTTCCTAACCAGCGTGTAAGATGCGCTGTGGTTGGGTGGAAAGAGTGCAACAGAAGAGGGGAAAGAAGAGAGGCGATAGGACAGAAGAAAAGAGAAATGCTACTGATTAACAGAATCTGGTACACACTCATACAAATAACCCTTGAGATACTTCAGCCGTGCAGCTTCCATACTTTAGTTAAACAATACAGTGACATCTAGTAGTCATCTCTAAAAACACTGTAGCTGCAATAAGACCACACAAAAGTACAGACTTTTACAAAGGGTGTAAATAGGAGCAACACCCGTAGTGGGACACCACAACTACAGACGGCCAAAAAAAAAACTGAAATGGCTTGGCTACTTGTTTAAGTATGTTCATATGGTGGAGATTTGTTGCCAGGGCCGTACTAACAGCTGCTGCTGCCTTAGGCACTAAACCTGAAGACGCCCCATCTTGGGGAGCATAGGGGAATGTGGTTTTGACCACATGCATTTCTCTACATGTAGAAACATTGGGGGAGATTTATCAAGCATGGTGTAAAGTGAAACTGGCTCAGTTGCCCCTAGCAACCAATCAGATTCCTTTTTTCATCCCTCACAGACTCTTTGGAAAATGAAAGGTGGAATCTGATTGGTTGCTAGGGGCAACTGAGACAGTTTCACTTTACACCATGTTTGATAAATCTCCCCCATCATCTGAATCACATTTTTCATGGTTTTTAACTGCTTAAAACATAAACTGTGACTGGGTAACACTGCCATACCAGACCTGGACAATACCACCATACCCCCACCCCCTCGAAAAGACACCAGATTTACTGGCAAGTCTGAAGAGCAGGTGGGAGATTGAAAAAAAAAAAAAGTTTCCTTCCTCCTGCTCCCTGGTGCTGCCCTAGGCTCCGGACCACAGGTGCTGCCTAGTGGTAAATACGGCCCTGACTGTATGTAATGCTGCAGGGGCGTTTTGGAAATTATTATTTCCCTTTAAAACTATGCATTCAAACGCCTGTTTTCTAAATAAATAAAATAGCCATATTGCTATTATAGTGGGGAATTCAGAAAATTGCTGTTTTAGGCCATGTTCAGACCTTGTAAGAGACCAGCCCGGTTATGGAACGGCCGGTCTCAGAAAAGATCATTCCGACCAGGCTGCAGTAATGGCTGGATGATCTTGAGCACCCACATGCACATGCGCAAACGTGCATCCATGCGCATCAGAACTCCCCACTGCACACTATGGAGCGCGCTCCATAGTGTGCACTGACAGGGTTTTCTGTGGCTACTATTCAATGAATAGCGGCTGCAGAAAACTGACATGTCAGTTTTCTACGATGCCACTAGGGATCCCGGCCGGAGTGTATACCATGTGCATACATTCCGGCCGGGATTCCCTCAGCCTGCAGCACAATGTAAACACTGCACTAATCAGGGCCGTTGCAACAATGGCCATGATTACTGTGGAACTTATGCTGTGTGAACATGGCCTTAGCGAGAGAGCCACACTAAATTGCTGGACTACTATTACAGGAGAGATGTTTTATAACATTGCAATACCTGTGAAAACCACCAGCCATGGGGGTGAGACCAACCTGGAATATATACCTCTCTCCAGGGGCCCTACAGCAGTCCTGTGGGTTACCTATATGACATATACATGCTTGGTTTTTGGGTATCTCACAAGACAAAAAGCGAAAATGACCCGCAATGTCCTACAATGGCAATACGCAAGAAAAACATAGTTAAAAATATTTTCTCTACAAAACAATGATGTAAAAAAGTAAAGGGCATTGTCCTCAGAAAACCACAATGCCTCACAATAGACACAAAGGAACAGTAATGGGGACTGTATCCTGGACTTCCATTTCCTATCTTACACCACAATTATCATTCAGATTTATAGGATCCCACCAAAATAAACAGAGGGCGTCTCTGAATAGCTGACAATATACTGTCACCTGCTGAAATTGTAGGGGAACTATTTTTCCTATAAAATCCAGAGACATCCTGCAATCTGGAACAGGAAATCCTATTGAGGAGCTATTAAAGATCAGGAAGCAGGAAGTAAGGACCACTGATGGAAGATTGCAGAAGACAGCTGCCTGACGCCTCCCTAAGGATTTAGACAAGTCCACCGCCATTTGTATTAGTTGTGTCTGAGGTTTTTCACCTGACCTAAAAGGGCTTATAAGAGATCTGCAAAATGCTCTAAATCTAAAGGCTTGGAACTAAGGAGACTTGAGACTCCGATGCCTTTTATACAGCTGGCTGGCAGTATATCCGTTTGGAGGGATATAAAAGGCAGTCGAAACACAATAACAATGCATACTCCTGGCAAACAATAGGATCAGACTGGCAACGCCCTGTCAGTTTCATGTTATGTACTGATGATAGCTTTGGTGTTATTGTCTATACATTTTTAAAACATCAGATTAGTCCCTTTAAAAGAACATAAACATAATAGGGGAATTTTTTCATTTGCTAAATTTTCACCCCTTACTTTTCTAGCTTTTCTTATGCCAATTTCAAGATATATTAAACTGCTGTGCGATGTATAAGGAATTTTGAACAATGCCCTTCAAAGTATTTTTTTTGTCTTGTAGATATTAAAGGGAACCAATCACGCAGAAAATCAATGTAAAGCTAAGGATACGTGCTGGTAGATCACCCAGCACACTTCCCAAATATGCCCCTGTAACCTCTGTGCCCCCCTCAATTAGACAGTATTCTTACTTTGTTCAGGTCACGCACCGTATGTAAATTTTTGGTAAGTAGTCAAGGTGGGCGTATGTAGTCAAGGTGGGCGTATGTAGTCACGGTCCGGGGGTGTATGTAGTCACGGTCCGGGGGCGTATGTAGTCACGGTCCGGGGCTGTAATCACGCCCAGAGGGGCGTGATTCGGAGGCTTGCGGTCCAGTGACGTCATCCGGCGGCTTGCGTTCCACGTCGCGGCCGCGCCGACGTCTTCGGGAACCCGCGCATGCGCAGTACGTCAGCGTCGTCTCCCACCGTACTGCGCATGACGGACATAGCCTCGAACTCACTTAGCGCCGGAGATCGTCGCTGGAGGCTGGGTTTCACCTGCTGGGCTCACCTCAATTCCTCTTTCTGCAGAAATTTGGTATTCCTCATCAGTTCTTTCTTCACTGCCACCAATGATTTACTTTGCAAACTCTCCCTGTCACCAATGATTTTATTTGCAGGTCTTCACTGCCACCAATGATTTTATTTGCAGGTCCCCACTGCCACCAATGATTTTATTTGCAGGTCCCCACTGACACCAGCGATTAACCCCCCCACTGCCACCAATGATAAGGGGGATTATCATTGGTGGCAGTGGGAGGGTTAATCGTTGGTGTCAGTGGGGACCTGCAAATAAAATCATTGGTGGCAGTGGGGACCTGCAAATAAAATCATTGATGGCAGTGGGAACCTGCAAATAAAATCATTGGTGGCAGTGAAGACCTGCAAATAAAATCATTGGTGGCAGTGAAGACCTGCAAATAAAATCATTGGTGACAGGGAGAGTTTGCAAAGTAAATCATTGGTGGCAGTGAAGAAAGAACTGATGAGGAATACCAAATTTCTGCAGAAAGAGGAATTGAGGTGAGCCCAGCAGGTGAAACCTAGCCTCCAGCGACGATCTCCGGCGCTAAGTGAGTTCGAGGCTATGTCCGTCATGCGCAGTACGGCGGGAGACGACGCTGACGTACTGCGCATGCGCGGGTTCCCGAAGACGTCGGCGCGGCCGTGCCGCGGAACGCGAGCCGCCGGATGACGTCACTGGACCGCAAGCCTCCGAATCACGCCCCTCTGGGCGTGATTACAGCCCCGGACTGTGACTACATACGCCCCCAGACCGTGACTACATACGCCCCCGGACCGTGACTACATACGCCCACCTTGACTACATACGCCCACCTTGACTACTTACCAGCGCGTGACCTGAACAAAGTAAGAATACTGCCTAATTGAGGGGGGCACAGAGGTTACAGGGGCATATTTGGGAAGTGTGCTGGGTGATCTACCAGCACGTATCCTTAGCTTTACATTGATTTTCTGCGTGATTGGTTCCCTTTAAGACCACCCACCCCTCGATGTGAGTTTGCACAACATGATGCGTAAAGGGGTACTTTGGAGATTTCGATATAAAAAAGACAACAACTACCAGAAAGTTATAAAGATTTGTAAATTACTTCTAGTTTAACAAAAACAAAATAATTCCAGTACTTATCAGCTGCTGTATGTTCTGCATGAAGTGGTGTATTCTTTTTTTAGACTGACACAATGATTTTTGCTGCCACCTCTGTCCATGACAGGAACTGTCCAGAGAAAGAGGTTTTCTATGAGGATTTGCTAATGATCTGGACAGTTTCTATGATGGACCGATGTGGCAGCAAAGAACACCGTGTCAGACTAAAAAGAATAAACCACTTCCTGCAGGACACACAACAGTTGATACGTACTGGAAGACTTGAGGTTTTTTTTTTTTAATAAAAGCAACTTACAAACCTGTATAACTATTAGGCATTAGTTGATTTAATTTTTTTCCCTCCGTAGTGCCCCTTAAGTCGTAACTAGAGATGAGCAAACCTGGAGCATGCTCGAGTCGATCCGAACCCGAACTTTCGGCATTTGATTAGCGGTGGCTGCTGAACTTAGATAAAGCCCTAAGGATATGTGAAAATCATGGATATAGTCATTGGCTGTATCCATGTTTTCCAGACAACCTTAGAGCTTTATCCAAGTTCAGCAGCCCCTGCTTATCAAATACCGAACGTTCGGGTTCGGATCGACTCGAACCCGAACCCGGTTCGCTCATCTCTAGTCGTAACCCCTTTTAAGGCTAAATCAAACATGATGGGCATGTCTCAAGAACGCTACAACTGCATAATGAATGTATGTGAAAGCCAGTATAAAATGGCACAAACATCATAGTAACCCTGTCAAACCCCGCTGCCTTTGACTATATCTACACTGTAAAATCTATTACATAAAAATATGAAAGCACACTGTTCTCATGTACCCAGAAGGCAAAGGATTCCATAGAAAAACTCAAAACAGGTCACAACCCCCCCCCCCCCCAAAAGAAGAATAAAACAGGACATACTGTAATGCAGTGTTCATCGCATATAGACTTATACCGCTCCAGATGAATATATTTAGAGTACAATATATCTGTATGGAATTTGCTGTAAATATTAAAGGTCCTCACTATGTTATCCTGCATGGAGGCAATAAGGTTAGCTTGGTGCCAGCCTTCCCTCCCATGCTAGGCTTCACAGCAGTGCGTAAAAAGAGGGAAGATGAGGTACATTGATTATTACTAGAGATGAGTTCAACTCGAGCATGCTCCTCCAGTCCAGTAGTTCAGTCTTTGCATTCTGGTGGCTAAGATGTTGGATACAACCTATGGCTCCCTAGGGCTGCATCCAACTTCTTCAGCCAGCGGTATTCAAATGCCGAACTATCGGCGCTTCTATTTCTTTTTATTGCACATTTTTTAATCATTGAAGTAATTCATATGATGCACTGGCCGATCTATACAAACCTTCACTCTCTGCCCGGAACACAAATATCCTATGTTTGGTGACTACTTCAAACTTGTTTTCCTTGGTGGAACGAGCCATTTCAATAGAGTTCAGGGGGATCACGCCTTTAGAATATATGTCCTGAAAAGTGACAAAGATGACACATGTTTACAGTTTACGGTCGTTACAATGGCATCGGGTTGCAATATTTGTAACATATAATGGGATATTCTGGGCTGTTGTAAATTGAAACATTCAAGATGCACTTTTTCTCTTCAGAACACACGACTGGCTGGAAGAAACAGCCAATCAGCATTGACATTTTACCTCTATTAGGTCTAAGCACATATGTTTGTAAGCTGTCATTTAGCATGGCTGTTCCGGATCATAAGCATTGCAACCACGCCATGACCCATTTCAGTCTATGGGCACCAGATGGGACACCAGATGCTAGAAATCCAGATGGTAGTACCTGGCGTCACCCTTCAGGACAGATCTAGATTGCTAGACATGTGTGAACCAGGTACAACATTTGTCAGGATGACCTGCTTCTAGAGGGAGGGCAATTCCATTTTATTTTTCTGGAAATTTTCTGGATACAGAAAGGGATGATCATCTTCCAGCATCTCTTATCCTGTTATGTGTACTGTTTAATCTGTATTAGTTTTGTGTGCCTCTTTAAAGTGTCACTGTCATATTTTTTTTTTTTTTTTTCTTTTTTTCAATAGTACAGGTGATTTTAGGAAACTTTGTAATTGGGTTTATTAGGCAAATATGCCATTATCTGCATTTAAAAAGACTTTCCCCAGGTACCCCTCCCTCTCTAATTCACTGCTCATTATCAGGAATAATAATAATAATAATAATAATAATAATAATAATAATAATAATACTTTTTATTTATATAGCGCCAACAGATTCCGCAGTACTTTTACAAATCTAGACTCTTTTACGTCAGTCGAACCCTGTGTATCCTATGGAGAGGGGAGGGGGCAGGAGGGAGATTTGTCGCCAGCAGAGTGAAGAACAAAGGATTACACAGTGGGAGCTGTATGAAAGCCGGTATTCAGAGGTCAGTGCTGTCAGTCAGTACTTCAGAGGAGATAGCCGGATGATGTAGCTGTAAATTAACTCTTTGTTGTCAAGTTTTGGTGCCCCATCTCCCTCAACCCCTCCCCTCTTCATAGAAAACCATGAAGACAGGGGGGAGAGCTTCAAACTGCTTTTTCATGATAAAAATGCATTTTCGGCTAATAAACCCAATTACAAAGTTTCTTAAAATCGCCTGGACTATTGATTTACAAAGAAATCGATGTCTGCCCGCACGTTTGTGAATATTTGGCCTTCATTATACATTAGTGACAGGAAAGGTTGACCAATGTTCAGAGACCACAACTGTAAAAGGAAGTATAGGAGTATAGATAAAAAAAAAGCATAAAGCAAAATCAAGCTTATAAGACAGCAAGCTATATAGCTGGTCAACTTCCAATTCCAAGTCTGCTATTTGTATCTTCTTTTAAATCTACACTTAGGTGCAATGTTTGACCTTAAAGTGACACTGTCACCCCCTTTTTGCATTATGACGTCCCTACACAGATGTAAAGGGTAAATTTAGCAGTTTTCATACCCTATTTTATATCATACGTCATGGTGCTTGTTTCAGTAAAAAGTGATCTTTTATCAACTGCGGATTGGGATACCTGGGCGGGGCTTCACGGCCGAAGCGCCACTTAGCCCCACCCCTCCGTGCCGTCACAGCGTGTAGGCCCCGCCCCTCTGCGGCCTTTGGTGTGGGGCATAGACCTTTAGGCCAGCCCTTCCAATGGCCACTGAGGGGTGGGGCCTATGTGCTGATGATGTCACAGAGGGCGGGCTAAGTGGCACTTCAGCAGTGAAGCCCCGCCCACGTACCCCCCTCCGCAGATGATAAAAGATCACTTTTTACTGGAACAAGCACCATGACATATGATATAAAATAAGGTATGAAAACTGCTAAATTTACCCTTTACACCTGTGTAGGGAAGTTATAATGCAAAAAGGGGGTGACAGTGTCACTTTAAGAAAGTTTATCAGTAGTGAAGTAGGACCCATGCACCCAGATTTGTATATAACATATAGATACTACTGGGCCATGCTGTTTCCTCTGTTTTTTAAGGAATCATACATACTGTACTTTTGTGTCATAAATTCAAAATCTGTGAGAAAATAAATTGTGATGTCTATTAGGGAACGCAATATCATTAAAGTTCCAAGCCAAGCTTCTAGGAGAAAGTATGGTGTCTTCATGATGCACCATACAGTGGGTCTGTAGTCAGCATAGTGACAGATAATCTTTAAAAGGGTCATCTGGTGTTAGAATTTTTTTTAATATAATGCTGCCTGTTGCCGCATCTCTGGTGTCCCCACTGACTGCAGCCACTGCCCCTTCTGAGATGAACTTGTCTTGTGAGTAACAGCCCGCTCAGTCAATCACTGTCCCATCTCAGTCAGTGATTGGCTGTGCGACCTGTCACTCCTGAGATAAGTAAGTTGGTCTCGGAAGTGGTGGTGGCTGCAGTCAGTGGAGCACATGGGAGATACTGCAACAGGACACAATGGCGAAATAAAGAGGTAAGCATATTATGTTTACTATATAAAAATTTGAACAACGGATAACCCCTTAAAGAATTTTAGTTAGCTCTGTCTTTTGTGGCCAATGGCCACCTGATGATGGCAGTAATACTGGTAAGATCATGTGGCCATTTACCCCTGCATATATGCATGTGGCAACTGCTAGAGGTAAGGACTAGTAACAATGAGCGACCTGTAAAGATTACCTGAGGTTATAGCCAGCTCCTTTGGATTTGCAACAAAAAAGAACAGAAAGTCGTCTGGTTACGGAAAGTTAAGTCATACACATTCCTTTGATTCTATTATGTGTCAATAAAATTAAAACTGAGAACTATATAAAGACATTTTATTGATCTGGCAATGCCCCATCCTTCTTCTTAATCTTGTGACTGTCTTTTAGTCAACTAACTGAAGCAGGAGCCTCCCCCCATCTGTCCTTCCTGAACTAGGGCACAACCCTACCTCTGGCTGACCCTCCGCAGCAGCAGCCAAAAACCGAGACCCTGTGGTCTCTGCAGGATCTCTAAGGGAAAGTACAGAACGTCGTGCAGACTGACACATGAGGGAAAGTTTATCTCCTGTTTACTTATAACATTATTTTTGTAACATTTTTTTAGGGCCCGTTAACACTACGGAATCCTCATGGATAACCTCCAGCGGATTCCATGCACTTGCCACCGGTGCTCCCTCTTGAAGATCTGCCCGTCCTATAGGGTCCATTCTATTCAGGCAGATTCCACCGGCCGCCCTAAAAAGAATTGACACATAAATTCTTTGGGTGGACAGCAGAATCTGCCTGAACATAGAATGAAGCCTATGGGATGGGCAGATCTTTAAGCAGGGGTAACCTCCGCTGGAGGTTATTCACGAGGATTCCGTAGTGTGAACAGGCCCTCAGGCTAGAAAATTCCGCTGCAAGTATGTAATCCTATTCAGAATGACAGTAACTGATCCGCAACGGATTTCACGCTACGAGTTCACAGCGAAATGCGCTGCAAATCCCTTACTGTCATTCTGAATAGGATTACATACTCACAGCATACTTTTATCCCGGTGAATACATTACAAATCCACGCTCCAGCTTGCTTCAAGGGCTCCTGGCATTCTACTCAGCCAATCATTGCACTGCCCCGCCGCAGCCACTGATTGGCTGAGCAGGACACCAGTATCTGGGAGCCACAGAAGCAAGCCGGAGCGCGGACTGGTAATGTATAAACCGGGCCGCGGTGGGTTAAGGGGGGCAGTGTTTATCCTATATAGAGCAAATAGCACATATTGTACATTTAATTCTATGTACCATGAATAATTTGATTTTGTATATTCGCTCCATTCCAAAACATGAGGGTCCTCCATTGTTTTGCCACTTTTAGCAACTACATAACAGTGTGGTCTGTTTTGTACTGTTTCATTTTGAACCAATATAAAAAGATTTTTTTTTTATTTACTTAACATTTGCACTATTAATAAATATAGAAAATTAAAAAAAATTCTCATTGTTTCTTTTTGATTCTTTGAAAACAACAAGGTTTTTGACTTTTGGCGTTTGCCTCACTTTTGGGCCAAAACATAATATACTTCCCAGTAGGGACCGATTTTATAGTTAGATTGAAATGACGCCTGAATGCTTCCATGTTAGTAGTGCCGGCTTGAGGATTTCTCTATAGAGAAGTGATGATTCAATTTGTTTCTGCATTGCTTCCCAAAAAACACTTTAAATGAATTTAAAGCATCCAGCTGTCATCCTAATCATACTATAACATCAGTCCCTCCAGGGTAGTATATTAGATGGAAGTGAACCATTTATGAGCGTAATGCTATTTTGGCCATATGAAAAGAAATTTATCAGAAGTTAGAAGAAGACGTTATGCCATCTGGGCACTCGGGAGAAAGAAAAATGTGGTTAGATGAAGGTTTGTCTAAAAAACTTGTTTCCTTCAGGTAGAAAGAATCGAAAGTTGCAGCGTTATACTTTCTACAGCTAATAGTGGTTACAGAGAAGTCATCTTCTATAAATATCTCCCAATTCAGTTTAATAATGAGGAATTACATCCCATCTAATAACATGGTTGCAAAGTTGTGGCTTACAGGGAAAAATACTGGTAAAATTACTCTTCACTAGAATTGAACAACGTGAACATCCGACGGTTCTGACCCTAGCTAGATGATCAGCGCATCAGCGCGCGCCCGCATCACAGTTTCCCCCTGCACACTATGAAGCAAGCGGCCGGAGCTGCTTGCTTCATAGTGTGAACTGACAGGGTTTCCTACGGCCGCAATTCATTGAATTGCGGCCGCAGAAAACTGACATGTCAGTTATTTGCAGGGCCGCACGGGATCCCGGCCGGAGTGTATACGATGTGTATACGTTCTGGCCGGGATCCCATTGAAACTAAGGCATTGTTCCACCCTGCAAAAACTACGGCCGTTGTTGCCATCTCCAACAACGGCCATAGTTTTACGTAGTGTGAACATAGCCTAACACTGCTTGTATGGAAGTTGCACACTTGTATTAATCTATTCCCACAATACTACTACTCCCACTATTCATTTCAAATCTTCACAAGCAGAGCAAATTTTAAAAGGGTTGGCCATTGTAAAGTAAAATTGCTCAGTCTATAGTATTAGTAAGTGTACTTACTGCATATACTGACAGCAGCTCCCTGTGTACCTCAGAGCTAAAATCAGACTCCACTCTGTGGTGCCCTGCTCTGTGGTGATTCTGTCCATAATATGGCTGACATGGAGGAGCCTGTGACCATGCCCTACCCCTCAGTGTCCACCACCACCTGTATATGCCTATGAAAGACACTGGGGGGGGGGGGGGGGCGGGGCATGGTCACATGCTCCTCCATGTCGGCCATCTTATGGACAGACTCACCACAAAGTAGGACAGCGTAGCCTGGAGAAGGGGAGTCTAAAATTAGCTCTATGAGGTACACAAGGAGTTGCTGTCAGCAAGTGCAGTGAGTACGATTACTAATACTGTACACTGAACAATTTTAATATAAAGTAGCAAACCCCTTTAAGGTGGGCTAACATCAGATGAATGAATACAAGTTGAGTTCTCCAGTACCCAAATACAATATAACAACTATATAAACAGGCCAACTATGTTCGGCTTTAAGACAGCTTTAAGTTTTTAATACTCATGTTTGTGTAAAAGAACCGTAGAAGTAAAAAGATTGCCCAAACCTGACATGGCGTATGAACTATGTACTTACCTTGTCACTACTGAAATACATTAAATTCTTGCAGTCAAATCTTACAAATCTCCTTTGGAAGACATAGTTCCTGCAAAAGTATAAGCAGAATCATTACAGTGAGGTAAGAGGTGTATACAACAAATAGTATGGATAACTAAAGCCCCTATTACACATGGCGATTTCCAGGAGCAAAGGAGAACCAACCTGTTTCCATCTCGCTACCGATGCTGTTACACGTGGTAAGTGCGGGGGAGATATTAAAAGACAACGATCAGCCGACATTGTGCATGACAGCTGATCGCTGCCTTCTATTACAAAAAACGATTATTGGCCATACTGGCCAGTAATTGCCCAAATACGGCCAATAATCACTTCATGTAATAGGGCCTTAATACTTAGTGAGAACATTCTGTAATATGACTTCCAGTGCACCCACTTGACAGCAAAAAGAAGCTCTTTAACCCCTACAGTGTGGTCACCAATACATAAAGTCATTAAAAGGAGCCGTTTCATCTGCAGGTTTAAGAGAGTCAACTGCAGGATCAACATTTAGAAGGAGAACTCAGGCAAATTCAGGGTGGAGGGAACTTAATAAAAAAGCTATACTTACCCATCCCCATTTCCTCGCTGTGCAGCGTCACTGCTCATGAACCCCAGCAAAAGTGGAGATCTGCCTAAATATATCACCACTTAGTGGCACCAGTAAGTAAAGGCCATGTCTCTGCTAGACACCAATGCACATATCCCTATTTCCATAGATGGACTCTACAGGATGCAGGAAGCCAACAAGACAAAAATCTCTGAAAACCGGATAAAGAACCCAATGAAAAACACTTACCCTTGTGGGGACAGCTTATCCAGCCATCCACTGAGTACTGGCCGTGACTTGTCGTGGATGGATGTGAAGCTGGCATATGGTGATATGGTCAAGTCATCCAGGATTTCATCTTTGTACAAGTCTGAGGGGAGACTAAACCTGTTGTTATCGGCAGGAGAGTCCAAAGTGGAGTAACCTTCTTGCTCATTGTGAACAATTTGTGCGATTCGCTGAGTTTTTCCCTCTTCATCATCACTCTTCCTCTCCTTAGCCGCTTCACCGATATTCCTGTAATGAAATAACTTCATAATACACACTGGGTTCTCAGCCAATGATCTGGAATTACTAAAAATGTTTTCTCCCTTCCGCATCAAACCCTTAAAGTTCAGTTTAGACTTTGCGATAAAATAAAATGTCCATGGCCGTCAGTACTCTAATCTGCAGAGTATTTAGGTCCAAACAGTATGAGACTCCAACACAATACCAGTGGTACCACAAGCACAGCTATAGTAACAAGCTCCCTATCATCTTCTTAATAAGAACCATTTCAGACTTTGTAATTTGAATTAAGATATATGGCTCCAACAACCCCCCCAGAGAAATAATACACCATACTAAAAAAAGCTTATCAAGCATTCTAGTGGTGTTACTACTGCCAAATGTGGATGAAAGTTCTTTTTGTCCAGAAGTTTCTATGGTCAGAAGATGTAGAAAAGTAATATTTTGAGTCCCTGACACTTTGAAAAAAGTTTGGATCAGATGAAGTATTTAGACTCCCACCAATTGTTACTTAGAGCTGGGAGAAGCGCTCAGTGATATGCTTCACTCCCTGGCTCGCTGTATTCTCTGGAGACTGTCTCATGCAGTCTGAACAGAAGTGGTAGAGCAGGGGTGTCAAACTCCAGCCACTACTACGATTCCCATCATGCCTTGACGAATTTGGAGAGAGGGAAGGAGTGAGGAGGGAGATTAGTCGCCAGCAGAGAGCAGATAACAAAGGATTACACAGTGGGAGCTGTGTGAAAGTCGGTATTCAGAGGTCAGAGAGGTCAGTGCTGACATCAGAGGAGATAGCCAGGTGATGTAGCTGTAAATTAACTCTTTGTTGTCCTGTTTTGCTGCCTCATGTCTCTCCACCCCTCCCCTCTCCACAGAAAACCATGAAGGGGGGAGAGCTTCAAACTGCTTTTTCATGATAAAAATGCATTTTTCGGCTAATAAACCCAATTACAAAGTTTCTTAAAATCACCTGTACTATTGATTTCTGCAAAAAAAAATAAAAAATTTAAACGACAGTGACACTTTAACTTTTGCAGGAAGTTGACATACTTGGTTGATATGTAATGTTCTACAAACTCTATACTTCCTATTTTAGCTGATTCATTTGCTTTGATGGTATGAGGGTGCTAGGGTTGATGCTGCAGACCCGTCTTGTTCCTTCTTTCATATGACATGCTGTCTAATAAGATATTATATTTTTCTTATGACTGGTACAAGGCCTAAAATACATCAGTGACAACAAAAACAAGTCTGCTCCTCGTGCCATTTAAATTCTAGTTCTGGGCTAATATAGTAAATGCAGTCACTCTTACCTGACATGATTTCTGTCCTCTCCTGGGGTAAACATAGGCATTGTAGAACATGATCGGATCTTTCCATTTTTGGAATCCTGTATAAACACAATAAGGGAACATACCCTTAGGGAGACGTTCTAAATACCACGTCCATTGTTAAGGGCCTAAAATGCTCCTTCCGCCGATAATCGGCTCGTGTAAAAGTTACAGCCAGATCCTTGGCTGATTGCATTTTAGAGCAGGCTTTAAAATGTATCCATGCTATCAGTTTCCACATGACAAAAGCAGTGCATACTTACCATCAGTGCTTCTGTGTGATCGGCATCCCGCTCTCTGGCTCTCCTGTCCTGCTCTGTGCTGCTGTGTCTTTAGGCCACCATTATCTCCAGAATGATTAACAGCCAGGGGAGGCAGGAGCATTGTCCTTAAAATACAGCAGAACAGGAGAGCCAGAGATCAGGATTCCCGATCATACAGGAGCACTGATGGTAAGTATGCGCTGCTTGTGTGGTATCTGGAAACTGAAAGCTCGGATATCATTTTCCATGGCCGTACAAACAATACAAGGTTCGTTCCAGTGGCCCGACCGCTCGATTGTGCTGTGTAAAGGCACTGCAAATGGGCGCCAATCTCACTGATTGGTGCTCGTTTGCCTCCTTGCATAACCCCATGTTGGGCAGTGTAAAAGGATGCTTCATTAGAGTGAACTTCTATTGATGAGGGTTCTTTTCATTGTACTGGGCTAAGCCCCACCTGGCGCTGTGCATGTATAATAAAAAAAAGTCATTTTAATGGGCAACATATCAGAGCACAATATGAACACAGGTCTAATGACCCAAAGTGACAGCTATCAGTTTGAATCATCACCTCCATAATCTGCTACTATGAGATGTACACATTAGACAATCAGACCGGCATGATTAGCAGTAGGGTAGTGCTGTAGTACAGAGTCTTTGGCTACGGTGAGGAGGATAAATTATTATGCAATATGACTTTTGACTATGGTTGGAAAGCTGGAAACATAAATGTAAATGAAGCATTCTACCAAACATACTTCTTACTGTATATAACACTGGACTGCTGACTAGACTCCTGATAATTCTTACCTTTGAGTCTTGGGTATGCGGGAGGCGGTTGAAGAGAGTTTCACAGTATGGGTTAATTGCTTCGGCAGATACTAAGAAGAAGCAGATTTCAATAAGTGGGGATGATACAACGTCTACAATGAGGTCTACAGTATTGTGTGCCGTTATGGATGACATCTGTAATTACACATTGGTCTATAATTACATGCAGGATATCATTACAAATACGATTAAATAGGATTAGGAATGACATGTAATTACAGATGCAAAAGTATGGTGTTTCATAAGGAAGCGTCAAATGGTGATATATTTTCAATTCAAATCTGACCTTTGTGATGTTAGAGAGTTTGTTTAGTTTAGAAGACGCATTTTATAAATGATATTAGAGAATAAGGCTTTTGGGTTTTTTTCATTACCTGATCTCCATCCCTTAGGGCCTTAAGAGTTAAAGTGGTACTCAGGAGAATTTTTTTCTGGGGTCAGAAAGTTATATAGATTTGTAAATGCCTTCTATTTGGAAAACTTAAATTCCTGACATGGCCAGAGATGGCAGCAGAGAGTACCATGTTAAACTGGAAAGCATACAGCAACTGATAAGTACTGGAAAGTTTCAGTTTTCTAAACAGAAAGCATTTACACATCTGTATAACTTTTTTCCACAAGTTGAATTTTTTTTCCTACTGGAGTACTGTGTGAACATTGGCCGTTGTTTGACCCAGATGTCTGAGATGTTCACCCGTCCAATACTGAAGTATCGGCCAGATGAACATCACTTTATTTTAATTGGAATGCGGGCAAATTTGGGTGTGCCCGCACTCCAATTTGCCATAGACCACAGTGTAAAGTGCAGCTGGGAGACATACTTTACATTGTGTGCACAGGCTGTTCACTGAATAGCGGCCACACAAAATAGACCTGTCAGTTATTGTGTGCAACTGCAGAGAATCACGGCCATAATGGGGGAGATTTATCAAACATGGTGAAACTGGCTCAGTTGTCCCTACCAACCAATCAGATTCCACCTTTCAGTCTGTGAGGAATGAAAGGTGGAATCTGATTGGTTGCTAGGGGCAACTAAGCCAGTTTCACTTTACACCATGTTTGATAAATCTCCACCATAGTATATACAGTGTGTATACACTACGGCAGTGGTTCCATAAGCTGCAATGTACTTGGTCGCTGTCATTAACAACGGCCGTTGTTTAATGCAAAAATACAATTAACATGGCCTAATGGTGTGTGAGTGTGTGTGTGTTGGTAGAATAGAGAGCAGTTACAAAGAGCGTCTTAAACTTATTTTTTTTATACACCATACTAATAAAGTTATATAGCTTTGTAAATATAACTTATTTTTTAGTGTATCTATTTCTGTGTAATATGCTTTAAATGTTGTCTGGCAGCAGAGAACCATGTCTGATAGCTTGATTTAGTCAGAGTAAGAGTATTTTATAAGTTTTTAGTTTTTCAGTTTTTAGTTTTTCAGTTTTTATAAGTTTATAAGTTTTTTAAGTTTATAAGAGTATTTTAGAAGCTTTCTTAATGGCTCATAAATGGGGGTCTACAGCAGGGGGCTTTCCTCTAAAATGTTTCTATATACTAATAAGTCAGCGGCACACAAGCAATTTCTATGCGCATTTCTCAGCTTATATTACGGGAGCAAATTCCACCCTGACTGCAGGTCTAATGACCCAAAGCTATAGCCCCATAGGGATCTCTGATGCTGCCAGTTTGGGTCATTAGACCTGAGCCATAATACAGACACACAAAATGCACCCATACTGCGCTAGTGTGAAACTGGTCGTAAGGCACACTTATGTTCTCGGAAAGATGATTGCTCTTTTACTCTTACCATGCTTTTCTTTTTTTTAACTTTAATGTGAAATATCAAAAGTTTTTTTTTTTTTTAAATGACAGTGCCCATTTATCCTTCCTATGGTCAGTCCCCAGTCATTGGCAGCTTCCATACAAGCTTTGAACTTGCTTCTTGGCAATCTTGTCTAGTTAGTCAAACACATACTGTAAAAGTGAACACATTTATCATTGCATATCTTGACAGATTTGACAGTCAGGACTCTTCTCCTCTATTGGTGGTAACCCATGTTTATTGGTAGCCAAAGCAGAATCTTTAACCCCTACATGACGCTTGCCATAGCGCTATGGCACGACCGCCTGTCACCAGATGGCCTATGTTGTACCGCTATGGCAATGGTATTAACTGAGTATTTTAATTTCTAAAGAAACATTTGTAAATTGTATTCTGAACATTTCCTTTAAGGTTTTTAGTAAAGAACTACCCTATATACCCTTTCAAATTCATAAGGGTCCAGATACAAGGAGATATTTACTCTAGTCTTCACACACACTTGTTCTGGGCATCACACATTTAATACAATACTGGAAATAGGTTGTTGTGGTTTCATGTAAATGTTGCAGATAAATGCAGCATTGGTAAAGAACACGCACGATCCGATCCTTACACAATGAACTGTTTATATAGCAAATAAGAATTTCTTACCAAAAGTAGACAGGGGCCTTTCAGGAACAGCAGGCGAATCCACGTCAGCCGAACCTGAGGAACTTTTGGAAGAAAATAAATTTGTTAGTTTCATACGAACCAAACTGAGTATCTTCTGCAATCTCAAACCTATGTGGACTAATATTAAACGTCTAGTCCAGGGGGTAGGGAACTTTGGCTCTCCAGTTGTTGCAAAACTACAACTCCCATCATGTCTGGACAGCCTAAGCTTTAGCTTTGGCTGTCCAGGCATGATGGGAGTTGTAGTTTTGCAACAGCTGAAGAGCCAAGGTTCTCTGCTCCTGATCCAGTCTCATGAGGATATCCTCGTTCTAAACAGAAGCCAGTTTCTTTCACCCCAATAATACCTTGTGCATCCATAGTGCTCTGCAATTTACCGAACACTGCATTCAAGATAGTGATCCGTGCCGCAACTGTGGGTCCACGCTAGGATCTGTCCGTTTAATTTTTCTAGACAGCTCACGGCCCCCTACACATGTGCGGATGTGTACACTGAAATACGTGGTCCTATGCATTGCGGACAGAACTAGGGACGTGTAAATGAGGCCTAAACATAGACCTCTGTATACCAGTAACATAAGAAACGGGCCTATGCTGCGCCACGTTTTTTGGTCCTATATGTTTAGTCACAAAAATACTTTTCGTTCGCTCAGAAAACAGACATCTTTTTCTCATATAAGGGCCATTAAATAAAAGAATATGAGCATAACCAGAAAAATCGGCCTTTATTGTATAGTAAAATGGCAAAATAATGGCTGCATTTTGGATGTGTAAACATAGCGTCAGATACTTCACACTTAGGAAAGAGCATCGCTGACCGACCAAATGAATTACATATATAAAATACTATGTGAGGGCATGGTTTATACAATGTTGTGCAGAGGATGAGTGAGCAGTTGCCCATAGCAACCAGTCAGATTTTAGCGTTCATTTTTAAAATGGCCTCTTTTTAAAAATGAAAGCTGAAATCTGATTGGTTGCAACAGGCAACTGCTCACTGTTCCTCTGCAAAAGATTTAATAAACATCCTTAATAGTTTTGGCTCAGAATACTGTGTGAGGACCATAGCTGCATGCTGACACACCATCTTTTATGCCTCACGTTGAGCTGTAAATGGCTGAAAAGCAGACCAGGAGCAAAAATAAAACAAAAAAAAGTGAATATAGCAGCTGAAAATAAGAATCAAAATAATGCAGAGAATAGTTGGAACAAGGCATTTTTTTGTTCGGGTGTATTTTGTCCAATTTTTTATTCTAAAATGCAACTCGATGGAAAAACGCATCAAGACTGGCATCTCATAAAATCCCACCCTCAGGGTGCGGACACACAGGATTTACGTAGAGGTGCACATCTCTACATAAATCCAGGAACTCCTCCGTCAGTGACATCTTGTTTCAACAACAACTTATTGTTCAGATTATCGTTAAATCGTTCAAATCTAAACGATAATCGTTCGGTTGAAATGCAGTTAATGATTATCGACCGAACGAGAAATCGTTGATGACTTTATAAGACCTGGACCTATTTTTATCGTTGCTTGTTCGCAAATCGTTCGCATTGAATAAGAAGTCGTTCGGTCATTCGCAGTAGATACGAACGCAATAGCGAAGAAATAGCGAAGAAAAAACAATCGCAAATACAATCATAAGTAACGATTATCGTTCCATGGAAATGAGTGAACGTTTTCAGGTCTTTCGCAATAGTGGTCGTTTAATGATCTCAATCGTCCGGTGGAATAGGGCCCTTACCCCAGTGTGCTAAACACAATGCATATAGAGGCCACACCCCCTATTTCTCTGGTGTAAGTGGTGGAGACAATAAAAATTTGCACACTCTTTCCCTAACATGGGTGTTGGTGCAAAAATGTTACCATCTGCGCCACCTGCGCAGCTTGATATACCCCCCCTCCCCCGTAATTTGTTACGTAAGTATTTTCACCAAAATCAAATATTATGAGCACCGCAAGCTGTAGCCAAATTGGCTATGTTCACATTTTTTCCTGTTCCCGTCTTTTTACCATTCATTTAATTATTTAAAGTGACACTGTCACCCCCTTTGTGCATTCTCACATCTCTACACAAGTGTAAAGGGTAAATTTAGCGTTTTTCATACCTTATTTCATATCATACGTCATGGTGTTTGTTCAAGTAAAAAAGTGTCCTTTTATCAACTGCAGATTGTATTAAGTGGGCGTTGCACCACTCAGCCCCACCCACAGCGGCACTGTTGGCCCCACCCCCTTGATGTCCATTGGTTGGCCGACGTAAAGGGGGTGGGGTCTCGGCCTTTTGGCCAGTCTGTTCCAATGGCGGGTGAGGGGGGCGTGACCAACTGTGGTGTTGTGGGCGGGGCTAAGTGGCGCTAATGCCGCGAGGCCCTGCCCACTTAACACAATCTGCAGTTGATAAAAGATGACTTTTTACTTGAACAAGCACCATGACGTATGATATCAAATAAGGTATGAAAACCGCTAAATTTACCCTTTACACCTGTGTAGAGAAGTCAGAATGCAAAAAGGAGGTGACAGTGTCACTTTAAGCCTCACAATAGTTATTTCATGTCACTTTCTATTTTTATTTTTATCTGCTTAACAGTAATTTTTGGGGGACAAAAAAATAAAAACAAACTATCCAAAAAACAAGGCCACAAGAGGTTGAAAACAAGGACATTTCACTTTATTTTACAGCTGTAAGATTACAGACATAAAACTTTACTAAAAGGGAATTATCGACTGGTTTCAATGACACTTTGTAATATAAAAGGCTGTTTTAGGGGCATTTTATGAGACCTAAACAGGAGATTTATAATACCTATTTTACCTATTTAAAAATGACTGTGTATGAACGTAGAGATGTGATGTATGCAACGTATTAGAGTGTAACAGCACAAATAATAAAAAAGCAGCCACGATATTGCCGGTAAGAATATGTATTGTTTTATTGCTCAGTATTGACCACACACACATTTGTTTTACAACAAACAAACACTAATAGAAATATGTGTGCATTATACATGATGGGGGTCACTCCCAAACTAATAAGAACTAATTTAACCCCTTTAACAGCCGAAGGATAATAGTTTGCTTGAAGAGAGGAACATATTATGTATTCATATACAAAGACGAAAGGATGGAGATATCTGGAGATATGTGTATGCACATTGACTACAGTACACTGTAAAAAAAACAAAGGGTATATAGGCTCCTCAATGGTTCCCTCCCCAATGTGCTGACTTCTACTCACTCTAAAGACTGTTCAAGATTGAAATCATATCATGCCAAAGGATCTATATATAAAATCTGTATGAGTTAGCTCTCGATTGCATGAATTTACCATCACCGTGTCACATAGTTGCACCTTCAGACCACTTATAGCAACGCTGTTTTCTTGGCTTTGGGGGCATATGGCGTCTTTAAGGAAAAAATCCAACTTTCATCCCTAACACGATTTATATAGTGTATACGGCCCACTGTGGCCTCTTCAGAAACATGGCGTCATTATCCACGTGGACCCAATATTTCATGGATGACGGTGTTTTTTTCTAGACTCTCATTTATTATTTATAAGACTATAAGGTTGGTTTCAATGCATGATATGGTAAATAACTGCATAGACTTGGAACTAGGCAGTCACTTCTATTTGGTTCTTGGTGGCAAAAGCCTCAGGTTCGTGCCTGTTGAGATAAAAAGTGACTGCAACCCTCGACAGTCTATGGACATAGTTGGGTATTGTCAAGGGGGAGGTCACTATTGCTGTCAACAGGGAAGGAACATGACCTTCTTCCTATCAAGAACTGAGCAACGTTGACTGCTGACTTGACAGTTTAGGCCTTCAACAGCTTATTGGTTACTAAAAACACTTATAGTGTCACTGTTGTTATAACTTTCAAATTCTAAACCAAAAGTAGATGTGACATAAATCAAGTTTGCAATTTACATTCATTATTTTATTATTTTTTTTAGTTCTCATGGAGAACACGGCACTTCCTGTTTTCTGATTTTTTTTTTCTCAAAGAGTCAGATAACAGGAAGTCCAGTGTTTCCCAGGCCATCTGAGCGCTCACAGAGAAGGCAGTCATGTGATGAACATATTGAGCAGTGACTCTCTGTACTGGTGGCCGGAACTCCTGTGCTTAGTCTGTTTTTTTCAACCAGTCAGAAAATCTGCCTTCAGGAGACTGGACCTGGATTTATGGTAAGTACAGCTTTGTTTTACAGCATAATAACAACAAAAAAATAATAAATGTATATTGCAAACTTGATTTATATCACATCTACTGTTGGTTTAGAATTTGAAAGTTATAATGACGGTGACACTTTAAGTGTTTTTAGTAACCAATATGCTGTTGAGGGCCTAGACTGTCAAGTGGGCAGTCAACGTTGCTCAGTTCTTGATAGGAAGAAGGTCATGTACCTTCCCTGTTGACAGCAATAGTGACCTCCGCCTTGACAATACGCAACTATGTCCATAGACTGTCAAAGGTTGCAGTCACTTTTGATCTCAACAGGCACGAACCTGAGGCCTTTGCCACTAAGAACCAGAATATAGATTTTGAAAGTTATAATGACAGGTACACGTTAAGGCCCTACACTAAACGATTATTGGCTTTACTTTGCAAATTACCTACCGTCCAGGCTGATAATCGTTTATTGTAATAGCACACGTTGAAAGGCAATGATCATGCACAATATGCTGATCATGGTCTTTAAACATGCTGAAAGAGAACGATTATATCAGCGACCAACGCTGACTCCGATCTAATGATAATTTCGGATAGCCCTTCTCACTCCTCCCCGCTCACAAGCAGTGTGATGGTGAAGCGAGCGCTGAGCTGAAGGGTTGGTGTTCACTTTCCCTGGAAAATGGTGCCGTATAATAAAGACTTTAAAGGTAATAAACAGGAAGTTAGAAAAAAAAGCTTCCCAATTCCCTTTCCAAAGGGGCACGGCAAATGGTTTTTGAAGTGGCCACAGGTCCTCCAAGCCAAGTGTTCTTTATACATCAGTGCAGCATAAATACAGCAGAGTCACAATGAGAAATATCTGTCCCCCAGGCAAATTACACCGTCTTCCTGGTTCCCTCTGCATTTGACTCTTGTCCTTTGGAGAAGTTTGACACTGCCCTAGGGATACCAGGAAAGCATGGATACCATGTTTCCTAGAACTCCCTAGGGTGGTATCCAACTTCTCCAGACGCCGGTAGTCAAATGTACAGCGTTCAGATTGAGAGAACATTACCGAACCTAAACAGTTCAGCAAGTCCGCTCAACACTAATCATGACCCAACGCATACATTTAAGCAAAAGGCTGAACAGTTAATACAACAGAATATGCATCTAATATTATAGGCAAGAAATATCTCCAAAACTCCCATTTTAATCCTGTCAAAAGTTAAAAAAAAAAAAAAAAAAAAAAAGATAGTTTCAAGGAAACCCCCATCTGTCAACACCACTGCTTATTTCTTGTCACACCAACAAACAATCTAATAAAAACTTGGGATGAATCACAATATAACTCTAGTAATCTGTACAGGTCATCAGAAACCCCCTAGAATACGCTGTCACGAGATGATGTGGCCACCACAAAGGAAATCTAATATAACATTCCAGGCATTTAGATAGTCCAGGTCCACCAGAGCTATTGGCTCTCCGATCTGGCTATAAGAAAGAGGTACTAAGCCGTACCCCCCACCCTCATAATATCCATACGTTTTAATGGCACTAAATATGAAGGAAGTCTTGTTGGCGTGATCCCATTAATAAAAAAATAAAATAAAATAAATAATATTTTTTTTTTTAAAAAAGAGTGCTTAAGTGCTGAAGACTGCAAATTGCATCTACATCCTAGAAGCTATGGCCTAATAACAAAACAGCAAAACCATGCACATATTACAAAATACATAAAAAAAAATTGTGCAAGAAAGGGGAATTAGCATTTTAAAATTATACCCTCAAAGTTAAAAAATAATATAGACATATATGTATTACATATCCTTGTTTTCTATTTTCTTTATCAAAGAAAAGACTACAAAAATATAGATTTCATTCGTAAAAAGATATAAAAAGGGTAAAAAAAACCACAAGAAAATAATAATAATAATCTACAGCCTGTTCCTCCACTATCCAGTAGTGGTAAAGAACTAAGTGATATAAAGTCATTATATACATAATTAGCACTAGAGTTACTAGATCTATCTGTTTTGAGCCTATATGAACACGACTCACTCACATCTGAGCCTAACAAGAGATATGGGTTACCTTATCAACCCATCAGTATACTGCAGGTTGTGCTTGCTTATGGGCCTGCAACCCAAATGCAGGGCGTGATAGAGTTCCCACATTTCTGTACTATTCTCATTAGAAATGCAATTCCAATAGTAACATTATGTAAGCAAGATGCTACTTATTTCACGTGACGCAATTTCTTTGGAGCTTCCTTCAAAACAAGCAAACAATATACATTTGTATAAAATGAGAAGTTCACATTCCTGGATGTTTTTAAAGCGTAAAATGTGCAAATGAGACCCAAGTTTATTTGGACGACAGCTACCAATCCACGCATACACGTGCATGCTTGGCTTGGCAAAACATCTAAGTGTTTTCATGGGGGGGATCAAGGGTACAATAAAGATTGAGCATGAGAAATTCAGTTGTCCAATCTTTCTCTCCCTTGAGAGTTGGGAGGCAACCACTCACATTGATGGTCAGTTGGCGCCATCAACAATAATCTAATAATATAAGTCTAAGGGCCAGCTCCATATCTGCATAATATTCATAAAAAGACAAAGGATGTAAAAAAAAAAAAAAAAAAAGTCAAACGCCCGGGGACCACTTAGGACCCCCACAATATAATAGCTAGTGTAGAAGCACCTTCTTTATGTTTATTACTACCTATATAGTAACTAAAGTTATATTTTCCTAACATTGCTCCATTGTTGGTATATCGGACCTATAACTGTACACACCTATGTTCACACAAAGTTTGTTTTCGGACATATTTTTGGACGGCCATTATTTTGAGGCAAAATTAAAGTCGTATTTTGATCATTTAATTTTCAAAATGATGCTGTAATTTTCGCCTAAAAAGACATACTGTTGAAACCAAACGTTGTGTGAACATAGCCTATAAGTTTCATAAAAAAAATTCAGGTTTAACTAATGCAATACCAATTCTGTAGCAGTATGTCCAAATTATCAACCACCAAAATTAAGAATTTTTAGAAGAAAAAATATTTTGCAATGTAACACAATGTAACCTCTTGGTTTCCACTTTTGCACACTCACATAAAACAGCGATTAAAATCCAGAAATGAACATATTCATGGAGACTATGGGGAACATGAGAATATGTTGAAAATGATCATAGGCCCTTACAAATGCAAAACCACAGTACAGTAGTCGATCAAGCACTGAAACCAATGCAAAGCTGCCAAATTGACAGTATGTTTAAGGTAAAAAAAACAAAAAAAAGTTCATATATAGAATGAATCTGGCTTCTGTACAGTTCCAAGTAGTGAACAATTATCTCTACCCATCATTTGTTTTGGAAATCTGATATTTATGCTCAAGAAATGCGTCACTTAAGTGGGATCCCAATAGCCTTGGCCTTACAAGAACTAGATGTTCATCCTGAATTGGGTTAAAGGTAGTGGCACTCGCCCTTAATGCAGCTTCCAACGACTGTTCAGTCAAGTCCACCTCCCAAGAGTCTCTATATGTCTTATGTAAGTCAAGACTTTCATCGAATGAAGAAGATACAGCAAGCAGTGGAATCATATCACTCTCTTCCTCTTCTGGGACATTTGGGGTAGTTTTCCTCCCTGGAGAACAGAGTGAATAATTGTTCTCGCCTGCTCTGGTAGGTGAAGTCTTCAAGAGCGACATCTTAGGAGGAGACTTCTTTTGCATGAACGGTAACCTTGGCAAAAGATTACTAGTTATTTTTTTCGGTGGAGTTCGAACAATCCCTTCGGATGGTTTTCCGTAGTTTAATGAGACGGTGCTCTTTGATTTAGATACACTGGTGGATACATTTCCCACGGGTTGTGGTCTTGTCATGTTGATTACTGTAACATCCTTTTGTTTTGGTCTTGCAGATGGTATATTCTTGATCACTTTTGATAGCGATATTCCAGTGTTACTTGGAGGCTTTGTTACCTCAGCATTCCCCGGAGGCCTTGGCAAAGCACTACTTGGCTGTGAGTTTTTCGTAGTTGACACAACATTCTTGCACTTAGGCGGTTGTGAACCAGAGTTTCCTGTTTGCTTTGGCCTCTGGAAAGTCACACTTCCTGCAGATTTCTGTATTGATAATCCATATTTTTCTGCGGGTTTCTGCTTCAATAAGAACTTACTTCCCTTCACTTTTGTTCTCTCACCCGAACAATGTTCCGCCTCTATTGGCTTGACTGATGAATCATTTCTTGCAGCTTTTACTTTTTGTGTGGCCAAATTCACTATACATTTTGTTCCTGGCACCAATCCACCTTTCTTTGCTTTTGGTACAGCAATAGTTTCATAAGACCCCTGATGTGATACATTAATGTCCTCAGCTTTTGACTCCTTAGGCTTCAGTTTAGGCAAGTTGCTCACTGCTGTTTTTGGTGAAAGGATATTCGAAACAGCCTTTTTGGTCAACGACTTTTTGAGAGTTGAAGATGGTGAAATTCCCATAGGTGTGGGTCTCTTAGCTGCATAGTTGGTAGACGTAACTGCAGTTTTCACATATTCAGGCTCTGCTACATGTAACTGTGCATGAAGTACAGGTTTGTAAGGCCCCGAATGTCCTGCTGGGCCAACTTTTTGTATTGCAGGCCTTGGTGAAGTTGAGTACCTCAACAAAAATGACTTCTGAGATGGAGCAGTAGTGGATGGTGTGTTGGAAGACCCAGCATTCCCTACTGGAGTTGGCCTATGCAAAATGTCATTCCCCCCAGGTGGAGATCCAGAGGAATGTTTTCCAACAACTGGTACAGGACGTGTGTTTTTTGTAACAGACTTTTGTCTTTGCAATGATGTGTTTCCTGTTACCTCTTGTCGCACCGTAGACTGTTTCTTCTTCACTTGTTTGGAAGATGTAGAAGTATTTAATGGTGGAACAGAAATGTCATCATTCTGAGGGCTCTCAGTCCTTTGTGGAGGAGAATTTCTTACGCGAGGCAACATTGGAGATGCAGAATGCCCGATTGGTGGAGGACGAGGAAAAGTAACCTGGCCTGTTCTTGGAAGCCTTGGCGAGCCAGAATCTCCAACTGGATTTGGTCTTAAAGAAGCAGTAGAAAACGTAATAGGTACTGTACTCCTTTTCTGGTTTGGAAGTAGTTGAGTTTGATTACCAACAGGCAGTGGTCTCCCAGGGGCAGTTGTCCTCAACCGTGAAGTAGTCGGGGAAGCAGAAATCCCTACGGGAGCTGGCCTTGGACATACACCATCTCGCATGCTTCCTGGTGTTGGTGACGGTGTGTTCCTCATTTGGACTGGTTTTAGACTGGAATTCCTCATCTGCGGCGATCTAAACGAAGCAGCCACTAATCAGGTATAAATGCTAGGCACGATGAAGTAACAATATGCATCCGCCCTGCTTTTGCTGCAGCAGTGCCTATTATCCATGCATGCAACGACGTAGAAGGTATAGGAAAATCAAATTCTTATTTTCCTGAGAAAAATATAAGGATCGTTCTCCCCAAAGCATGCATTGCTTGGGTGTAGCTAGTGCCTTTAACAAGTTATGTAAAGTCATTATTATAATTTCAGCAAGGTCAAGACTTCCTTCAATTGTCTGATTCCAGCTGTAAAGTAATCTCCACCCTTTCCTTAACCATTGGCTCCAGGAAACTATCTTAGACTTCCATGGTTGGCTCCCTCTGTATACTTATCTGTAGGAACCCAATGTTCCCAGCAAGGAGACCTATATGGACTTAGTATATTAACCTCATCCTATCTGATCTTGGCATATGTGTAATTCCAAAAGTGAAAAAACATATATAAATTAAAATTTTTGGATAATTTTGTACTATAAAACTTAATTTTTTTTAATTTATTTAGTAGATGTTGCAATACTGTTCTGTTGTGTTCTTTATGAATAAAAATATATCTAAAAGATCTGGTACTGAAATGGTTAATATAAGGGGTTAGTTTTAAGGCCCAGCCCCATTTTGCTATTTAACCCTTTAACTTGCACAGCTGGGTGCGATATTTAAATTTCTTACACTAAATAGTAACAGCTGCAGCATACCTTATTGCCTGTTATATATTTACTATACAGAGTTTATTTAAGGATAGTTTTAAACATAAGATTCATGAATTTATATAATTGCTGCAAATTAAATATATCAGTTGATAAAATCGAGATATAATTTGACAAAAAAGTAATAGATTTAAATAGCAATTTTTTTTTTTAAATCTATAAAAAAGTTATTCTATTATTTTATGCTGTAAAAGTACCTGATTATGTTTTTCTATAGTCATTTTATAAAGCAAATTTGTAATGCAATTTTCATCATATATCAGTAAAAATATAAAAATTTCATAGACTTGTTTCATAATTGTACTTACTTTACTCTTTCTGGCGCTGACGTCTCTTCTTGCTTGATCATGTCAGGTGGATTTAAATATATTTGTGGTGCTTTCATGTCTGTTGCACAGCTGAGCGAGTCAGTCCTAGGACCAAACCCAGAATAGATCTCATTGGATATCATTGTTAGTGTTTCCTGTGGAGATGGAGGACTGGTTGAAAAGGAGGTGACTTCCTCTGTACTTCCAGCAAAGGAAGGCAAAATCGATAACGAAGAACACTGTATGGTATCCGCTTCCATCTGGAGCTTGTATTGAGGGTAAGATGAGCCAGTCTGTGAAGTTTCTTTGTTCTGACGCATAGGGAGAGAAGGAATGGGATGAAATGGTTTCCCAACCCCAGCGGAAGTATACCTAGGAGGTCCGGCCTCCATCTCCACCCCTCCTGGATTCAGCCCTGTGCACGAATTACAGTTCTCTGAATCCAAGCTGCTTCCTCTTGGAACAGTTGTTTCCTGAACAGGAGAAGTCTTTTTAGCTGTGACTGAATTATGTTCTGAACAAGCAGGTGACGTGATGGTGGTTGTGGTGGTAGTGGACATAGCTACTGCAAACTCCTTATTTGTTGTGGTAGTACCTTTACCAAACACCGTTCTTGGCTTTGGTACTGGCTTAGCAACTGGCTCTGTAGAATCGATATTTCCATCTGTGTGCATTTTATTACCCTTGCTGGGGTCTTTTTCCTCTTTGCTTGGATATTCAAAGGCTTTCTCCATGCTGCTTAAAGGGGAAAATGGGTTCGAGTCACCAGAAATGTTTCTCAGTCGACTAATGATTCTCTTCCTGTGGCCAGTGGCACCAACACCGATTTGCTGAAGGACCTCATTGTCCACCGATAGAATATCTCTAACCTTGTGGTAGCCATGCTGCCTAAAGCTGTTCTGGTATTTCTCTAGATGGATGGCACAGAGCCAGTCTGCAATATCCACCTCTTCGTCAGCAGTGGACGTCATGGCCTCCCAGGCCAAGAATCAGCTTTTACCAGATAAGGTCCCGGCTGGTAATTTTCATTGTGAGCAGAAGGAACCTAGAAAACGAATAATGTAAATGTAGTAAGATTCTTTACAAATAGGTGAACAACATTAAATAAAAACGGTTTTAGAACCCATGGGGGAAGATTTATTAAACATGGTGTAAAGTGAAACTGGCTCTGTTGCCCCTAGCAACCAATCAGATTCCACCTTTCATTCCTCACAGACTCTTTGGAAAATAAAAGGTGGAATCTGATTGGTTGCTAGGGGCGACTGAGCCAGTTTCACTTTACACCATGTTTGATAAATCTCCCTCATGGTGTATATAAAAGTTTGCATAGGTAACTGCAGGACACATAGCCTTCAAGGGACTACTGACAATACCAGTTCACCTAGCTAAGCATGATTGACTAGACTGAGCTCACATCCTAGTGCAACCTGGAATAGGGTCCCCATAGGAGTTGCCTGGCCTTTCTCTACAGTACATACAACCTTGGCATAGAACTAATCTTTATCTAATCTTTAATTAATTAATACGCCCTACACCAATCTCTCACCATTCCCATTCAGACACTCTTCTTTTTTCTTGACGCGCTCCATCCAGCACTGGTGATGATGTGTTGATATGACAGGTGACTTCTGGAACCAGCGATTGGCTATAATGGTCATATTTCACCACGTCATGTTTGAGTGTTCAGATTCTGCTTAGAGAAGAGAATGCTTCACTCCCTGTCTCATTGATCTAATCAACTCATTGCTTCATAAACTAAGACATAGAGTCAGGTTCCATAGACTTACTATAAAACCCAACTTCTGCAAAGAGTCAGACATAGCAGCTACCTTGCTTCTCCCAGCTTATTAGTCGCAGTCTAAAAGCAAATGCATGCTCATCAGCTAATAAAATCTTTTGTGCGGCCATAGAAATCTTTGGTATCGGCCGCTCATCTCATGAGATGTTTGGCCAATAACAATGTATGTTAATGGACGCAGGAATAATAAAGTGACTGTGTGTGTGTACCGCACAATGTTCCTTCTAAAGGCACTGCAAGCGAGCACCAACCTTGCTGATCTTGGCCTGTGCCACCAATCGTTACCCAGACTGATCAAGACTTTCGACAGGTCTGAGTGACTGTAACACTTTTAAGATATAAAGGGCAAACTTATCTAAAGGGTCCAGTCATAAGGCAAGTGCACAAATAACAGGGGCCATAACAGTGCATGCACGTGAACTCATGGTCCTGTAAATGCTGTCTATGCACATTCAAGCTATTAGGTTAACCTTGTATTAACACCACTTTAAAGGGTACCTACTTTAAATGAAAACTGCAGGCTGGGGTGATTTTTGGCAGTGTCATGGGGAAGATAAAAGAAGTAACATGCTCCCACCTCCCGGCTCCAGCGCTGGTGCCAGTATCCTGCAGCTTCTATCTCCCGATCCCAGCTGCTTCTGGGTCTGAGGGAGTGCCTGGGACGTGATGTGCCAGGCCCGCTTAGCCAGTCAGCAGCCGTAGCAGGGTACCGCCTTGTCTTTCATCCTCCCCAGCACTCTGCCAAAAATCACCCCAGCTTGGAGTTCTCCTTTACGTTGCATAGTATCTACTGTACTTATTTAAGGCTTTGGATGGATAGCCCAAACAGTATCTCTATACAGTACACATACAAGACCATTATACAGTACTCAAACAAGGCCCAAATTATGACCTCATCATAAGAGTTGCAAACTAATCATCGAATGGTCCAGAACCACCACAACAACTCCTTACTATGTTCACAAATACACCTATATAGGTGCTTCATTTTCATTCTTACTGTAAGAAAAGATGTAAGAACTGACTTCCTGGGGAACATCCCAGAACAAAGACAGAACATTCTGTTTTCTGGCAATGTATCTTGGGAGAAGTGCACGACTACTACAATGCTGAATGGTTAAATGGTGTAATGTCTGGGACACATACTCTGAATGCTATGCCATACAAATAGGAGCTGTAGTTGGTGGATTTCATTATCATATTGGGTTTTTTTGGGCCTTGTGCTAAAATAAAAAAAAATAAAAGATCAGGTTTTCCCTATCCTTCTGCCCTCACTACCCTGTAATGATATAGTGAGGAAGCAATGCAAGTCAATTAA
This sequence comes from Dendropsophus ebraccatus, assembly GCF_027789765.1. Classification (NCBI taxonomy): domain Eukaryota; kingdom Metazoa; phylum Chordata; class Amphibia; order Anura; family Hylidae; genus Dendropsophus; species Dendropsophus ebraccatus. The sequence goes on along the minus strand of NC_091454.1, from coordinate 31,836,535 downwards.
TTAATTCATGTTGTTGTTTTCTAGATCTTATGTTACATTCTGTATGTTATTCCCTTATCATATATCTGGAATCAAGGGCGCTTAAAAAAAAAAAGAAAAAAGAAGAAGAAGTAGAATGTTAATAATATTAAAAGAAAGATGACCAAGAACCCAGTGAGCTCCAAAGATCCTATGTGCTGATGGTAGAAACTTCAAGAGGGTTAACCATTACTCCAGCACTCAGCTTTATAGTAGAGTGGCCAGAAAGAAGCCTTGCCTTAGTAAAATAAAAGACACATTAAAGTTGGAGATACATTAAAGTTGAAAACAAAATTCTCTGGTTTGAAGAAGCCAAGATTGAACTTTTTGCCCTCCAATTTGAAGCATTATATCTAAAGGAAACCAGGCACCTCACATCATATGCCTAATATCATCCCTATAGTAAAGCATTGTGGTGGTGGTGGTGAGAGCAGCATCATGCTGTAGGGTGTTTTTCGAGGATGGGACAGGAAGACTGGTCAGGGTTGAAGGAAAGCTGAATAGAGTAAAAGTCAGCCCCATGCTGTGGACCTTTTTCACATGGAAATATAAGCGTGCTGCAGATTTTATGACAGGCAGCGTGCTTACTCTTTTGTAGTTTTGTTCCTAGTTTGATCCTCACTATGGATTTCATCACTACCAGTGTAACACATAACCAGTGGCGTAGCTACCATGAAGGCAGGGAAGGCGACTGCTATGGGGCCCCTGCAGGAAGGAGGCCCAAGGAAGCCTGGCCTGCCTTCATGCTAGGTACCAAACACTGTACCCCCAGGGGTCCAGAGAGGAAGAGGGACCCCCACTGCACTGTTCAGCCCCCTCACTGTAGTGCCGGGTGAGCAGGCTGAACAGAGGAGCAGGACCTGCCAGGTCCTGCACGGCACAGGAGAGGAATGAAGGACCTTTGGGTCACATGACCCAAAGGTCCTGAATACTTCTATGTGAAGATCAGCCCGGACTACAGGAGGAGGAGGGGGAAGCCTGGGAGCTGTAAGTCATGTGTATGCGTGTCTGTGAGTGTATATATGTATCTGTGGGTATATGTATATGTCAGTGTGTGTGTACATATGGATCTGTGTATATATTTATATGTCAGTATGTGTATGTATCTGTGCTGTGGCTATATGTGTGTATGTCAGCAATGTCTGTAGCACTGGTGTATATGTGTGTGTTTGTGTATTTCAGTAGTGTCTCAAGTGATTGACAGGTTTGCTCCCAAAGATGTTCTGCAGCAGCTTCTATTAATGATGGGCTCTAATAAAAGAACCCACCATTAATATCTGCTGCATTTTCTTTTTTTTTCTGGTTGAATATTTTTTATTACACTGAGATTTCCCTGTGTACAGTCTACTCATGGTGTATACATCAGCACTAGTGTAAACACATTACAGCGTATATGTGTGTATGTCAGTGGCGCATCTGTATATATAATGATGGTGCCTATGTGTGTGTATATGTGCGTCATTGTCTGTGTTTGACAAGGGGGAAGGGGGTAGGGGAGCGTACAGGATTCATGGGGCCCCGTACAGTTTTTTGCTATGGGGCCCCATGAATCCTAGTTACGCCCCTGCACATAACGTAACACATAACTTGCTGAATGTGCACAGATTCCTACCACATGTGGATTCGGTCTTATGGTTTAAAACACAGGTGTCAAACTTAGGCTCTAACTTCTTCTTCTTACAAACTACAATTCCCATCTTACCATAAAGCTGTCCAGGCATGATGGGAATTGTAGTTTTTCAACAGCTGGAGGGAGGGCCTGAGTTTGACACACCTGGTTACATTACTTAAAGCGACTCTGCACCCACAATCAACCCCCCCCCCCCAAACCGCTTGTACCGTCAGATAGATCTGTCCTGGGGTCCATTCGGCAGGTGATGCAGTTATTGTCCTAAAAAACAACTTTTAAACTTGCAGCCCTGTGTCAATTTGTTGTGGCCTAGAGTACCGGTGCCGTATGCCTGCACCACCTGACCATCCTTCCTCCCAATCATTAGGAATGCCCCTAGGCAGGATTTCTCCTATTCACCACTTGTCTGAACACTGTACATGAGCCTTAACTATCCAACACATGTGCAGTGTTCAGACAAGTGATGATTAGAAATCCTGCCTGGGGCATTCCTAACAGTGAAGAGGGCTGGGGGGCGGGGCGGAGAGGTGGTGCAGGCCTAGGGCACAGATACTCTAGGCCACCCCAATTTGACACAGGGCTGCAAGTTTAAAAGTAGTTTTTTAGGACAATAACTGCATCACCTGCCGAACGGACCCCAGCACAGATCTTGGATTAAAAGAAGCTATTCAAAGGTTGGGGGGGGGGGGGGCAGATTGTTTGTACAGAGTCACTTTAAACTGGTGGGGATAAAGTTGTACAAACAGAAAAACATCAGCAACATTGTATGCTTATATACAGCTAAAACAGTGCAGTCACTCTAGGCACCAGCTAGAGCATCCTGCTGCTTAGATGAAGAGCATGCTACATGTATCACATAAACAGAAATTTACAAATGTATTCACAACTGTAACCAAAATGACACAGGCAGAAAATATTTCAGGCCCTGGAGCCACCTCTCATAGCATATTTATGGTACTAAACACTTACGTATCTTCTGATTGTGCAAGCAAGTATCACATAAGTCTAGACGTAAACCATAAAGCCTCACATCCAGCCAGGGAAAGGAAAAAAGAGGAATCCAGAGCGTCTTGTGTCAAGCCAACCAGAGCATGAGAGAGGTCAATGTGCAGCAAGCAAAATATGGGAAGGAGGAAATCTACAACATGTGGACACATCTATATCTTATCTCCAGCCTCCCTAGCTCCCTGCAAAGAAAAGCTTCTAAAGAAAATGAGAAATTAGGCAGAACACGACATTTATGAGTCAGCAGAACTGTACTGGGCAACACTACCAGCTTCATTCCCAGAAGTTCATTACTATAGTTGTTGGACAGATACTGATCTACACATAAGGGTACTATTACACGACGGTCAACGATTAACGACAGACGAACTCGAACGACCTGAAATCATTCACCCAATTACTTATGATCAATATTGCGTTCGTCCTGTCGTCACTACTGCGTTCGCCGCTACAGCGAACGACCGAACAACGTCTTATTACATGCAAACGATTTGCAAACGATCAACGATAAAAATAGGTCCAAATTCTATTAAACAACCAACGACTTCTCATTGGTCGTTTAATCGTTGTCTGCTATTACACTAAAAGATTATTGTGCAAATCGGAACGATTTAATGATTTTTCGAACGATAATCGTTCCGTAATAGCAGCAATATGCTGCTGTCGCTCCGTGGAATAGGATCTGCGCAGCAGACCGGCGCTATCCTCTATGGACTGCCCTGGATGATCTAGTGATCACCCGGGCAGCCCCCCCGCACCTCCCCGTGGCCCCTCCTGCACTTACCCGCTCGCTCCCGGCTTGTGTAATAGCGCTGGCAGCGAGCAGGGAACAAGGAGCAAGCGATCTCTTAGAGCGCTCGTTTGCTCCTCACAGATTAAGCTACAGCCAGACTCCACTGGTGGCAGCTTATCTCCCCAAATTCGTCATTCCTGATTCTTCTCTCCAACAAAATCATGATACACATTAGACAGTTGTCCGCTCCTTGGTGGGTTTGGATAACTTGGGTACATGGACCTTTAATGAAAATTAGACAGCTGCTATAGTAGTTGCTACGCCCATGGTCAACAACTATCCTTCTCTCTTCCACAAAACCTTAGGAGAAGGATGCTATATACAGTTGACTGTAAATGTCCCTCTCCACTTCAGCAGTCCTACTAGGTAGCAGCTCTCTCTATCGCTTTATATGTTCGCTCCTGCCAGACTTTTTGAATTACTAAAATTTGAGGGTTTTTTTCTGAGGACAAATGAGTCCTTGCTCCATGCCATACTGCTACACGATGTATAACAGAAACAATAACCTGACCATACACATTTGGTATGTTTTGATTGAGCCTGTCAAATTTGGTGGACTGACCATCTAATGTATATGGCAGCCCCCTGAATCTTTCCCAATGGCAGATGCTAGAGGAGTGAGGGATTGGGCCTGTTGAATTTCAATTGCCTGATTCTATTGTTTTCCTGGGCATAAGGCGCCACCAGAGGAGTCTGGCCGCAGCTTTCTACACTATCTCTACAAATGTGTCTGGGTAGATCAGGAGAGATGAATGAGCGGTTGGCATACAATGAATACCTCAGTATTATGCTCAGTACATAGTTTCCATGGCTCCCTAGCATATGATGCCACAGAGAATATGTAGAGAGCATGGACTCTTGCCCCTATTGCGCATGGAACACAGAGGAGGATGGTATGTTTTTACCTTCCTCCTTGGTGCTGGTCCCGTGTTGTTAGCAGTGTAATCCTCAGTCCGGAGCACCGTTAGGAGCACTGCCCCACTCCCATAGTGTGAACCAGCCCGCTCCTTCTAATGATAATCAATAGTCGGGAATGGTGCTGAGGAGGAAGGTAAGACACATACCTTTCTCCTCGGTGCAACCTTTTACACTCTATGGGCTGGATAGTCTTCATCTGGCCCATAGAGTTAAGTTAAAATTCAAATGAATATTGAATCCAAAATGAATTACCTACAGAATAGGTGATAAGTAGCTGATCATGGGGTCCATCTTACCATAGCTGGGCATTGTACTTGGGGGGTAGGGAGGCAAAGCATCTAAACTGTTGGTTTATTAAATTAGAACAAGGGACCTCTGTTCCCATGATTGGTGGAAGTCCCTGTGGATGGACCCCCATGATCAGTTAGTTCAGGTTGAAGTCCCTGTGTTTGGACCCCCATGATCAGTTAGTTCAGGTTGAAGTCCCTGTGTTTGGACCACCATGATCAGTTAGCTCTCACCTATCCTGTGGATAAGTGATAATTTTTATTCTTTGAATAATCCCTTTAACCAATGGCATGCACTATAGAGCTCAAAACGTATAAAACCTATTAGATAATAAACATTAATAATAAAGTTCTAGAACTTTCTACAAAAAATTCTATATCAATCTACTCAGCTCCTCCTGTTCTATAATATGTTGTGTGAAGATTGGGTTTGCAATGTGATAGGTTACCTCTAAATCAAAAAAATCCAACAAAACGACATCTTTATAGATCATAAAACCAAACTATACACAGAATAAGATAGGTCAGACCTGTTTCGATGGCAGCTCCAGTGGCATGGGGGGAAGGGCGGTGTCTTTACAACATTAGACAGAAGGATATGGCACATAAAATAAATATAATAATGCAATTATACAATACAGATAAAGGCCATGTTCAGACCTTGTAATGGACCGGCTGTCCCAGAAAAGATCATTCATGCCGATCTTTAGCGCTGCAGAGTTCTGATGTGGGCGCATGCGCGTGCGCGTGCGCACCCGCATCAGAACTCCCAACAGCACACAGGCCGGAGCCACTCGCTCCACTGTGTGAACTGACAGGGTTTTCTGCGGCTGCTATTCACTGAATAGAGGCCGCACAAAACTGACATGTCAGTTTTCTATGGCGCCGCTAGGGATCCCGGCCGGAGTGTACACTATGGGGGAGATTTATCAAACATGGTGTAAAGTGAAACTGGCTCAGTTGCCCCTAGCAACCAATCAGATTCCACTTTTCATTCCTCACAGACTCTGGGAAATGAAAGGTGGAATCTGATTGGTTGCTAGGGGCAACTGAGCCAGTTTCACTGTACACCATGTTTGATAAATCTCCCCCATTGTGTACAAACTCCAGCCGGGATTCTCTCAGCCTGCAGCACTATGTAAGTACTGCAACGGCCGTGATTTCCGCGGAACTTACGTAGTGTGAACATAGCCAAACTAAGTAACAGCTTCCCTTCAGGAAATTACAACGTTTCAAGCAAGATTGTTTTGTCATATTATATACAACAGATCACTAATAGGATAGTAGGGGAGAGGAGGCCCGGGAGTAGGCTGGTTCCTTCAGCAGTATACAGCAATGTGAGTGGATAGTGGAGAGAAGCTGAAGATGACAGCACATGGTGACAGCTCTTCTCGTAAAAGAAGCAATTTAAGAAATAAACGGTTACAATCAAAAGGTAAAGCTATTACTGTAAATACCTGACTATATTCCTGTACTTTAAAGCATCCACTTTGTTCTGATTTAAACAGCGACATAAACCTGTCTGCACAAGTTAAAGGGAATCTGTCACCAGCTTTATATCTGAGGGCAACATAAACCAGTGACAGAGATCCTGATCCCATCCTGTTATGCAGCAGGTCTTATTAAATCACGGTTTATCTAGTGCATCCCAAATGCTGTGTGACGGCTTTGTCTCTATATAAAACATGGGGAGAAAAAAGTCAATTAAAGATAAATGGTGTTTTTATATGATCTGCTGCATTGCCACAAGTTTGAGCTGTCTTCTGGAAACAACACAGATTGATTCCCTAAAGGTTATGGTCACACACTCATTTTACGGTGGTCTTTCCGGACGGACGTCGTTTTGATAATTATGGCTGCAAATAGTGATCAAGAACGAAATGATTGTTGTGTGAACTTAAGCAGAACTTGAGCGAACGAATGTGGAATTACAGCGAACGATTAACGATAATTTTAGGTTCAGATCTAAATCAACGATCGTTGCCTGCAATTACACAGAACGATTATCGTTTAAATTTGAACGATTTAACGATTTTTCGCACGATAATCGTCCCGTGTAATAGGGCCCATAGCCTTATAATGGAAAAAGACTATAAAAAGTTAAAAGTGAATTTCCAGTATTGGAGCTAATCTCTAGAGGCAGATGAATAATATAACTAGTCATCCAAAAAAAACATAGTTCTATTTACAAACAATAAAATACAAAAAATTATCAATAATATAGAACCCTAAAAGTGCTAAAAGTAATGGAGTATTGCCATCCTACTAAAAGCCATGGAAACAGTAGAGCTGCATACATACCCTTATCTTTTGTATAGTGTTGCTATCCCCTATTGGTTACCAGCAGTTCAAGAAGCTGTCATCTGATATTAAAGATATTAAAAGGGGGGGGGGGGTATTCAAATGTGGAACAATGGGACTCCAGCATGCTCGAGTTGCGCTCATCTCTAGATGACGCTGATGGCCCTGTCCCAGTTAGTGTAAAATTGTCTCATATGGCTCAGTCTTCTGGTTTTGGTCCTGTGGAATTTCACAATATGTTTCCATTGTTTGCAGGGAATAAATATAATTTATCATTTCTATCTCTCCTTTCTATTTTATATATGATGTTTTTATATTTATTTTCTTCTTATTATTGTTATTATAATATTTTTTTTTACCTGATTATCTGATGCCCTGTTAGCGGACACACCCACCCAGAATGCCACATCTATAAAATAAACCACAATGTAATACCTCAAACATTTATTGTGAACTTATCCCCCAGTACTTCTCTATTCCATATGGTGGTTTGGGTGAATTAAACATGCAGTGAAAGAGAATATTTCCTTCTTACATTTATATCATACAGAAGACATCAACAAAGCATGTGCAGAAATCTTACACCTCACCTTCTCTTTAAGGCCAATGTGCAATAACCACCATAGGGCACAGTTAACACTTATAGTGCTATTTGCAGAAGTAAACCAACAGTATGTCATTAATATAATATATATACATTAAGGCTGGGTTCACACTACGTATATTTCAGTCAGTGTTGTGGTCCTCATATTGCAACCAAAACCAGGAGTGGATTAAAAACACAAAAAGGATCTGCTCACACAATGGTGAAATTGAGTGGATGGCCGCCATATAACAGTAAATAACGGCCATTATTTCAATATAACAGCCGTTGTTCTAAAATAACAGCAAATACAGCATTTAGCATTAAATGGAGGCCATCGGCAACAACGGCCGTACTTTTACGTATTCGTTCAGAATAAGAAAATGGCCGCCCTCTTCCAGAAAGAGCATGACTTTTGTCTCCAGTTTGGGTGTGCAATTAAGTTTTGCAATTAAACTCCGTTCGCTTCAATGGAAGTGAGTTGCAAAACTCCACCCAAACTGGAGACAAGCACTGTGCTGTTTCTGAAACAAAGCGGCCATGTTTTTCTTGGGCAACCCCTTTAAGGCAGCGATTTAAACCATCATTTTAGACTGTACATTGCCCTCTGTAAGAAGGAAATGTACAGATGACAATATTGAAATTAAAGGAACTCATAGAGGGTCCTGACAGAAAAGGTTAGGATGTAAAAAGAAATCCTAAAAGACCCTAAATAGACACTGAAAGATCTGGGGGAGGAGGAGTAAAAAAAGGAATCGTGAACTAGATGGCCCCTACCCCCCCCCTCCTTTTATTTATTTTTTTTTTACTTATCTCTCTCTCTCCCCTCATCTGCAGGGTAGTTGGTAGGGGGTTTCAGTGGAAGTAGGGTTACATTGGAATAATGAATGTTTAAATGGTGCGGTAGTTAGTTAAACTGTCAAGTTAGACAAACATTGTAAAGATATAGCAATGTGACTATGTGATTTTGGGAAAAACAAAACACAGTATTTGGCTCAGTATTTTGCAAATAAAACCAGGGGTGGATTGAAAACACAGAAAGGCAATGTTCACACGCTGTTGAAATTGAGTGGATGGCATTTAATAGCAAATAACGGCCGTTATTTCAAAACAATGGCCACTCATTTAAAGCGAATGTACCAATAGGTACATGGCTTGGTGTTTTTTACATGAATGGATCGGAGTGGGCGCAAGGATGCCGATTCCGCAGTCCTTTTTTTGAGCGTCCGCCCCCTGCGCATGGCTCTGGTCTATTACCGAGCACCAGACGGCCATGTAGCACTGGAGGCAGGCCCGCCGCCCCCCCCAGTGTGACGATCTCCCCTCCCCACTGTGACACGGCTCCATTGATTCTAATGAAGGCGGGAAGGGTGCTTCGTCACACTGGGGGCCGGTGGGCCCACCTCCAGTGCTGCATGGCCAGCTGGTGCTCAGTAATAGCCTGGAGCCATGCACAGGAACAGGGCGGACACTCAAAAAAACACACCAAGCAATGTACCTAGGTGGTACATTTACTTTTAAATAACGCAATTATTTGCCATTACATGGTGGCCATCCACTCAATTTCATCAGTATGTGAACCTAGCCTTTCTGTGTTTTCAATCCACTCCTGGTTTTGGTTGCAAAATACTGACCAAAATACTAAGCAAAAATACTGTGTCTGAACATAGCCTAAAAACGTATAAAAAAATTAATGAAGGGATGAATCGAACTCACCCTTGAAGTACTCAAAATTCTTAGGCCGGTTACAGACAAGCATAATAATGACCCAGTCTGGAGGTCATACAAATTTTACAAAAAGCTTAATCTTTCGACCCAAAAGCTATCCTCCCACAAACAAAGCAAACTCATTGAACCAACTTTTTTTTTAAAAGAAAAGATTAAAAGAACAAAATGGTCTGGTAACTAATAACTGGTAGAAAGAGGCGTGGGAGGCGAGAGCACATGGGTAGGTCATGTGTTATTTATAATTTACACAAATAAGCTGAGTCTGGGGGAGTCAATATATATAGACAGGAAGAATACATTCATCTCCAAAATGAAGAGACCACAGAATTGCTGCTCTGCTGTGAGTCACTGATGGCTGGACAGGGGTTGTATACATCTGTCAAGAATGACTGAGGTCAGAAAGAGTCAGACAAAGACTGATCACCTGCAAGTAATGGACTGTCTGCTGGGTGGTCTGCAAACAAGGCTTAAAGGGTTTTTCCAGCGAAAATCTTTTTCTTTCATATCAACTGGTTTCAGAAAGTTATACAGATTTTTAATTTACTTCTATTTAAAAATCTCAAGTCTTCCCATACTTATTAGCTGCAGTATGTCCTGCAGGAAATGTTGCTTTCTTTTCAGTCTGACACACTGCTCTCTGCTGCCACCTCTGTCGAAGCCAGTAACTGTCCAGGGCAGCAGCAAATCCCCATAGAAAACCTCTCCAGCTCTGGATAGTTCCTGTCTCGGACAGAGTTGGCAGCAGAGAGCACAGTGTCAGACTGAAAAGAAAACAACATTTACTGCAGGACATACAGCAGCTGATAAGTACTGGAAGTACTTGAGATTTTTAAATAGAAGTAAATTACAAATCTATATAACTTTCTGAAACATGCCGGAAAAAAAACAAACATGCCGGAAATAAAATATTTTCACTGGATAACCCCTTTAAAGCTGGCCATACACTTCAGAACGCTGTCAGCTTTCTCATTCCCCCATACACATGCACATGCATTAAGAATGTTAAAAGTTTAAGCTACTGCCAGACACCTCTGGTAGCTGCTTTTACAACTGAGAACAAAAGAATCAGGGATATTGAGATCCAACGGGCTTGATTTTTCTTTTCCCGTACAAAAGGAAAATTAAGAGATCCCCAAAACGTTAGAATTTTGTATGATTCAAAAAAATTACACAATCTCAGTTCACACCTGAACGATTTGACCCCAAATTTGGCATGCAGATACATTGGGTGCCCGGCAAGGTTAAAGCAAAGGTGCTGTCCTTGCCAAATGTACAGGAGAGGAGGGGGATGGGGAAGACCGCCCTATAGAAATGAATGGGAGAATCTCCAGCACACGGCACACACAGGGAACATCATTAGAGCTGCGAGGGAATTAGCCTCAGCCAGGGCTATAGAGAAATGAATGTGCAGATCCGAAGAATCACAACCACAAATATGACAGCCAGGCCTGTTGAGAACTGACAAGAAGAGGGTTGGGAAAAACCCACTTATAGAAACAAATGGTAGAATGTTCTGGAGATCAGATTTTACCTCACAAAGATGATGTCAGTGTCTGACCTCACCCCCTCCTCTCTCATACACACACACAAACATACAAAATAATCGTAATTGGGAAGGTATACTGAAGCCTTAGCAACCAATAGGAATACTACTTGCATTTTCAGGGAGATGCAATCTGATCGGTTGCTGGGGGGAGGGGGGGGGGCTGCCTCATCTCCAATTCTATCTTCAGCTCTTTGGGCACCAGCTGATCTTACCGACACCAGTAGCATCTTTTGGCCAAAAAAAAAAAAAGAAAAGACTGACAGAGAGCATGTCAGATCACACAATGGAGCGTGCGGCTCTGGCAGCACGCTCCATTGTGTGCAGCAGGGAATTCGGATGCAGACGCACATCCGAATTCACCAGAAGTGAAGATCATCTGGCCGGGTCACAGAATGGCCGATGTCTTACGCCACGTGAACATAGCCGTAAATTGTATTGTACTTGGCTTTTAAGACACCATTACATCTTCAGGGTCTAACATTAACTTCAATTTGGCAGGAAGTCTTGTACGGCCATGAGGAAAACTGCATCTCAAGCTGCAGAGACTCCTCTGCAAACTCAGGCACAACTACAAACTGATCAAATGTGCCATGCTACTGCTCGAGCTGCTGAAACACCTCAGGAAACTCAAGCCAGACTGCAAGCTGATCAAATACACCATACTACAGCTTGAGCATCTGAAACATCTCAGGAAACTCAGGACCGACCAGAAACTGATCAAATGCACCAAGCTGCTGCTCAAGCTTCTGAAACACCTCAGAAAACTCAGGCCAGGAAGCAAGCTGATCAGATGCACCATGCTGCTGCCGCTAGGGCTGCTGAAACGCCTCAGGAAACTCAGGCCAGGCAGCAAGCTAATCAAATGTGCCATGCTGCCGCTAGGGCTGCTTAAACACCTCAGGAAACTCAGGCCAGGAAGCAAGCTGATCAGATGCACCATGCTGCTGCCGCTAGGGCTGCTGAAACGCCTCAGGAAACTCAGGCCAGGCAGCAAGCTGATCAAATGTGCCATGCTGCCGCTAGGGCTGCTTAAACACCTCAGGAAACTCAGGCCCCTTGGAAAATAAATAAATCTCAGGCCCCTCGTAGAATAATTAAATACAGCATGCGCATAGAGGGCACCCCTTGAACAAATCTAATTAACACACTGACACTTTATACCCGGGCAGCCCTGTGGACATTTTCTAGTTGTTTCCTATATGATTGGTATTAAAGTATTACTGTCACACATACATGTAAAAAATTTTCATTAGTTGGGGCCTGGGTTTAGACCCTCACTGATAGAAAGAGCTGGGAGAAGTGCATGGCTGTGCGCTTCACTCTCCAGCTCACTGCTCTATCGGACTCCTTTAAGATGGGATGTCTTCAGCAACAGAGGAAAATATTCTAAAAGTCAAAACTGATGATTTAGAAAAATTGTTTATTTAACCGTATAGTAAACTTTTTTCTTTCCTATCTCCAAAGGACAAGACATGAGATAAATAATAGGAATGAAAGGTGAAAAGATACAATGGGATGAGACTATTCAAAACAGGTGATGGTCATAGCTCATGCTGTATAGTGACTTCAGCACTGGTCACAGAACAGACCTAGAAAACTTTTCCATTGAAGTCAATAAGTCACCTCCAGTCTATTGTTTTCTAAGCTGCTGTAAACCGTAACTAAATGCTGTTAAAAGAACAAAGCGAAAGCAGTGTTCCACCTAATCCTGAACAACCCCTTTAAGCTTTTACACGGTCCACGTTACAATAGGCTAAACTAGTGGGGTATGTTATGAAACCACGTCTGCAGCGAAGGCAACTCCGTTCTCTATCCTGCTGCCAATACTTAAATGCCAGTTATATGGGGAATAATACAGCACTGTCCCTAGGCATGGATGAGCTATTACTACTGTAACTATTAATACGCTGCCATTAGCATGTGACATCTGCTTGACTTCATGTTGAACTCGCTCGGCCAATCAAATTTTACAGTCATCTCTCATAGAACATGACAACAGCCATCCCCTCATGTAGTGATATCACTGGAATCGATGACTTTACGGTAAGTGATTTTTATAAACTTTTGCTACTTGGAATTTACCCCCCCCCCCCCCCCCTGGATACCCTGTCTATACCCGGCGAGCGGTTTCCCGATGATCTGTTGTGCTACCATACACATGAGGATTTTGTTGCTGTTAGCCTGGTCCGGGTTCCCTATCTGTTAGATAATACACCAGCATGGCTTCCAGTTGAATCTGCAGATGCATGCTGTTTTACGACCGCCTGTGTTTGTTGATGGCGATTTGCATGGAAAGAACAGATAACATAAAATTCCCTGTACATCCTTATTATCATATAGTTCCTGCTTATGAAGGGAGCCGCTTTGGGTAGGGTATCTTCCTATTCCAGTAGTTTCCTGCTATTTTACCAAACCTGCTGCAAATATACACTATGCAGCACAACACAGAGTTATAGGAGAAGATGCAGTTATGGTCATAGAACTACCTACATTCATAGCCATAACAGACAATTTTTTTTTTTATTTTACTTTTATGCCTTAATGAACGCAAGAAAGGAAGGTAAGTATAGTTCTTATGCACCAGGCTGAACACATTTTTAGAATAATGTAACTTGGAATACCCCTTTAAATTATGCTTAAAATGCAGAAACAAGTATAGTATTTTTATATATGACATTTACTGAATAAATGGTTATGGTAACCACCCACCACTCCTTTGGGCTGAGGGGATTTAACCCCCTGTTCTCAAGATTGCAAAGGGGTCTCAGAGGTCAGACCCTGCACAATCAGACACTTCTTCCTTATTTACTACCCTGGCCAGGCAGAAACAATAAAGAAATAATCATAGTCCCTGATGAGGTGAAAGGTATCACTGAAATGATCAGGATCTGTTTAGACCTTCACGGGTATGCGTAGTTCAAACATTTGACGTAGGGAAAGCACAGGGCAAGTGTTGGGGCCCCCAACTTCTAGGGGCCCAAAGAGGGAGAGGGGACTGGTATTCTGATGTTTAGCCGCTCACTGTAGCGAAGGGTGAGCACTGAACATCAGAAGACACAGGAGACAGAGCAGGACCTGCACAGAGAGAAAAGGGTAAAGGACTTGATCACATGACCCGTAGGTCCTCAACATTACAATGTGGAGAGCAGCCTGACAGAGAGGAAGAGGGAGAAGACTAATTAGTAAGTGCTGTGTGTCAGTGACTGAGTGTGTCTGTGTCAGTTAGTGTCAGTCAGCATCTGTGTCAGTCAGTCAATCAGCTTGTTTTAGTAAGTCTGTCAGTCAGCCAGTGTCAGTCAGTGTCTCTGTCAATAATGTGTGTTTTTCTTTTATGTTACTGGTTTCTCGAATGATTGTGCATAGTGTGTGGATGAAGAGCCCGCTGAGGCTCTGTTGCCCGAGGGCTCGCAAAAAAACCTGGAGCCGGTCCATAAAGGACGTCACTAGGAAGACATACGGAACGCTGCAAGCTGGTAGTTAGTAACAATGCTGCTTCTCTCCTTGCTCTGTGACTATGAGAAATGGACGTCCCCATAGACTTGTATAGACTAATTGCATAGAATCAGGTGTTTTCTGCATCTCTGTAGGAGGTATATATAAAGGGGGGGTATGGGGGGGGGGGTAACACCAGACTAAAATATAATTTATGACACCTTAAATTAAAAACAAATAAATAGAATGTATCATCCGGTCACGGGTTATATTCTATACATATCCAATGACTGTAAAAACTCTATTTTAACCATTTGCGTGCCATGATCAGAGATCCCTCCTGATAGGGAACACGGGTGACGGTTTCTGTTTCAGAGATGCAGAGAAAAACGGTAACTTAAGAAAGGACATGTGGCTTTTATAAGAAGCAACAGAGTCACAGCCTGACTTCTTTCTTTCTCCGCTCTCTCTGTTCAGGCGTTTCTCATACTGCCCCCCCCCCTCCTCCAAATAATGGGAATCAGCCATTGGACCATGTCTATGCCAGCTGGGTCCCCGAGAAATGATGTACCGGCCACAAATAGATTTATTTGTCTTCATTCTTACCCTTTTAATAGGAGTCAGAATTAAAGATGTGAAAACTATGCAGATGGAGCACAATGGGAGCATTGTGTGGTGGAGCCGGATCTCTTCTCCACACAGTCTGCAGCCAGTGTAACACTGAATCCTATTATGTGATGATAATCAATCCAGTCCAGCATGGCTTCCATTTACCTGAATGGCTGACCTAGCGACGTCCAGGCCCTCTCTCTGCACACGTGAATGTCGGTGGAGCTGTAAATGTGCGTTAGGATTTGGGCATGGTCCCAGCCCGAACATCTCTCATTTTTACATTAGGCATCAGGGTTCTCTTGCAAAGGAAAAGGAAAGGGAAGTGACGGCAGCTGAGAACTGAACCGTAAGCACTGACCATTGCTGTCGATGTTATCAGTACCAATTGCGGCTTTATCTTCCTTTTCATGGGGCTTGAACGTCAGGCTGTTTCTGTCTATGTGTAGTTTATTAGGCAGCAATGTTACTGAGAAGGCAGGAAAAGGTTCACTACAAGGACCCGTCACCTCAACTCAGTTTTTTTTTATTCCCTATATAATAGAGTTGCTGGAGCATACAGCATCTTTTCTTACAACTTTGCGTTATGTTGTTAATCTAGATAAGTATGTATAAATTTAAAGGGGTAATGTGGCGTTTTTCTTTTTCTGCTTAATTAACACAAATTACAAAGTTATATAACTTTGCAATGTGTGTTAATAGGCTTTTTGGCCCTGTTCACCCCCCCGTGCACATGCGCACCAGCAGCCTTTTCATTGGCTGGAGAGCATCACATGGTTTCCAGCTTGCTCACCCCTGATTGGCTGAGCTTGCTGGAAGCCATGTGATGCGCTCCAGCCAATGAAGAAGCTGCCAGTGCGCATACGCACCAGCAGACTTTTTCCCTTCCATTCACTGCACCCGGGTCCGGAAGTGGGGACAGTGGCCAAAGAAGGTGGAGAAGCGGTCGGCTGGAAATTCGAATGGCGATTGTCATCGGTGGGATGGTAAGTATATTTTCTGTGTGTGTCTATTTTTTTTGGGGGGGGTGGGGAGTGTCGGAGTACTCCTTTAATGGTAATTGTTGAAGGTTCCTCCCTATAAAATAGGTGTGACCTCCCCTTAAAGGGATTATCCCTCCCCTTAAAGGGCTTATTCCAAGAGTACAAGGGACCCCTGTTCTCGCGATCAGTGGTTGCACCTCCAAATGACCACCAATTTATTCTCTCTCTCTCTCTCTCTCTCTCTCTCTCTCTCTCGTTGCGCTTCTTCTTCTTATATGTACAGTAGGTGGGAGTTTCAGCAATGATCAAAACTTTTGATACATCTGTGTGATGTGTAATGTTTATTTGTATAGAAGTAAGTGTGGGTTCACAATATGTTTTTGTTCCCCTTTAATGTATATGTAAAAGCGAGAGAAAAAAAACACCTAATACATTAACCTATGGTAAAACGGATGCTACTGTGTGCTATACAGCAGAATCTGTTCCCCATTACATTAGAGGAAAAAGCATTGAAATATACTGAAATGGAAACAGTGAATGACAGAAAGATGTAGTGTGAACCTAACACCTTACACTTTAAAAACCATCTCCTATTCATCGTGTTTTTTTTCTTTGTGCAGACGAGAAGTTATATTGAAATCAAAAGGGGTACTCCAGCAAATTTTTTTTCTTTTTAAATAAATTTGTAAATTACTTCTACCTAAAAATCTTCAGTCTTCCAGTACTTTTCAGCTGCTGTATGTCCTGCAGGAAGTGGTGTATTCTTTCAAGTTTGAAACGGTGTTCTCTGCTTCCTCCTCTGTCCATGACAGGAACTGATTAGCAGCTAATTCCAATAGAAAACCTTTCTATATTCCCGTCATTGACAGAGGTAGCAGCAGAGAGCGCTGTGGAAAGATTACACCACTTACTGCAGCACATACAGCAACTGATAACTACTGGAACGCTTGAGATTTTTAAATTGAAGTTATTTACAAATCTGAATAACTTTTTAAAACAAGCTCATTTGGGGGAGAAAAAAACCACAGAAGCTTCCCTTTACTGAAATTTGATGTGGGAATTTCAGCACAGATATAGTTTGTGTTAACACGTCATAAGGGTGCCCCCAGACACTGTTTTTTGGCGTTTTCTTTCATACATTTTTTGCGGTTTTTCAAAATTTTAGGCAGGGTAAAACCAGCCTAAGGCTATGTTTATACAATGGGGGAGATTTATCAAACATGGTGTAAGGTAAAACTGGCTCAGTTGCCCCTAGCAACCAATCAGATTCCACCTTTCATTCCTCACAGGCTCTTTAGGAAATGAAAGGTGGAATCTGATTGGTTGCTAGGGGCAACTAAGCCAGTTTTACGGTTCAGGGAAGAAACAGAGTGCTGCACCTCACACCTATGGCTGATACTAGTGCCGCTAGGCTAAATAAAAAACACATCAGAATTTTGTGTATGAATTGATCAAGCCATACTGCCCCATGTACCTCGTGCCGGTATCTGATACACATGGGTCCCTACACTAAGTCCACACCGTGCCAGTCAGTGGCCACCAACCCCGCAGGCGTGCACAGTCAGAGAACGGGGGCCATGGGACGGCCCTGCGACCCCCATGCCACACCAGAACCCGGCCAGCACCGCCGGCGGAGAAGGTCGCCCCCAAACAGCACAAGTCTGGATGAGGTAAGCCAGTTTTACCTTACACCATGTTTAATAAATCTCCCCTAATATGTTTTCTTGGCCGTTATTTTGGCGCCAAAACGCATCAGTTCTATGCAAACGGTGGCCATAACTTGCATAAAAATGACCTGTTTTGGTGGCAAAATGACGGACGTCCTAAAAAAAAAACAAAAAAAACTCCATTGATATTTACAGGAAGAATTTGCATTCACAGGAATATGTGCATTAAATGCTGCATGTGAATATACCCCAAGAAATGTCATCCCTGAAAGCTACAAATGTTTCTGTTATCTGCCTGTGGTTTCTACACCACCCATGTTGCAGATCTTACTGGGGATTTTGTCATTCTATGAGTTTCTCGGTCCGGAATCACGTAGGGTGATACAACTGTTAAATCTGAAAGATTGTTACAATATGTTCTAAGCAACTTTCCCATGAGAAAACTCTCAAAAGTCTTCACTCAAAATACTGTTCATGGCCAAATCCTTTGTCTTGTCTGCCATGAAATACAACATGCAGTGGAGTATTCTGCTATATTCTTTATTTAAAGTGTCCCTGTCACATGTCAAAAATGTTGATCGTTTGGGGTCTTGGTGTTCAGATCCTCACCAGTTGCCAGAAATATACAGGAGAAGAGCTCAGCTAGGCGCTTCTCTCTCTGTATCACTTGTCGCTGCCGAAGATGGACTCTATAGTAAGTTTATGGGGCCTATATCATGTAATGGGGAAACATATGCTTAGCTGAGCACTTCGGCTTTGTTCTGGCAAGCGTTGTTTTTTTTCCCGACTATATAGATATATATGTATTTCTGCAAGGCCCTGTAAAAAGAATGGGATTATTGCAGTAATTTCTTAGCTTTTCAAAACTCCAACTCCCATCACACTGCGAGAGTCAAAGACTGATTGGCATGATGAGAGTTAGGGTACTATTACACGGAACGATAATCGGCCGATTTTCGTTCCGTGTACTAAAGACAACGATCAGCCGATGATCGTTCTCATCGGCTGATCGTTGATATAAGTTCAGACCTATAATCGTCGGGCGCCGACCGTGCACCGCTACGTGTAAAGAAGAATACATACCTAATCCATGGTCCAGGGTTCCTCTTCCTCAGAGCTTCTTACCGGGTCCAGTGCGCTCCGGCTTCTCAGCGGCCTGTGTCAGCTGACAGGCCCCTCGGCCAATCACAGGCCAGAACCGCCGCAGCCAGTGATTGGCCGAGCGGCCTGTCAGCAGAGACAAGCCGCTGTGAAGCTGAAGTGCGCTGACCCGGGGAGAAGTTAAGAAGAAGAGGAACCCTGGACCATGGATTAGGTATGTATACAGTTTAAACAAAGGCTGCAAGGACATCGGTAACGATGTCCCTGCAGCCCTTGTTTAATGATTATCGGGCCGTGTAATAGGCTAAGTAAACGAGCAACGATATAGCAGATCGCTGCTCGTTTACAGGTATTATCGGGCCCCCATCGGCCCGTGTAATACCACCCTTAGAGTTTTGAAACAACTGGAGAGCCACAGGCTGGGAGACACTGGCTTATTCACTTACATTGTACTGTATGCAGGGCCGCTTTAACTAGAGGACAAATGGTGCATTTGCACCAGGCCCACTTACTCCAGAGGGCCCACCAGCGTAGCTACAGTGTTCACAGTTGCGATCTGGCCAGCCCCTTTCTTACTATGTAACCACTGACTACTACTACTCCCATCAATACTGCTACTACTCCTCCCAGCCCACCTGCTACTACTACTCCCAGCCCTACTGCTATTACTACTCCCATAAATACTGCTACTACTCCTCCCAGCCCTCCTTTTACTACTACTCCCAGTCCTACTGCTACTACTACTCCCATTACTACTGTTACTACTACTCCCAGCCCTACTGCTACTACTACTCCCATAAATACTGCTACTACTACTCCCAGCCCTCCTTCTACTACTACTCCCATCACTACTGTTACTACTACTCCCAGCCCTACTGCTACTACTACTCCCATAAATACTGCTACTACTACTCCCAGCCCTCCTTCTACTACTACTCCCATCACTGTTACTACTACTCCCAGCCCTACTGCTACTACTACTCCCAGCCCTACTGCTACTACTACTCCCATAAATACTGCTACTACTACTCCCAGCCCTCCTTCTACTACTATTCCCAGCCCTACTGCTACTACTACTACTCCCAGCCCTCCTTCTACTACTATTCCCAGCCCTACTGCTGCTACTACTACTCCCAGCCCTCCTTCTACTACTATTCCCAGCCCTACTGCTGCTACTACTACTCCCATTACTACTGTTACTACTACTCCCAGCCCTCCTTCTACTACTGTTCCCAGCCCTACTGCTACTACTACTCCCATTACTACTGTTGCTACTACTCCCAGCCCTACTGCTACTACTACTCCCAGCCCTTCTTCTACTAGTACTCCCAGCCCTACTGCTACTACTACTCCCAGCACTACTGTTACTACTACTCCCAGCACTACTACTACTCCCATCAATACTGCTACAACTCCTCCCATCAATACTGCTACAACTCCTCCCATCAATACTGCTTCTACTACTCCCAGCCCTTCTACTACTACTATTCCCAGCCCTACTGCTACTACTACTCCCAGCCCTTCTACAACTACTATTCCCAGCCCTACTGCTACTACTACTCCCATCACTACTGTTACTACTATTCCCAGCCCTACTGCTACTACTACTCCCATCGCTACTGTTACTACT
This sequence comes from Dendropsophus ebraccatus, assembly GCF_027789765.1. Classification (NCBI taxonomy): domain Eukaryota; kingdom Metazoa; phylum Chordata; class Amphibia; order Anura; family Hylidae; genus Dendropsophus; species Dendropsophus ebraccatus. The sequence continues at coordinate 31,816,304 of NC_091454.1, read as the reverse complement.
ACTTCCAGCCCTACTGCTACTACTACTCCCATCACTACTGTTACTACTATTCCCAGTTCTTCTGCTACTACTACTCCCATTACTACTGTTACTACTACTCCCAGCACTACTGCTACTCCTCCTCCCATCAATACTGCTACTACTTCTCCTATCCCTATTGCTACTAAGCTGGGGTAGTCTGTGTGTTTGGGGAGGGGGGCCCACTCTTGAGGCCTTTGCACTGGGCCCACCAGTATATTTAAACGGCCCTTACCGTATGTACTATATTGATGTTTTATTGAATCTGCAGTAAAAATTTGCAACTAATCTGCTTATCTAAAAATGGTGTTATGGTAGTAATCCGGTAGTATAGTCCAGGGTCTTATCGGAACTTGATGTTTACATACAGCAGATATGTTCTTCTTTGTAGCTCCCCCACCCTTCCCGTAAACAACTATTAAAGGAATCCGATAAAGCATAAAGACAGATAAGTTCCCACTTCCTTTCTTTGAAATTCTCTTATGGATAATTCTGTGTATCCGTAGAAAATCAATGTTGTCCTGTGTATCTATATGAGTGTTTGTGAATTACATCAATGGCATCTGGTCAATTTATGCAAAGTGTCCTAATGCCATTAGTTCTGGGACTGGCGTGCCCCAGGCTATATCCTCTGTAGATATACTGCACAGTACAAACAAGGCTGAAATGGTTAGGGTACTATTACACCAAGCAATTTTCCGACGACTAACGATTAACGATAAACGATCTTAAACGACCGCTAAGGCAAACGACCCGAAATTGTTCGCCCAAGTACACGAAACGATGATCGTTATTTATGATCGTTCGTGCGGTCGTTTAGTCGTCGCTATTGCGTACGTTTCAGCTGTGAATTTTTATTCCACCGAACGATGTGTGAACGATGTGCGAACGATGAGCGAACAATCAAACGATAAAAATAGGTCCGGATCCTATTAAACGATCAACGATTTCTCGTTGGTCGTTTAATCGTTGCCTGCTATTACACGAAATGATTATCGTTCAAATCCGAACGATTTAACGATTTTTCAAACGATAATCGTTCCGTGTAATACCACCCTTAGATGTAGTGCTAATCTCACTGCGGACACAGCTAAAGAGTCCAACATACCTTCACAGCAAACAATGAATACAAAGGGGTCTAAATAAATAATGCATGTAGACAGGTCCATGGTGGAAAGGTGGAAGATGTCCCTGCCCAGCACAACCAATAATCTATTGTAAAGGAATTTTTTAAGACATGTGACTTATATTGTATAAGTTTTGTCGCATTATAACTTTTGGTTTCTGGACTTTCGATTCCTTGAGAGGTTCTCTCCATTGGTTCAGTGGCCTAACCCAAACCCAGAAGTCCCACATTGTTTCCTCTTGTGGAATAGATTTTAGTTACACAAATACATTTGCTTTCTAGCTTCAAAAGGTCTACATCTGCATAGATCAGGGGTGGGGAACCTTTTCCCTGTCAAGGGCCATTCGGGCATTAATAAAATCTTTCGAGGGCCGCACTCTATGTTATACTGTGCGCAGCAGCGGGGTAGCATGGGTGCACAGCACCCGGGGCAAGGCAAAGTACTGTTCCCCTAGTGCCTCCGCTATTGTAGTTAACCCTCTGTGATGCCCCTTGTACCTAATGTGAATCCTTAGTGATGCCTGGAAGCTAGAGTTAACCCCCAGTGATGCCCTGGTAGCTGTAGTTAACCCCTTATTGATGTCCCTGGTAGTCTAGTTAACCCCCCAGCGATGCCCTTGGTAGTCTAGTTATCCCCCCATTAATGCCTCTAGTCATAGTTAACCCCCAATGATGCACTGGTAGTCATAGCTAACCCCTAGTGATGTCCCTGGTAGTCATAGTTAACCCCCCAGTGATGCCCCTGGTAGTCATAGTTAACCCCCCAGTGATGCCCTGCTGTGTCTGGCAGCTATGTATGCCCCACCAGAGCAGCACACATCACAGGAAAGCCGCGGGCCGCATCTGGAGGTCTCAGGGGCCGGAGGTTACCCACCCCTGGCATAGATGGACAGGGTCAATATGATGGTTTATTCTACTGAATTTTGAAGTAAAAGACTGACGAAGAACATGGATCTGAATGAAGAGTGGATCATTAAAGCTTGCGTTTGTCCTATTTGGCCTAAAAAATCCCAGTGGACAAGTCCTTGTGGGCTCTTTTGGGGCCTATTTTTAGATTAGTTTTGGAAGGTATAGCACTATTGCAATTGCACATAAGACCAGATACAAGCTTGGGTAACACAACAATTAAAGGGGAGTTTAAAGCGATTATTCAGCATTAGAAAAACATGGCCACTTTCTTTCAGAAACTGCCTGACTCTTGCCTCAAGTTCGGATGAGTTTTTGCAAATCCAACTACAAGTTTCATTTATGTGAATGGAGCTTAAAGCGAATCTTCCAGCTGGTACATCAATTTAAGATCTTTACAGTAATAGACTGGTGATGGCACGGGGATGCCGACGCTGCGGTCCTTTTTTATCAACCATTCAAGCCTGGCCTGAAGCCCCGGAGACGGGCCTGTCTGCCCCCAGTGTGACGTTCTGCCCTCCCCTCTATGACTATAATCACTATAATGCAGCCACATCACAGAGGGGAGGGCTTTTGTCTGGGTGGGCCCAGTGGGCAGTCCTTAGTGGTGATTTCTGTAAACACACCTATAAAGGAGGTGTTGTCAATCAGTGCTTAGCACCGCCCACTAGACTCCAAAACCTAAAATCAGCAGAGATTTCCAAAAATATATGACTTTCTATCGGAAAATATTCCTACTAAACTATTGTACATATAAATTTGCTCAGCAACTCCTGCTCTATAACATGAGGCCCGCAGCGCAAACCTAAGAAAGTGTTATGGTAATAAATGTGGTTGTCATCCAGCTTTTCCTAGAAACAGCCAATGACCTACCGATTATTTAGGGCCGGATTTACCTATAGCCTCAGTAGGCCGTATCCTATGGACTTCTAGTAAAAGGAAGAGCTGAGTTCTAATGTGGGGGACTTCACCCTGCGCTAACAATAAGCGGCACATTTTCAAGGAACAGAAGGCTTAGTAACAGTCTCTGCTTTTAACAATGAAGGTAATTCAATGGAGAGAAATGAAGCCAGGCTTTGTTCTACCAATGTTAATCGATTGTGCCCGCACAAACCAGCAGCTGTGCTGCCGTATCCAGCCTACTGACTGCCAGTTTCCATCTTCTTGTCTGTTTCCAGCTATTGTTAAAAACTTCGACTTCCTTCCTCTCTGCAGATCTCCCACGCGCCCATTCCCTCTCCCCAGGAGAAAGAATAACAGACACACTCAGTCTCATAGAACGCTACATATTCTAATATGCTCTAGAAAGCCCAACAAAACTGGAGTCCTACCTGGAAATATTAATCATAAGAGTACAAAGGATTATGAGATATACAACGTAAAACAATGCAAGCGTCAGATTATAGACTCTGCCATGCAGTACATCAGGAAGTGGGACGACGATATAAAAGGATCGGCAAACACATCAGGGGTTGGCTATGTAAATCACATAAATGGATATTAAGGTGTCTGGCCTCATGATGTCATAGAATTTTTGATAGGTGGAGTACTGGTACTGTGACTTAAAGGGGTTGGCCACTTTATAGTAAAATAGTTCAGTGTACATAATACTCACTGCACTTACTGACAGCAGCTCCCTGTGTACCTCATAGAGCTAAAATCAGACTCCCCTCCTCCAGGCTCTGCTGTCCTGCTCTGTGGGGAGTCTGTCCATAAGATTGCTTACATGAGGGAGCATGTGACCAGGCCCCGCCTCCCTGTGTCCACCACTGAGCCTGTATATGTCTATGGAGGACACAGTGGACAGGGCCTGGTCACATGCTTCTCCATGTCAACCATTTTATTGACTGAAACAGAGCAGGGCAGCACAGCCTGGTGAAGGGGAGTCTGATTTTATCTCTATGAGGTACACAGGGAGCTGCTGTCAGTATATACAGTGAATACACTTACTAATATTTTGTACTGACCTATTTTACTATAAAGTGGCCAACCCCTTTAAGTAGTGCTCATAGTTCTACATAAAAAATAAAGAAGAGTCTGTCACATGGTATCTCCCTATGCCAGTAAACATGCAAATTAGGTTATTTTGAGAATAAAGGAACATAAAACTTAATGGTATAAGTAAGCAAGAGATAATCTTGCCCCTAGTGTCTGTAGGTACGCAGGATTTTCCAGGAACAGAAATTCTGCAAAGCACACAAGTTAAAGGAGAAGTCTGGTGAAATCAAAAACTATAGTGCAGGCAGGGGTGTGCAAGAACATAATAAAGAAGGTATACTTACCAGTCTCTACTGCTCTCCCTCCTGAAATGTCACCACTCATTGCCCACTCAGCCAGTCAGTGACTGGGACGGGACAACACTGCATCACTCGGGTCAGGTACTCTCCTCAAGTCATGATGTAGCAGGAATTCATGACAAAATGAATTCCGGCAGCCGTCAGACAGCTGATGATATAGCTTTGCGAGGGCACTGGGACTGGTAAGTATACATTCTTTATTATGTCCCTCACAGCCAACTGCCTGGACTGTAGGTTTTGATTTTGCTGGACTTATCCTTTAATGTAATCTATGGCTGGAAGACACCATAACCATAACAATGGTGGGATGGGCTTAACATTCTTTACCTATTGTAAACAGAGTAGAGGGGAGGCTCGTTCTTTAGATGTTTCTTAATTTTAAATGTAATGGGAAAATTACATTAGGATTGAGGATTACGATCATTAATAAAGGGGTACTCCAGCTAAAAGCTTTTTCCTAGTAATTGAACACATTACAAAGTTATATAACTTATTATGCTTTAATGACCTGTTTGCCCCCTTCCCTATCTTTTACCCCCTCATTCCCCCACCAGGAAGTGAAGTAAACTCATTCTTACTAATGACTGTTGACCCCAGGAAGCCATTTTGTGACAATGACATCATCAAGAGGGAGGCGGGTCTAAGCCCTGTTAAGCCAGCCTTTTTGTCAGATGACTCAGGTTGCTCAGCTTTGATTGGCTGAGCAAGCTTTAAGCCATCTAACAGTTCTACAGAGTCAGTTAGACATCACAGGAGACAAAGTGCATCATGGGAAAGCCCAAACCAGGAAGTGAAGAAAAAATGAAGCCACTAACTGGAGCTTCAGGGACCTGCAAACAGCGGGAAATTCAAATGGAGACAGACTCTGCAGGGATGGTAAATGTAGAAGCTACGTTTTTGATTTATTGATTGTTTTATTTATCAGTGCCAGAATACCCCTTTAAGGTAGAGGGGTTCTAGTAAGATGTATTTTCTACGCTATGGGCCATACACAAAGTAAAATTGGCGCAATTCTGTGGTGGAGCTGTCTGCCTCAGAATCTTGCCTGCCATCTCATTCAATTCGTCTGATTTTACTCATTGTGAACTGGCCCTAAAGTCAACCGGGGGGGGGGAGGGTTCTCAGATGTTAGATCTTCACCAATCGGCTAATTATCCACTATCCTGTACATAGGAAATTACTTTTAGGGTGCGCTCACACAGTGCAGTTTTACTCAGAGTTTGTAGCCATAACCAGGTGTGGATCATATTGATACTATAAAGAACACACCCTTCCCCATAGGGAACACACAAAAAATGTTTATGTTTATGGGGAAGCCAGGGGGATTAACTGTTGTCCGACAGTAATTGAAGGCGTATAGGCACCTTTGAGCTCAGCACCAGTGGCAGTAACAAATTGATGGAAAAGTCCTTTAAGTTTACTAAAAATAAATAAAAGTTTTTTTTTGTTTTTTGTTTTTTTACATTAACTTTGAACATAAGCAGCTGATATATATATATGTAACCACATGAAAGGCACCAGAGTTGTCATCAGACAGGGAAGCAAATACATGAAAGTATACAGTAAATTGTTTGTCGCCATATCTACAGAAGTTTAAAAAGTTTTATGCAGTAAAGTTAGAGATGCCTTATCTAAGATAGGGTCTTTAATATGTCTCCTGTAGTTCTTACATGAACAATGCTCTCAGTCTTACATCTTACTCAAAAACAAGTAAATTCTCAGGCGTATTGAAGAAAAAAAATAATAAAAAGCCTTTTGCTCTGTTCTTCGCCCACTGTTCGCAGGTCTTTGAAATCGACTCCTACTACAAATATACAAGGATCCATTATTTTGGCTTCTGTACTGTGTTCTTGTTTTATAGCTTGGCTTCCTACAGCAAACATGTCAGCACTTGCTCACGGTCTGCCTATGATCAGCATCACTTTCCATTAAGAAAGAAAGACGCACCACTACCTCAGACAGTCCATGCCAAAATCCTTATCTGTACAATGGCCAAAGAGGGAGACTCGCTGAATAGACGGAATAGCGAAGATTGTGGGTCTAGTTTTTCCAAGTTGATGACTCCAACTAATCAAAAGGTGGTCATATGCTTTTACCAACTCATGGCTAAACGTTGGTTCAACCAACAGGTATCTCCCAGTTTCCCGTACAAATGGACATTTGGCATGGGTGAGCATTCATGCATTTTCTATGGAGAGGGGAGGCTCTGGCTTATCTCTTAGGGAACAAAAGGGTTAGGAAGTTGAAACCGATCAGCTTTCAGGGAAAAGTCGGGTGACCAACATAGGGTACTATTACACAGGCCAACTACAGCTTGATCATTTTAGCAAACGAGCACCAATCTGCTAGATCGGTGCTAGTTTACTAGTCCTATTAGTCGTTACTAGTCGTTAGCGATGTCCATGCAGCCCGTGCCCAAACACCTGATCCCTTACCTCTCCTGTGCTGCTATTACACGTAGCGATGCACGGTCGGCGCCCAAAGGTTTTAGGTCCAAACCTAAACCATCGATCAGCCGATGATCGTCATCGGCTGATCGTTGTCTCTATTACACGGATCGATAATTGGCCGAATCGACTCGATTCAGCTGATTATTGCTCCGTGTAATAAGGTCCATACACTTTAGATAGTCAATCAGTCCTGCCGAAGTCTGAAGCCTAGATACACTAGGGCAGTGCTTCTCAATTCCAGTCCTCATGGTCCACCGAAAGGGACATGTTTTGGGAATATCCCATACAAAGAACAGGTGTGATAATACCTGATGCACTAAGTATAATTATATCACCTGTTAAATACTAAAGAAATCCTTAAAACATGACCTGTTGGTGGCCATGAGGACTGGAATTGAGAAGCGCTGCCCTAGGGAGTGCTTTGGATGTCCCATTGTTAGCCTGGGTTTACTCCAAGTACTTTAAGGGGTTACCCGGTGTAAATTCTGTTCTTTCAAATGAACTGGTATCAGGAAGTTATATAGATTTGTAATTTACTTAAAAAAAAAAAAACTTCTAGTCTTCCAGTACTTATCAGCTGCTATATGTCCTGCAGGAAGTGGTGTATTCTTTCCAGTTTCACACAGTGCTCTCTGCTGCCATCACTGTCTATGAAGGGAACTGCCAGGGGCAGAGAGGTTTTCTATGGGGACTTGCTCCTGCTCTGGACAGTTCCTATCACGGTTAACTAGTTACTCAAAATAAAGTAAAAGGGAGGTTAAATAATGACAATTTTTGTACAATGCTGTGGAATATATTGGTGCTACATAGGGTATAGGAATTAAATATTCAGGTAAGGGTTAAATATACATATATTACTGAACTGACAAAAATTGTTACGGTAGAGTAGATAAGAAATGTTCCCAGCCTAGAAGAGCGCACTAAACACTAGTTCCATTACCAGGGCGGAACATTAGGATTCTTCTGATTAGGTCAGTAATTCCATCTGATGCTATCAGCTGACTACACAGCCTGACCGTAGACTTGGAAAAGTTGTGAGATCTATATTTTGGGATGTCTAACATAGCCTCATATCCAGATAGGATCACGGCAAGTGAAAATATCTTTGTACAGTACTATCATATGATACTACAGAGAATGTATTCATCCACAGTGTAATGCATGCCAAGAGCAGGGTTATCCGTGTGCGGCTGTAAAATGTTACATAGGCAGAAATATGTAGACATCTAATTTTATTTGGTGGGTTCAGCCAAACGCATTACTAAAAGGCCCATAAAATCTATACACAGCTATGGAATCTCCATAGACAAACAGACTAGAATTCTCTGTCCTTGTGACCAGTAACCCAGGACAGACACGATGCACAGAGCTGTCTCCTTCCGTCTTTGTTCATTGTGTATTGCGAGTGGATGCAGTAGTGCTCTTTGTATGTTAATACACAGTCACAGAAGAACTCTCACACAATACCCGGAGGAATGTAAGCAGAAACACAATCACCGTCGTGTAAGCCGATCAGCACTGTCTCCAACCCGAGGCCTACCAAAAGAACATAGATGCCAGGTGGCCCTTGAGCAGAAATGATCCAACTATGGAATAGATGAAAGTTGTAGAACATAGATCCTATCTCCACAGCATAGACTGGTGGTAGTGACTTGACTTGGAAGGAAGTTTAGGGGACTTGGCGGGATTTTTCCCGACTAGGAATTCTACTGTTAGGTTACGCTCTGAGGCAGTGTCAGGATGATGGAACTTGGCCCTTGATTTGCTTATCTATCCTTGTACTAATACTATACACAGGACACTGAGAAAACATACACTGACTTGTCTGATTAGCCGGAGCTGAGCGATCAGACATCTTCTACAGCAAACATACAATACCCTAACAGAAGTTACAATACTAAGCTAGATATTCCTGTGGCGCAACAACTTTAGGCTGGAATACAGGTACTAGGACACGACAGCCCACATTCCCACTGTTTAGTTTTTTCTTGTGCCGAAAGTTTAGCAAATTGTTTTCTACAATTTTGATTAATGATATGATAAATTATCGTGCAGGAATCTTTTTTTTTGCTTTCTTTGCCATTCGCCGCATTTCCAACCTTCTTGGGGGGCGGGGGGATTGAATCTATTAATGGGTGTAAAACTGTTTGGAAAAGACATGCTGTGAAATTATTTCTTTTTGTACAAGTTAATTAGGCTGGGTTCACACTACGTATATTTGAGGCTGTATTTTTGAGGCTGTATAGCAACCAAAACCAGGAGTGGATTGAAAACACAGAAAGGCTATGTTCACATAATGTTGTAATTGAGTGGATGGCCGTGATTTAATAGCAAATATGTGCTGTTATTTTAAAACAACGGCTGTTATATTGAAATAATGGCAGTTATTTACCGTTATATGACGGCCATCCACTCAATTTCAACATTGTGTGAACAGAGCCTTTCTGTGTTTTCAATCCACTCCTGGTTTTGGTTGCTATGAGGACCTGACTTGCGGACCAAATACAGCCTGAAATGTACATAGTGTGAACATAGCCTAAAAATGTAAAATAAAGGTAAGAAAAAAAAATGCTTAAGTGGGGAATATTTTTTTTTACATTATATGTCAGGAATGTGCAGTAAGCCTGGTGTGAACTGGGCCTGTTTTTACTTTTTGTGTGACACACCCGCTTGCTTTTCAGTTTCCTGGCAATGCAGGAGTTACACTGCTCACTGCTAGCCTTTATTGCTGCAGCTGAGCAGTGTTGAAAGCAGAGCCAGTCTTTTCTTGCTGGCTATTAAGGTTCATACCCTAAGCCCAGCTCCCCCTGTCTATTCCTGCGATTCCTAATCCTCCTGCTTGCTCTACTTGTTACCTGACCTCCCACCTGACCTTTGACTATCCGATTGTTCCCTGATTTTGTAATGTGTTGCCCGTTTGGTTCTGACTTGGCTTGTTTACTCCCCTTTATTGTGTTTGTCCGTCTTGTTCTGTGTTTCACTTATTCGGTATAAGTAACGTCTTCGTGGTTGTCCGCGGCTGCCTAGGGCTGATTGAGGCAAGTAGGTAGGAACAGCTGGTGCTTTCAGGCTTAGGGCCCACTGTCTCATCTTGTCCCTACCTCCCTGTCCTGACATTATAATTTTATTGTTAATGGTTTCTTTAAACCAGACTTGAGCATTATCTGTCACTATTTATTGGTGCGCTATAACATTCCAGAGACAAGTGCCAAATTAGTTTATCTGGTAGAAAAAAATTCCAAAAAATTCAAATGGTGGAAACACCTACAATAGTAAAGCTGGTCCTCTAGTGTATCAGTTTTGCAGGGAGTGTCCCTTAAGAAATTAGGTATAATTAAAATTTTCCAGTCATTTTTGATTTGTTTGGTTTCAGAATACTTTTTGGTATACTTTTGGTAACATTAAAGTATGTTGCTGACGAAGAAGGATGAGGCTGAAATTACAGGCTTAAAGCAAATAAAGCAGTTTTCCCACACTAATCCCAAAACTGGTGTGACTAGTATGTGATCAGCGAGACCTGCTCATCTATGACATCACCGGCTGCCTGTCTACTGGAGACAGAGAATAAGGGTCCTATTACACAAACAGCTTTAACTGACAGATCATTGAAGCCAAAGCCAGGAACAAACTGTAAAGAAAGAACAGGTGATAAAGGAAAGACTGAGATTTCTCATCTATTCAAATTCATTCCTGGCTTTGGCTTCTAAAATCTGTCAGATAAATCTGTGTGTATGATATGGCCTTAAGGGTCCTATGCGATTTTTCGTTTTTACCAATTAATGATAAACGATCACAAGCAACAACGCTCAATATAACAGATTATAGTTGTTAGTTACGATTGTTACTATGATTGTTCACTCCTTCTGATCCCAGCAAAAGAAGGAACCATGGGGGAGATTTATTAACCTGGTGTAAAGTGAAACTGGCTCAGTTGCCCCTAGCAACCAATCAGCTTCCATTCATTCCTCACAGATTATTTGGGAAATGAAAGGTGGAATCTGATTGGTTGCTAGGGGCAACTGAGCCAGTTTCACTTTACACCATGTTTGATAAATCTCCCCCCATGTGTACATGCACAGAAGATTAGCAAATATTTACAATTAACAATGATTTTAGGGTCTGTGGCTGTCACTGTTATATGAGACAATGTGGCGGTCACTTATAAAGGCTCTGTGGCTGTCACTGTTATATGAGACATTGTGGCGGCCAATTCTAAAGGCTCAGTGGCTGTCATTGTTATATAGGATACTGTGGCAGTCACTGATAAAGGCTCTGTGGCTGTCACTGTTATGTGAGACACTGTGGCAGTCACTTATAAGGGCCCTGTGGCTGTCACTGTTATGTGAGACACTGTGGCGGTCACTTATAAAGGCTCTGTAGCTGCAATGGCGGATTATAATGTGGGCGGTTTGGGCGGCCGCCCGGGGCCCAAGGCTCCGGGGGGGCCCGCGCCGCCCACATTAAGATCTTGCATAGCAGCGCCAGCAGCACATCACTTTCGGGGCCCAATGGGCCCCCGAGTGATGTTCTGCTGTGGCGCGCTGTCGTCGGAGTCCGCCGCGGCACCGCCCCCTCTCTCCTTGCCGTCTTTGCGGTGCCCGTACTTCTCTCCTGGCGGCGTGATGACGTCACATCCTGCGCGCCGCCAAGCAGAGAAGTTCGGGCACCGCGGGGCTGCACTGTGAGCTTCCGGCCTGCTCTCTCTGCCGGAAGCTCACCCTGGCTCCCTGCCGCCCGAATATACCCCCTGCCACCCGGCTGTACCCCTTGCCCCTTAGCTGCTCTCCATGCCGCCCCATCTTCTCCCCCTGCTGCTACCCCCATCATCTTCTCCCCCTGCTGCTACCCCCATCATCTTCTCCCCCTGCTGCTACCCCCATCATCTTCTCCCCCTGCTGCTACCCCCATCATCTTCTCCCCCTGCTGATACCCCCATCATCTTCTCCCCCTGCTGCTACCCCATCATCTTCTCTCCCTGCTGATACCCCCATCATCTTCTCCCCCTGCTGCCACCCCCATCATCTTCTCCCCCTGCTGCCACCCCCATCATCTTCTCCCCCTGCTGCTACCCCCATCATCTTCTCCCCCTGCTGCCACCCCCATCATCTTCTCCCCCTGCTGCTACCCCCATCATCTTCTCCCCCTTCTGCTACCCCCATCATCTTCTCCCCCTGCTGATACCCCCATCATCTTCTCCCCCTGCTGATACCCCCATCATCTTCTCCCCCTGCTGCTACCCCATCATCTTCTCCCCCTGCTGATACCCCCATCATCTTCTCCCTCTGCTGCTACCCCCATTATCTTCTCCCCCTGCTGATACCCCCATCATCTTCTCCCCCTGCTGCTACCCCCATCATCTTCTCCCCCTGCTGCTACCCCCATCATCTTCTCCCCCTGCTGATACCCCCATTATCTCCCCCTGCTGCCACCCCCATCATCTTCTCCCCCTGCTGCTACCCCCATCATCTCCCCCTGCTGCCACCCCCATCATCTTCTCCCCCTGCTGCTACCCCCATCATCTTCTCCCCCTGCTGATACCCCCATCATCTCCCCCTGCTGCCACCCCCATCATATTCTCCCCCTGCTGCCACCCCCATCATCTTCTCCCCCTGCTGATACCCCCATCATCTTCTCCCCCTGCTGATACCCCCATCATCTTCTCCCCCTGCTGCCACCCCCATCATCTTCTCCCCCTGCTGCCACCCCCATCATCTTCTCCCCCTGCTGCTACCCCCATCATCTTCTCCCCCTGCTGCTACCCCCATCATCTTCTCCCCCTGCTGCTACCCCCATCATCTTCTCCCCCTGCTGCTACCCCCATCATCTTTTCCCCCTGCTGCTAACCCCATCATCTTCTCCCCCTGCTGCCACCCCCATCATCTACTCCCCCTGCTGCCACCCCCATCATCTTCTCCCCCTGCTGCCACCCCCATCATCTTCTACTCCTGCTGCTACCCCATCATCTTCTCCCCCTGCTGCCACCCCATCATCTTCTCCCCCTGCTGCCACCCACATCATCTTCTCCCCCTGCTGATACCCCCATTATCTCCCCCTGCTGCCACCCCCATCATCTTCTCCCCCTGCTGCTACCCCCATCATCTCCCCCTGCTGCCACCCCCATCATCTTCTCCCCCTGCTGCTACCCCCATCATCTTCTCCCCCTGCTGATACCCCCATCATCTTCTCCCCCTGCTGCTACCCCCATCATCTTCTCCCCCTGCTGCCACCCACATCATCTTCTCCCCCTGCTGATACCCCCATTATCTCCCCCTGCTGCCACCCCCATCATCTTCTCCCCCTGCTGCTACCCCCATCATCTCCCCCTGCTGCCACCCCCATCATCTTCTCCCCCTGCTGCCACCCCCATCATCTTCTACTCCTGCTGCTACCCCCATCATCTTCTCCCCCTGCTGCCACCCCCATCATCTTCTCCCCCTGCTGCCACCCCCATCATCTTCTCCCCCTGCTGATACCCCCATCATCTTCTCCCCCTGCTGCCACCCCCATCATCTTCTCCCCCTGCTGCTACCCCCATCATCTTCTCCCCCTGCTGCTACCCCCATCATCTTCTCCCCCTGCTGCTACCCCCATCATCTTCTCCCCCTGCTGCTAACCCCATCATCTTCTCCCCCTGCTGCCACCCCCATCATCTCCCCCTGCTGCCACCCCCATCATCTTCTCCCCCTGCTGCCACCCCCATCATCTTCTACTCCTGCTGCTACCCCCATCATCTTCTCCCCCTGCTGCCACCCCATCATCTTCTCCCCCTGCTGCCACCCCCATCATCTTCTCCCCCTGCTGCCACCCCCATCATCTTCTCCCCCTGCTGCTACCCTTCATCATCTGCTGCCACCCCCATCATCTTCTCCCCCTGCTGCTACCCTTCATCATCTTCTCCCCCTGCTGCTACCCTTCATCATCTTCTCCTCCTGCTGCCACCCCCATCATCTTCTCCCCCTGCTGCTACCCCCATCATCTTTTCCCCCTGCTGCTACCCTTCATCATCTTCTCCTCCTGCTGCTACCCTTCATCATCTTCTCCTCCCGCTGCCACCCCCATCATCTTTTCCCCCTGCTGCTACCCCCATCATCTTCTCCCCCTGCTGCTACCCCAATCATGTTCACCCCCTGCTGCTTCCCTGCCTTCCCAGCTTCCCCCCCCCCCTCCCCGGCCTCATTTGCCCCAGCTTCTCCCCCTGTCGCCCCAGCTGCCTCCCTTCCCCAGTCACCCCCAGCTCCCCGCCTGCAGTTGAGTTGGGGCCGGAGAAGTCTTCATGATGCTGCGCCAAATAGAGAGGAAAGGAAAAAGTGAGCGACGGCAATCGGAGAAGACGTCACCTGTGAGTCATTAGTAACTGCACTGTAATCACTTATAGGCTGGGTTCACACACAGTATATTTCAGTCAGTATTGTGGTCCTCATAGCAACCAAAACCAGGAGTGGATAGAAAACACAGAAAGGCTCTGTTCACACAATGTTGTAATTGAGTGGATGGCCGCCATTTAATGGCAAATATTTGCTGTTATTTTAAAACAATGGCTGTTATATTGAAATAATGGACGTTATTTACTGTTATATGACGGCCATCCACTCAATTACAACCAACATTGTGTCAACAGATCCTTTCTGTGTTTTCCATCCACTCCTGGTTTTGGTTGCTATGAGGACCTGACATGAGGACCAAATACTGCCTGAAATATACATAGTGTGAACCCAGCCCTATAGTGTGCAGAGCCTGTGTACCATTGGGGTCTAAATGGGTCAGTGTTTTGTTTGCGGTAGTGTACTGACACAGCCCCGGGGTCACTACAGTACACTAGCGAAAACTTTTAAACTAGAACCCAACTACAACTGCAGGCACTACAACTCCCAGCATATTATGAGGGCTGCAGACTGTCAGTACATGCTGGGAGTTGTAGTGCATGTAGCTGTTGTAGTTTGGTCCTAGGTGCATTATACACTGGATTCTTTGTGGCATATAAGAATACATAGATCTGTGGGGGCTCAGTGCAGGGAAGTGACCCCAGAACATCACTAATAGGGGATAGAACAAAAACATCCCCCCTATCCCCTATTAGTGATGTTCTGGGGTCACTTCTATATACTGATCCCCCTCAGACCTCTGTATTCTTATATACCCCACACAGCCTGCTGGGGTGGCTGGGGGGGGGGGGCCCAGGTTGGGTGGACAGCCCGGGGCCCAGGGTACATTTAATCCGCCACTGTGTAGCTGTCACTGTTATATGAGACACTGTGGCTGCTCTGTGGCTGTCACTGTTATATGAGACACTGTGGGGGTCAATTATAAACACTGTGAAGCTTGCATTGTTATATGAAGTACTGTGGCGGTCACTTATAAAGGCTTTGTGGCTGTCACTGCTATATGAGACACTGTGACGGTCACTTGTAAATGCTCTGTGGCTGTCACTGTTATATGAGACACTGTGACAGTCACTTATAAATGCTCTGTGGCTGTCACTGTTATATGAGACACTGTGGCGGTGACTTATAAAGGCTTTGTGGCTGTCATTGTTATATGAGACACTGTGGCGGTCACTTATAAAGGCTCTGTGGCTATAATTATCAAAAAAGACACTGGCAGTCACTTATAAAGGCTCTGTGGCTGTCACTGTTACATGAGACACTTAAGCAGTCACTTATAAAGACTCTGTGGCTGTCATTGTTATATGGGATACTGTGGCGGTCACTTATAAAGGCTCAGTGACTGTCACTGTTATATGAGATACTGTGACAGTCACTTATAAAGGCTTTGTGGCTGTAATTATTACATAAGACACTGCAGCGGTCACTTATAAAGGCTCTGTGGCTGTCACTGTACTATGGCTGTCACTGTTACAGTATATAGGCATCTCAATCCGTGTAATAGAAAGTATATGTACAACTTGTGATACCAATTAATAGGCATTTTAAGGGTAACCATAAGGTACCACATGTTCTCATGATTAAGAAATGTGCAAGGAGTTATGTACAGTTTCTAAGCATGGAGCCATCCAGCATCTGTGTGCTGCCAAGCAGGCTCTCTATGTGCAGAGCTGGCATCCACCTGACTACAGGCAATTCTTTTGATGAATAATACCTCCACACATATGGCATCTTATGGAATATATAAAATATGACAGAAAACATTTCCATATGTCACAAAGCCATATGGCGCCATACACTATAATAAAAGTCCTATTTATGGAATAGCAATACAAACATACACAAGAGGGTGAAAGAGTACAAATAGATATACGCTTATATAGGAAGCTAATACTTTTAATACACTGAACCACTCAGCAAAACCAAGGCTATATAAGAATTCTCAGTGAATATACTTGTAGAAATCTGATACACAGACTTCTGCATACAAATGTTCAGGAATAAATGACAAATAGCAACCTGAAATTCAGGAACTGGTAACTACATGTGTCTAAAACAATCTGTCCCCGGGTTCCTGCTGCTCTATCTGAGTAGTGCCAGTCATCCTGACTATAACTGTGTGTCACTTATCAGTACGTAGCAGTTATCATAACATCATCATTTATCAGCTGACTAGAGATGGCCGCTTCTTACTGCATGTGCAAAACTTATGAGAAGGTAACTTATTTGATATTAACATAAAAACAAATTTAAAACTCCAAAAAATAAAATCACCATCAGGTGTATACATGTCCTGTGATACAAATGGGAAGAAAGTGAGTTTGAAAGTGAGGTTTTTTTTAAAGTTGGCAGGAAAAGGGCATTATTAATGGGGAAGGGGACCTACCTTTATTCTGGGGGGCCTTAAAGGAGAAGTCTGGGGATTTAGAAAATGTGCAGCCTGCAAGGGCAGGGGAAAATTTAATAACAAGTACCAACTTACCTCTCCCCATGCCTGCGATGAGTGGTGGGACCGGCCTCAGGACCCCCAGACGGAAGTCATTTTCCCCCGAGTTGTGATGACATGCCTCTCCCGGCTGTTGGACTGGCCACTCAGCCAATCAGTGACTGGAGCGGCATCCTGCCCCAGTCATTGACTGGCTGTCTGGCCATCAGGTGGGTCGTGATGTTTAACCCAGGAGATACCAGAGCCCAGCGGGGGTCCTGAGGCTGGTCCCGCCGCTCACCGGAGAGAGCTAAGTTCATACTTGTTATGAAATTCCTGCCTGCCCCTGCTGGGTGCCACATTTTAAAAATCCCTGGGCATCTCCTTTAACTATCTACTTGTGGAAACCTACCTACCTAGAGGGGGCACAGTTACCTAATGGAGGAACTCCCTGCCTACCTGCACCTATATAACGGGGAGAGCCTACTTGATAGGGAATGTACCTACCTAATGGGGACCTAAAAGAGTAACCCACCTACCTAATGGAGGAATCGAACCTACTGATCGAATGTACCTACCTACATAATAGGGCAGCCTACCTACTGGAGGAGCATACGTACGTACTGGGAGCACCTACCTACTTACGGCAGATACCTACTTAATTACTAGGGTAACCTACCTATTCAGAATGGGACACCTACCTGCCAACTGTAGATACCTATCTACTGGGAGGGACCTAAATACCTACTTACCTTTACTGGGGAGTTTGTAAGGAGGTGGGAAAATGTTATAAATGCAAGAGTTGTGTTGTGGCTGGAATAAATTTTCATAGCAGATGGAAAAGACAGGAAAAATGGACAGCTTGAATCAGAAAAATTGCCCCCTGTGAGTCACTGGATGTAACTGTCAGTCAGGTACTCATTGCCTCCAGCAGAATTATCTAAGGGGCTAAAAATCTGATTCGACTAACCAGTCAGACAACCCAAAGGGCTGGTGTGGACTGTGCTGCTCTATTGTGGACTGTTTTTAACTGGGTATGAGGGTAACAGCACGTAAAGGCCCTATTCAACGGAATGATTATCGGCCGTATTTGGCCGATAATCGTCCCGTGGAATAGAGGGCAATGATCAGCAGACATCGTTCATGTGGCTGATCGTTGCGTCGCTTCTTTTTCAAACATGTTGAAAAACAAGCGACTGATATAGCAGCGATTTGCTGCCGTAGCCCCGTGGAATAGGAGCAGTGGCACTAGACCGCAGCTATCCTCTATGGGCTGCCCGGATGATCACCGATCACCCGGGCAACCCCCCTGTGGCCCCTCCCGTACTCACACGCTCGCTGCCGACACGTGGAATAGCGGCAGCAGCAAGCGGACAGCTCTTGTTTGCTCCTCTGCATCGCCCCGTGGAATATGGTCTTTAGACAGGGTTTAGTAATGCCATTAGATGCCAGTGATAAATCTGAACCTTCCCCTACCTGTGAACTGACCTCAGCAAAGGTGACACAGCATGCCCGGCACCCCTTTCCTATTCAAGTCATGTCATCCTTGGGGCTTGCAGTAAAGCATAAGTGTCCTCGGTGGACAGTTTATACACAAACTCGGTGGACAGTAGCTATGGAGTCACTGGTTGTAATGTTTTTTTTTTGCCAGCTAAAAGGCTTTACTGAAAAAATGTGGTAAAGGTTTTTTGTAAAAAGAAATCATCCCAGTTTATATATATTAGACAACCCCCTTTGAGCTAGTTCTGTATCATGGTACCAGTGCCAGGGGAAAGAAGGGCATTGTTATCAGTCTATAAGGCAACTGCAAAACCCACCATTTCATCACTTTCTTGGTTGCACTATAAATAGGGAAGTTCAAGGCACATGCAAAATACAGAACAATGCTGGTAATCTGTGAAAAAACTAAACTGATATCTCATAGTAACCGATGCATGCCATCACTATAAGTGAATGCACAGTGCAACTCACAACCGTCCTTACCCCTCAAACAATAGGGCACTGTGCATATATATACATATATATATATTAGGCTCTTGCTGGAACCAATGGGTTAAACTGTTCACAGGAGACACTTCTCTGACTTGGCAAAAGTTTAATCAGTCGCTTCCTGTAAGTCGCAGAGGTTAAAGGTCACAGTGGCTTTAGTGCATGTCCAATGACCATTTTTCTTTCTCCAACCTAGAGTGCTATTTCCTGCTGAAAGAATAGTGGGCTTATTTTAGGAAATCCCTTTTCTTCCTTTTGACTTTCTACGCCAGGATTGTGGATAAAGCTGTCTATTATGCTTAGATTAGGTTTTCCCTCTGTGATATGAAATATGGAAATGGCTCATTTATTACATGCCAGTCAGCGCCCTCACACCTACTGGTGTCCTGGAAATACACAGGGGAGGGGCATGGTGGCGGGAGTCTATGGATGTAAATGGGCACGGAGAGCACCTTTACAATCTGACAACATGAAGCATTGCTATACACTAAAGAAATCTGACATTCTCACACTTCCCACTGAGAAACGGTGTAGACAGAGAGGAAGTGTGCAGCTAGGGAGAAGCCGGCAGCAGAACATGGTAGGACTGTGAGCGGAGTATAAGAGATTTTATTGTTATTATGCTACAGAACAGGGAAGTTGTAAGTGGATTTAGGTTTTAACTGGATTTCCTCTATAAAGCGGCTCTGTCATTTCAGAAAATTTTTCAAGTGTCATCAGTCTGGGTGCTGAGACCCCAGACAATTGTGAAAAAAAAAAAAAGTGTCTGTCACGCAATAACCAAAGATGAGCTCCATAAACTTTGTATAAACCCCTTTTTAAAATAAAGCTCCCACCCATCTGAGTATTTGCGGAAAGCACACATACATGGCACCCACTCTATCCTTTAGTTCAATAAGATCTTTCCCATGAGAGTCATTTGAAAAAGTTAAAGGGGTATTCCGCTGAAGCATAACTTTTGATTTGTTACTGCCCATGGAGAGACTTACAATTCCTTTCATACTTTATATTATCTATTCAGTCTTCTTCCCCAGTTTTGAGCTGCTGCTTTTTGCTGAAGACACAAAAATCTGTGTGTGAGCTTTTCTCTCTGTCTCCCCCTCCTCTCTTTTTGAGACAGCTGATGTAAACAAGTCCCTTACTGGCTTTATCTGCAACACTGTAGCTTGTTGTAATGCCAGGAGGGTTAATCAGAGGTCAAGTTGCTAATGAACTCACTGTGATTATCCCTCCTAGCATTACAAAGAAGCTACAATGTTGCAGATAAAGCCAGCGAGGGACTTGTTTACATTAGCTGTCTCAGAAGCGAGGGGGGAGGAGGGGGAGACGGAGTGAAAAGCTCACACATATAGATTTTTGTTCTTTCAGCAGAAATCAGCAGCTGAGAACTGGGGGAAGGTGGCTACATAGATAATAACAAAAATGAATTGTTAGTCTCACCATGGGCAACAACATATAAAAAGTTATGTTTGAGTGGAATACCCCTTTAGAGGGGTAATCTGGCATTTACATTTTTTTTATATATTGCTACTCTCTTGGTAAACATAATAAACTTGTTATGCTTACCTCTCCAAACACCCTGTGTGTCCCCATGTGGTGTTGCCAGTGTCCCCCACTGACTTCAGCCCTGCTATCTCTGAGATGAACTTGTCTCTGGAGTGACAGTCCATTCAGCCAATCACTGACTGAGATGGGACAGCGCAGTGGCCAGTGATTGGCTGAGCGGGCCGTTACTGCTGAGAGGCATTTATTTTTGAAGCAGTAGTGGGGGACACTGGAGAGGCCACATCAGGAAACTGGGGAAGCACGGAGAGGTAAGCATAACATGTTTAACCCATTTAAAGGGGTTCTTTAAACTTCAAAAAATAGAATATTTCTATAAAAGTATTAGCATATAAAAACTTTTCTTAAAGAGGTACTTTAGGCAACAGTGAAAAATGCAGAGGGTAACAGAAACAGTGGATGGGGAGAACATAATAAAGAAGTCCTACTTAACCTTCCCAGTTCCCCTGCAGTGCAGTGTCACCTCTATCTTCCTTCGCTGGGCTCCTGAACCTCCCAAGTTTTTCTTTTGTTGTGACCCCAAAGGATTGCCAGTTAGTGATTGCAGTTGGTGTCCCGCCCCACTCACTAATTGGCTGAGCGGGCACATCTGAGCCAGGGCCATGACATCACAGGAACAGGAGCTTCAAGAGCCCATTGGAGAAACAGGAGAAGTGACGCTGCGCTGTGGGAGCACTGGAAAGTGTAAGTAGGACTTTTTTATTATGTTCTCCCATCCCCTGTGCACCACTGGATTTTGCTCGGAGTAGCTCTTTAACCAAGCAGATGATGGTCCATCTGTCTCTTCCCCTCATGTATGTACCTATTTATCAAATCTGTCATCTATCTTTTAATCAATCAATCAATCAATCAAATAAATCTGTTTTCTATCTATCTATCTATCTATCT